>NC_060954.1:26613547-26675362 GCF_022045245.1 Lucilia cuprina
ATTTAAACAAAGTTTGACATTAATTCTACACCACGGCGAAAAATGAACATAGTAGCAAAAAACGATCAGCTGTTCTGATAACACTACCTTATAATTAATATATCTTGTTTATAAACTAGACTCATTTGAACAGCTGACTATTTTTATTAAACTTGCTATTTGTGGACTTACTTGTCAAAAATGTTTATGTTGCCATATTTGTTTTCATTTTAACGCTGGCTTTTGTACAAATTTCTGAGTAATTTGTAGTTTTTAATGTGAAAAGGTGTATTTTAAGTGTATAATATTTCTAAAAATGTTCTAATTTTTAAAAAATAAAGAAAATTTTGTGACTTTTAATATAAATCATATTTTTGGAAAGTACAACAATAATGCCATATTTTCCATTAATTATTGGTTCATTTTTGTAAACAAATTTTGACAAGTTAGTATTTCGAACGAAAACAAATTGCCTGTGGTTTTTGTAGACGTTTGTTGTACAACAACTCGTGTCGCTAATTTATTAATTTACTTTGGTTAATATAAAATATAAACCAATATTATTTAATATGTTAACATGTAATAGAAAAAATATTTTTCCTAAATAACATATTTGTATACATACCATTTATGCCATTATTTAAATAAAATGATATTTGTTTACGAGATGCTTGGTACTTTTAGATTTTTACATAACTAATTCAAAATATTAACGAAGTTTATCTCCGCTTAACGGAAATTTTTTAATTTAAAAATGTAATCAATAACAAACTTTGACAGCTACGTAAACCAGTCGAACTAAGAAAGTAATTATCAGCTGATTGAATAACAATGCGAATTCATAACATACGTCCAGATACCAGAGAATAAAATCTTTTTTTTGGTTATTAATTGGCAACAACACTGGGGAAAAATAAATTGCTTAAACCTGGTTCACACTGGAAAACTTTTGATGAGAAACTTTTGATTTTGTGTGTGAGCGAAAGAGATAATATTCTCTCTCTCACACACAAAAATCAAAAGTTTCCTAGTGTGAACCAGGTCTTATATAATAGTCTTGGAACTATAGTTGCTTGGTAAATTGGCTTCCTCCAAGATGGTCAGTAAAATCGTTGCTGGTAAACTCCTTGGAATATGGTAGAAGTAGATCCTTGGAAAATTGTCTTCTTGTCAGTACAATTTTTGCTCGTATATTACAGAGATTCTAAGAAGTGTCGAGTACTCCTTGGAATATGGTTTAAAAAAATCTTCCGTGCAAAATATTTACCGACTAATATACGAAGTATATATTTCTTTTTGGTTTGGGAAATCTAGTTCAAATCAAATAGATTTGGCTCGAAATCTCATAAGTACTAGATTTCATAGTACACTATATATTTTTTGACATTAAAGAAGTTTTAATTATTTTTCATATTTTGTTTGATATAAAATATAAGAAAAATATGAGATATACATATTTCATTTAAATAATTGAATTTTTTAAATCAACTTTTCATTTT
The DNA here is from genome assembly GCF_022045245.1 of Lucilia cuprina. Lineage (NCBI taxonomy): Eukaryota > Metazoa > Arthropoda > Insecta > Diptera > Calliphoridae > Lucilia > Lucilia cuprina. The sequence goes on from NC_060954.1 coordinate 26,615,026, forward strand.
TGTTTTTCTATTATTAAATTTTATCTCTATTAAGAAAACAAACATTTTAACAAACTTTTTTCAGTTTTGATAAACTTTTTTCAGGGTTGCAAAAAATGTACTTTTTCTGCATGCATTATTAATAAACATAAAAAAATGTAAATAAAAGAAAACAAACCAAAACAAAAAACCAATGATTTATTTATTAATTTTGGAAATATTGACATAAACTGAAAAAAATTAATAGTGCACCAAAATTGAATATATTAAACAAAAGGGAATCGAATTTATTTCTCGTCTAAGTACTTTTTATCAGATATCATGACACAGCAAACTTTAAAAAATTTTACAAGACGTGTTTTGCTTAAAAATATATTCCTATAATATTCCTTGATGTAAAATCAATAACACCATCGATCTTCGTATTGTTTTCTCATCCTGGTTATGATCCAACAAACTTTAAGAAATTAAAGGAAAAGATGAAATAGTTTTTACACATAAAAAATATTCAGTGTGCACTATAAAAGCTAATAGTGGTCGATAGGAAATCGAGTAAGGAATCAATCACTATATAAATTTTTTCCCGGAGTGCTATCTAATAGATGTTTTGACGAAAAAAATTTTAATATTCCGTATGCACCAAAATAGTAAATAGTGATCGATAGGGAATCGATATACACAATTTTTCCCGGGGTGCTTTCTAATTTTTTTCTTTTCATCTTTTTTCGACAGACTTGTAAATATGTTAGCACCCTGGGAAAAAATTATACAGGGATCGATTACTTAATCGATTCTTATCGATCACTATTAATTGTTTTGGTGCACATGAAATATTTAATTTTTTTGTTTCCTTATTTCCATTAGATTTGTGAAGTTGTCAAAGTTTGTTGCGTCGCAGCGTCCAATAGAAAGTACTCCGAAAGAAATCGATATTGGGATCGATTCTTTAATCGATCCCTATATCGATCTATTAACTGTTTTGGTGCACACGGAATATTTTAAACATTTTTTGGATAAAAACTTTTTCGTTATTTTTCCATTAGTTTTGTGAAATTGTCAAAGTTTGTTGCATAGCGTCCACTAGAAAGTACTCTTGCTTATTTTTCCATTAGACTTGTGAAATTGTTGCGTCATAGCGTCCAGTAGAAAGTACTTCTGAAAAATCGATATAGGGATCGATTCTTTAGTCGATTCTCTAACGATCTCTATTAACTGTTTTGGTGCACACGGAATATTTTAAAAATTTTTTGTTAAAAACTTTTTTCTTATTTTTCCATTAGATTTGTGAAATTGTCAAAGTTTGTTGCGTCATAGCGTCCAGTAGAAAGTACTCCAGAAAAAATCGATATAGGGATCGATTCTTTAATAGATTCTCTATCGATCACTATTAACTGTTTTGGTGCACACAGAATATTTGAAATTTATTTTGTATAAAAACTTTTTCTTCATTTTTGCCAGATTTTGTTAAGTTGTCAAAGTTTGTTGCGTCATAGCGTCCAGTAGAAAGTACTCCGGAAAAAATCGGTATAGGGATCGATTCTCTATCGACCACTATTAACTGTTTTGGTGCACACGGAATATTTAAAATTTTTTTGTATGAAAACTTATTTCCTTAATTTTCCATTAGATTTGTGAAGGTGTTAAAGTTTGTTGCGTCATAGCGTTCAATAGAAAATACTTCGGAAAAAAATCAATATAGTTACCGATTTCTTAATCGATTCTCTATCGATGACTATTGGCTGTTTTGGTGCACACACAATATTTGTTATTTTTTAAGTATAAAAACTTTTTAATCGGTTTCTCAAAGTTTGTTGCATCACAACAGCCGACATCAAGTACGAAAAAAAATTTAAACGGAGGTCGATTCATGTTTTGATTTGCTATCGATTACATATTTCTGTTTTATTGTACAAAGCATATTTAAATTTTTTTCAACAAACAACTTTATGTTAAATATCTCATACTGTAATCCATTAATTTTCCGATTCCCTATCGATTGGTATAGTTTATTTTGGTGCACAGTCAATATATTTCATTTTATATCAATAAATCAATATTTTACAAATAAATCAATAAGTTTGTTTTCTCTTTGTTTAAGAATTAAGAAAAACCAGAGCTGCATTACTAAAATTTCGAACTAATTTTTTATGGAAAAATCTAGATTAGACTCTAAATCAAATGCTATGTTTTCACTAGCCAGAAAACTTTTAGATTTGCCTGAACCTCTTAGAGGTTTTTCTACTGAACTTACTCGTTTTTATACCCTTCACCTTCGTAGGAAGGGTATATATAAGTTTGTCATTCCGTTTGTAATTTATTATAAAGTATATATATTCTGGATCCTTATAGATAGCGGAGTCGATTAAGCCATGACCGTCTGTCTGTTGAAATCAGTTTTTAGAGGACCCCAGATATCGGCGAGATCCGAAACTTCAATAATTCTGTTAGACATACTTTCGAGAAGATCGCTATTTAAAATCAGCAGACAACTTCTGAAAATTTGATCAAAAAATATTATATTTTTTCAGGCTTTGTTAAATAAGCAACAATAACACTGTATATTAGAAAAAGATGTACACGTGCGTGTATGTTTGAATGCTGTTGGCGTCATTGAGTTGTGTATTTTGCTTTTGTGAATTCTGTTCGTATATTTAGATGTATGTTGGTTTTATTGCGTTGTTTGTTTTGTTTCTGTTTTTCTGTGTTTTTCGTTATGTATGTTTAGATGTCTGTTGGTTTAGATGCCTTGTGTATTTTGTTTTTTATTTCGTTTAGCGTTGTTGTTGTTCATTTTGTTTTGTTTTGGTGTAATATTAATGTAGTCGGGAAAAAATTTTTAAAACTAATATGTTTAAAATATACTATGGTGAAGGGTATATAAGATTCGGCACAGCCGAATATAGCACTCTAACTTGTTTATATTCGAATTTTCATAAAAATTTTGTCATTTTATTATATATATTTATTTTTATATATTTATATATTTTTCAGTATTATTTAGGAAAATCAGAGTTCATTTCTATTTTTACCAGATGTTGAGTAGATTTTTTAAAAATATACTAGTAAAAATATAAAAATATACTAGTAGATTTCCCATACAAACAAAATCTACTTCGTAACTAGATTTCTTTAAAGTCTTCTCAAAATCTAATATTTTTAGTGATGCAACACTGTTTTCCCCAAATAATACTAAAAACACGACGCTGCAACTTCCATAATTGAAAGAATACATTGAATTTCGACGTTTTGCAGTATAGACATAAAAAGTTGACTCTTCGACTTTTAAAATTTGAACGTATCGACTTTCATCTCTATGAAGAAAACAAACTTTTTAACAAACTTTTTTCAACTTTATCAAACTTTTTTTCAGAGTTGCATGGAAAGGTACTTTTTTGTGTATACACGTGGATAAGTAAATAAAAAAAATAAACAAAGAAGAAAAATACATAAAAAACGTAAACAAAAAGATAACAAACCATAACAAACTCATTGATATATTTGTGAAATATTTAAATATCGAAATAAAAATTAAAATCCTCTTTGAGCACTAAATGTGAAATGTGTTATTAATAGCGAATAGAAAAACGAATAGATCTAAGTATTAAGTGTTCTTCAAAGTACTTTCTATGAGATGCTGTGATGTAACAAACTTTGAAGATATTACAAATTTAACAAAGGTGTTTATGCTTAAAAAATTAAAAATGTTCGTTGAGCAGGAAAACTATAATATGTGATCTATAGGGTATTAATAGACAAATCAAACCGTATAAAGATTTTTTTCCTGAGTACTTGCTATTAGCCGGTATAACGTAACAAACTTTGACAAATTTGCAAAATTTAATGAAAAAGTTTTTATACTCAAAAATTTTAAAATATTCGTTGAGCAGCAAAACCAAAATTTGTGATCGATAGGGTATTAATAGACAAATCGAACCGTATAAAGATTTTTTTCCAGAGTACTTACCATAAGACGGTATAACGTAACAAACTTTGACAAATTTGCAAAATTTAATGAAAAAGATTTTATACTCAAAAATTTTAAAATATTCGTTGAGCAGCAAAACTACAACATGTGATCGATAGAGAATCAATAGACAAATCGAACCACGTATAGATTTTATCCCTGAGTACTTTCCATTAGCTGGTGTACCGTAACACCACCCTTATCGATGACATGTTTTAGTTTTGTGGCTCAACAAATATTTTAAAATTTTATAGTATAAAAAGTTTTTCATTAAGTTTGCAAATTTTTCAAAGTTTGTTACGGTACACCGGCTAATGGAAAGTACTCGGGGATAAAATCTATATACGGTTCGATTTGTCTATTGATTTCCTATCGATCACATATTGTACTTTTGCTGCTCAACGAATATTTTAAAATTTTTGAGTATAAAAACTTTTTCACTTAGTTTGCAAATTTTTTAAAGTTTGTTACGGTACACCGGCTAATGGAAAGTACTCAGGGATAAAATCTATACATGGTTCGCTTTGTCTATTGATTCCCTATCGATCACATGTTGTAGTTTGCTGCTCAACGAATATTTTAAAATTTTGTACTATAACAACTTTTTCATCAAATTTGCGAATTTTTCTAAGTTTGTTACGGTACACCGGCTAATGGAAAGTACTCGGGGATAAAATCTATACACGGTTCGATTTGTGTATTGATCCCCTATTGATGACATATTTTAGTTTTGCTGCTCAACGAATATTTTAAAATTTTTTAGTCTAAAAACTTTTTCATTAAATTTTGCAATTTGCCAATTTTCTAAAGTTTGTTATGTTATACCGTCTTATGGAAAGTACTCAGGGATAAAATCTATATACGAATCAATTTGTCTATTGATTCCCTGTCGATGACATATTTTGGTTTTGCTGCTCAACAAATATTTTAAAATTTTTGAGTATAAAAACTTTTTCATTAAATTTGCCAAAGTTTGTTACGTTATACCGTCTTATGGCAAGTACTCAGGAAAAAAATCTATATATGGTTTGATTTGTCTATTGATCCCCTATCGATGCCATATTTTGGTTTTGCTGCTCAACGAATATTTTAAAATTTTTGAGTATAAAAACTTTTTCAATTAAATTTTGAAAATTTGTCAAAGTTTGTTACGTTATACCGTCTTATGGCAAGTACTCAGGAAAAAAATCTATATACGGTTCGATTTGTCTATTGATCTCCTATCGACGACATATTTTGGTTTTGCTGCTCAACGAATATTTTAGTATAAAAACTTTTTCATTAAATTTTGCAAATTTGTCAAAGTTTGTTACGGTACTTGTTACTCAGGAAAAAAATCTTTATACGGTTCAATTTGTCTATTAATACCCTATCGATCACATATTATAGTTTTCCTCCTCAACGAACATTTTTAATTTTTTAAGCATAAACACCTTTGTTATATTTGTAAAATCTTCAAAGTTTGTTACATCACAGCATTTCATAGAAAGTACTTTGAAGAACACTCAATACTTAGATTGATTCGTTTTACGATTCGCTATTAATAACACATTTCAGATTTAGTGCTCAAAGAGGATTTTAATTTTTATTTGGAAATTTAAATATTTCACAAATATATCAATGAGTTTGTTATGGTTTGTTATCTTTTTGTTTACGTTTTTTATGTATTTTCTTCTTTGTTTATATTTTTTATGTACTTATCCACGTGTATACACAAAAAAGTACATTTCCGTGCAACTCTGAAAAAAGTTTACCTAAAATCCCCCTGTTTGTTTTCTTCTTGTACGTTCGACTTTCCATTCTCACAAATACCAAGTTCTATAATGCACATAAAGAAAACAACCCGACGAAAAACAAACCGTAACAGCTGTTTTATCAAAATAAAAATTTTTTTTGGTGTGGTGAGTTATTTTTGTTTACAAATATGTGTTTCTGCACCTGGAAAAGACGCAAAAACTCGTTTTCATTATTTACATTTTCAATATGAGTTTATGCACGTGGAAAAAATTCAAAAAAAAAATGATTTTCATATTTTTGATCAATTAAAATATGTATATAAATGTATAAAGGAACAAATCTGATAAAATATAAATATATTTTGGACTATATCGTTACAGAATGCCTTTTAATAAAAAACATTAAAAAAATGTTACTATAGCCGGATATATAAAATGATATCTAACTGCTATCGGACGATCTTGTGCACGATAAAAACCTATATAGAACTTTAAGTTGGAAGTGTAGAAATCGGAAGACATAAATTTTTTTCCGGATTTCTTCGTTCTAGGGTGTGTACTATAACAACAAACTTTTTTTTACAAAAAATGTTACTATGGCCGTATATATAAAACAAGTATGAAATAATAGTCGGACATTGCCGAACATATGATACCCTACACCAGTCAGTATGTTAAAATATTGATTTTTTTTAAATAAAGCATTTAATTTGTTTTATTGTAGAATATTTTTACTTATTGTTGACAAAAAAGAGAGATTTTGTACAAGAGGGATCATAGGGGAGAATGGGTAAATATGGGCCTATCCTTATAAATTTTAGTAGATGAATTTACGTCTACTCCAAAGTCATTTATGTAGATTTTAATCGTTTTATAAGTAATTATAAGTTAATTTTGACCATCAAGTCATTTTCTGAAGGGGAGTCTGTATGGGCGCTAGGGTCAAATGAGGTCCGATAACAATAAAAATTTGTATTGTCAATTACTGTTCTATAAAACTAATTTTTGCTGATTTTCGTTGACATTATAAAACATTTAACACACTTATGAGCCTAAAGGCCCGATTCGGGGGGTACGGTTGTATTGGGCTAGGAGAAATAATGGACCAATTTCAACCATTTTCAATAGCAATCGAACCTTAAACCAGTAAAAGAGTATGTGCCAAATTTCATCAAATTATATTGAAAATTGCGACCTGCAGCGTGCGCACAAGGTTTACATGGACACGCAGACAGACAGACGGACGGACATAGCTAAATCGACTCAGAAAGTGATTCTGAGGCGATTGGTATACTTTAAGGTGGGTCTAGGACCAATATTTTTGGGTGTTAAAAACTTCATTACAAACGCATAATACCCTCCTCACAATAGTGGTGTAGGGTATAATGATATATAACTGCTATCGGACGATCTTGTGCACGATAAAAACCTATATAGAACTTTAAGTTGGAAGTGTGGAAATCGGATGGCATACATTTTTTCCGGATTTCATCGTTTAAAGGTGTGTACTACAACAACAAACTTTTTTTACAAAAAAATATTACTATGGCCGTATATATAAAATGATATCTAACTGCTATCGGATCTTGTGCACGATAAAAACCTATATAGAACTTTAAGTTGGAAGTGTAGAAATCGGATGACATACATTTTTTCCGGATTTCATCATTCTAGGGTGTGTACTACAACAACAAACTTTTTTTACAAAAAATGTAACTATAGCCGTATATATAAAATGATATATAACTGCTATCTCAAGATCTTGTGCACGATAAAAACCTATATAGAAATTTAAGTTGGAAGTGTAGAAATGGGATGGCATACATTTTTTTCCGGTTTTAATCTTACTAGGGTGTGTACTACAACAGCAAACTTTTTTTTTAAAATGTTACTATAGCCGTATATATAAAATGATATAAAACTGCTATCGGACGATCTTGTGCACGATAAAAACCTATATAGAACTTTAAGTTGGAAGTGTAGAAATGGGATGGCATACATATTTTTCCGGATTTCATCGTTCTAGGGTGTGTACTACAACAACAAACTTTTTTTACAAAAAATGTTATATATAAAATGATATATAACTGCTATCGGACAATCTTGTGAACGATAAAAACATATATAGAACTTTAAGTTGGAATCGTAGAAATGGGATGGCATAAATTTTTTCCGGATTTCATCGTTCTAGGGTGTGTACTACAACAACAAACTTTTTTTTACAAACTTAAAGTTCTATATAGGTTTTTATCGTGCACAAGATCGTCCGATAGCACTTATATATCATTTTATATATACGGCCATAGTAAAATTTTTTGTAAAAAAAAAGTTTGTTGTTGTAGTACACACCCTAGAACGATGAAATCCGGAAAAAATTTATGCCATCCGATTTCTACACTTCCAACTTAAAGTTCTATATAGGTTTTTATCGTGCACAAGATCGTCCGATAGCAGTTATATATCATTTTATATATACGGCCATAGTAATATTTTTTTGTAAAAAAAGTTTGTTGTTGTAGTACACACCTTTAAACGACCAACTTAAAGTTCTATATAGGTTTTTATCGTGCACAAGATCCGATAGCAGTTAGATATCATTTTATATATACGGCTATAGTAACATTTTTTGAATGTTTTTTATTAAAAGGCACTCTGTAACGATATAATCCCAAATATATTTATATTTTATCAGATTTGTTCCTTTCCACATTTATATACATATTTTAATTGATCAAAAATATTTTTTTTAATGTAAATCATGAAAATCAATTTTTTTGAATTTTTTCCACGTGCATAAACACATATTGAAAATGTAAATAATGAAAACGAGTTTTTGCGTCTTTTCCACGTGCAGAAACACATATTTGTAAACAAAAATAACTCACCACATCAAAAAAATGTTTATTTTGATAAAACAGCTGTTATGGTTTGTTTTATTTTTCGTCGGGTTGTTTTCTTTATGTGCGTAATTCTATAAATCGTTTTTCGAATAATCGAACAAGTCAAAAAGTCGAAGTCGACTGTTTTGTTCCAAAAAAGTCGATAAGTCGACTATCGTCTTTAAAAAAAGTCGTCTTTAAAAGACAAAAAGTCAAAAACAAGTAAGAGTGCTATATTCGGCTGTGCCGAATCTTATATACCCTTCACCATAGTGTATTTTAAACATCTTTTATAAATTTTAAATTTTTTCCCGACTATATTATTATTACATCAAAAGCTAAACAAAAAGAACAACAATAACGCTAAACGAAATAAAACACAAAATACACAAGGCATCTTAACCAACAGACATCTAAACATACATAACGAAAAACACAGAAAAACAAAATTAACAACGCAATGACGCCAACAGCATCCAAACCAAGGGTGCCCAAGCCCTATGCCCTTGGTACTCTTTTGTTTTTGTAAATGCGCTTAACTATAGACAGTGTGTTTTCTATACACTTATATGCGCTTAACACTTGCAATACGTTGTTGTTGTTCTTAACAGTATACAAGCAAGAGTTAAACAACAACACCTTCGTATTCATTGCTGGTAAACATTGATGAGACGTAGATTTTGGTTTTGTTTATCGTAAGAAAATTGTTTTAAAAAGCACTTGGAAAAAATTTGTGTTAGTTTTAAATTTCAAACTTACATTATTCGCATAAAAATTATTGAACAATAACTCACAATCTACTCTCATATAATTGAAAACTTTTTAAATACTTTTTTATTTTCATTAAAAAATATATTTGCAAAACAAAAGGGAAAATTATTTTATTTTAACAAAAAATGCAAATCATATTTTTTGCTGTGTATTTTTTTGTATGTTTGGATTCCAAACATACAAAAAAATACACAGCTGAATAAGACCAAATACATCTACACACACACGCGTACATTTTTTTCTATATATAGTGTTGTTGTTGCTTATATAACAATTTTTTTATGAAATGTTCAGAGGTTGTCTCAGATTTTTGCTCATATCTCCGTTATTTACTGACCGATTTTGCTGATTTTAAATAGCGATCTTCTCGAAAGCATGTCTAATAGAATTATTGAAGTTTCGGATCTCGCCGATATCTGGGGTCCTCTAAAAACTGATTTCAACAGACAGACGACAGACAGACAGACAGACGGACATGGCTTAATCGACTCCGCAATCTATAAGGATCCAGAATGTATATACTTTATAGGGTCGGAAAATTATATTATATTAATTACAAACGGAATGACAAACTTATATATACCCTTCTCACGAAGGTGAAGGGTATTAAAAAAGATAAGTCTAAACCTCGAAAATAGTAGAAAAAAGTAAAAAAAATTATAAAAGTGGAAAAGAAGTCAAAAACTCTAAAATAGTCGGAAAAACTCGAAAAAAGTAATAGTCGCAAATAGTTTAAAAGTCGAAAAAAAAATCGAAAAGTCGGAATAAATGAAAAAAGTCAACTTAATGCAAAAAGTCGACTTTTCGTTTCAACTATATTTCAACCCTAGTCGGTAGATATTTTTCACGAACGGATTTTTTAATCCTTAATACTTTTAATCCATATTCCAAGGAGTACTTTGCGCAACACTTCTTAGATCGTATACAGTTTACAAGCAACGATTTTACTGACCATTTTGGAGGAAGCCAATTTTCGAAAGATCTACTCTACCGATTTTTGCACGAAAGGATTTTTCAATCCTTTCAATGTGAAAAATATCTACCGAGTAGTAGGGTTCTATATAGCATTCCGACTCTTCGACTTTTTGACTATTTTCAACTATTTTTTTACCTTTTTCGAGTTTTCCGACTATTTTAGAGTTTTTGACTATATTTCCACTTTTAAACATTTCTGACTATTTATTTTCTATATTCGGCCTTTTTCTACTTTTTTCGACTCTTATTTCCAAAGTCGACTTTTTTCATAGGCGATAGTTGAGTTATCGACATTTTCGGATTAAAATAATCGACTTCGATTGTTCGATTATTCGAAAGTCCATTTATAGAACTGTCCCCTATTAAATTCCAAGGAGTTTTAGGCGCAACACTTTCTATATCCTATACAGTTTACCAGCAATGATATTTCTGACCATTTTGGAGTAAGCCAATTTACCATGGAACTATAGTTCCAAGACTATAGTATAATCTTGTTTATTTTTTGTGTTTATCCCCATTTTACATGATTTTTTTTAATATATAATAATTTATTTTTCCCCTGTGGTGTTGCCACTTAATTCCCAAAAAATCGAATTTTTTCTCTGCATATAATGTGGTGGCGAATTCATATAAGGTGGTGTTATTCAATCAGCTGATATTTTTTCTTAATTCGCCTGGTTTATGTAGCTGCCAAAATTTGTTATTGTTTATATTTTTATATTTAAAACTGTCCGTTAAATGGAGAAAAACTTCGTTAATATTTTGAATTATATATGTAAAAATCTGAAAATACCAAGCATCTCGTAAACAAATATCATTTTATTTAAATAATGGCATAATTGGTATGTATACCAATACCATATTACCATATTACACAATATTGTTTTATATTTTATATTAAAATTGTGTAGATAACGTGATTCAACTAAAATATCTCTTCCGGAACACTTAATATTAAGAAACGCTTATGAAGTATTTACCCGGCTGGCGGCAGCTGACTTCTACGATAAGTCTTAATTTTGAAATCTATTAAATGTTAACAAATAAAACAATATTGTTTTATATAAACACTATGTAGATAAAGAGATTAACTAAAAAAGTCTGTTCCGGAACGCTATATATAACAAAACTCATATGAGGTATTTACCCGTCCGGCGGCTGCTTCTTTATGGCCAAGTATTGAAAATTACTCCGCCGGAGTAGAATTATCCACTCGCAACAAATATTCATTCATTCGTAATATAATATTTTCATAAATATGTACATTTTTATGTTTATATTTCACAAAAAATTAAGTTTTACTTAACTTCAGGCACTCACTTAAATTTTGCAAATTAATCTGCGGAATAGAATTTTTCGTTTGAAACAAACATTATTTAATTCAGAATATATTTTCCTTACAAATTTTCTTATCTTTATCTTAATTTTTTTTAATAAAATGAATTCGCCGTACTTATGGTTTTTGACATCTAAGTAAACCAAATGCAAAAACAAAATACATGTAAAATGTTGTTGTTGCAGAACTGCCACCACCTTATCTGAGTTCGCCTTGGGTAATTCCAAGGTATATTAATTTTATATGGTAGTGTTATCGGCGAATTCAGAAAACCAAGCGAATTCGTTATATTTTTTTTTAAATGTAATTTGACATTGTGTCTGTACTTGAAGGCGAATTGGCTATCAGGGAAAAATTTCAGCTGAAAAATAAATCAAAGCGAATTTTCAAAAACAAAAAATGTTTATAAATTTCAATCTGTTTATAATTTTTTATTGATGCTTAAACTTTTAAAGCTAAAAAATATACACTAACCGCCTTATGCAAAAACGATTATTAAGTTAACACTGGATGTTAAAACCTGTTTTTATATGGAAAAAGTGCGCAGTAAACCATTGTTAACTTTTATAATCGTTTTTGCATAAGGCGGTAAACACATAATTTCACTTTAATTACAAATTTTACGTAAACACAATGAAACCAGTTTAATATTTACAAAACGGAAACAAAGTTTGACATTAATTATAAACCACGTTGAAAAATGAACATAGTAAAAAAAACGGTTAGCTGTTCTGATAACACTACTTTATAGTTAATATATATTGGTTCTTACCTAATTTCCAAAACCCTAATTTTTATTTCCGCCTTTACAATTTTTTCGTTGCTATGTTCATAGAGAAAGAATAGAGAAGAAACATGCCTTTTTTTGAAAAACATAAAGTAGGCTCTTCACACATATGAGTACTGTGAATAGAGAAGAAACATGCCTTTTTTGAAAACATAAAGTAGGCTCTTCACACATATGAGTACTGTGAATTCAACATTCTCCACAGTCTTTTTCAAAAAATGTAAATAATAATTTAAATATTTTTAATTTGAAATAAAAACATTTCAAAATATGTACTTTTCCTTACTCGTCTGTATTGTGGTTACTCCAGAGGTCACTTCGAATGCACGCGGTGGCTGTGGTTTAAATCCAAAATCGTGGGAAGATAATGTTGATAAAAAGACCGATGAACGTTGAAATCTATATTTCTGGATAATTTCTGTTGCCGGAAAAACAAGAGATACGTAAGTCGAAGTGCTTTACGAGAACACCTGCCGTGTTGGCCTTATTTCATGCTGATACTTTTACAACCACAGGGAGAGCTTATGCGAAAACTCACCACCGCCCCTTCGTGTTTTTTACAAGTTGGTGTACATTTTTGTACATGGTGCTGCAGATCCATGTACAAGCACTTTGTTCAAGTTCTCGATCTATATAATCGCTGGCCCTTGCTGGTCCTGTAGTATAACTTTGGAGAAGCGAAAACAACTTCCATTTACACTTCTGTAGTTTCGGCAACGGCACCGAACTTATCCCGTGTTATAGGTTTACCGTGTATGAGTCTTTTAACCAACATTCTCTTCCCGATATTAGTTTTAAATCACTGAAAACACGTATACCCCAAGGGACCTCTCCAATAACCAGGACAATACAAAGTTCGAAACCGGACAAAGTCTAGTATTCCGGTATTTTAAATACCACCAGTTTATAGTCCCGACATACTTAAAGTATTGTTAGCTCCTTAAGTTGATCAAGTTAACATTCATCGGGGAGAGAAAAATTATTGTGGACTGAAAGGTGGGAATGAGTTAAATGAATAAGATACATAATGAATTAGGGGTACATGGACTCCCATCCATGAATGTACTTATCTTATCCGTTTGACTCTATAAATATTCCCTTCCTTGTCCAGGTATGTTCAGGGTTGGCTCGATAGATTTAAATAATCATAGAAAAATGTCCAGTGGATGACACAAATCAGTTTAGCATTTTTCAAGTTTTTTAAGTTTTGAGAACATAAAAATAAATAATAAATTATTGTGAATAATAAACTGAATTCTTGTTACCCAACAAACACTGAAGTTTCTCGTAAAGTTGAGAATGTTTGTAAGTGCGGGTTTCTTACTCATCAGTTAAACTAGGCTTAACTTGCTGTTAGATTAAACTCGGAACAAATTTAGGCGGACTTTAACCGATGATTGTGTTTTTCAGTTTTAGATTTAAGCTCAGTTAACTTTGTTAGTATTGCCAAGTTTTCACTCAAAAACATAAACAATGAACAGCTGTTTTTTGCAAACAATGCTTTTGTAAAATGGAAAATTTTGGAAAAATGTTTTTGTTCTTCCGAAATCATTGTTTTATTGTTTTTGTTAATTGTGTTTTCTCACTTATAACTTGAGTTTAATTGGCCAATTACACTCAGTTAACTAAGATAATAAGTATCCTTACTGATATCTGAAAAACACGAAACATATATTAAACCAGGTTTAAACAAAGAATGAAGATTATCTTTATCAGAAAAACTCGCCCTAAATCAAACAATTTTTTTTTATTTTAAAACTTGAAATATAATTCAAACATTAAATTCATTTATTATTTTAAGTAACCGTTAATGATTAATATTAAATAAAATAAATAACATTTTTCTATCGTTTGATTTTGTGTTTGTTATTTCATCTATGGGGAATATACTAAACTACCATAAGTTCTTCTACTAATACATTTAGACGACTTAGGTTTTTGACAACAGACTTATATACACGGACGTCTTTTGTAAAATAAAAATTGTAGGAAAAATCAAAATTAACACCGAAAATGCTAATAGCATATAGGCGAAAATGATTATCAAACCCCTAAGTCCCCTGTTTACATATATGTGAGAATGTATTAATGGAAGCACAAAAATAAACGTAGTTGTTGAAAAGGTTCTAAATAAAAAATGTATTTTTGGTGCGTTATTTTTAAATTATTTATATACTAGTGAATGAAAATATTAGTTAATTAACTTTTTTGAAAAGATATTTTATCTTAAAACATATTATAAATAAATGAATGAATTTGGCCTATTTGTTTGGCTTAGTTTTAACGTTAATCAGACAGACCGACATATCTAAATTGACTCAGAATTGTATAAGGATCCAGAATTTATACGTTAAAACTAAGCCAAACAAATAAGCCAAATTCACTGGATATATTCATTATTATCCTAAGCAGTTTGGTATCGAAAATGGGCAAAATCGGTTCACACCGGGAAAAGTTATGAATCAATATTTAAAACAACCTCGAAAAAATAAGCATTTTTTACACATTCTGATGTAATTTTCTAGAAATCTATTCAAGATAATTCCATGAAAATCACCACAAATTTGTTTCTACACAGGAGAATGATCCCTGCTCAAAATTGCCAGCACCGGTCCACAATTTCATATACCTCCCATACAAATGTACATATTCACGGAAAATGGGGTTTTTGTTAATAACTTCCGTCGCAGTGTCGATATCTTAAAAAAAATTTACAAATTAAAATCTTATGTCAATAGAATTCATTCAGAGGAAAAGTTTTATTAAGTATTGCTCTCACATAAAAAAATATTACTATGAACTTTTTTTCCGGTCGGTCCATAATTGGTCATAGCTCCCATACAAAGTCCCCTCCCAAAAATCACTTAAACGCGCATAACTCATTACTTAATTAAAATATCGATATAAAATTTGGTATAAGTATTGCTCATATGCATATAAATATTACAGTGAAAGTTTTTTTTTTTGAAATTTATATTACTATGAACTTTTTTTCCGATCGGTCCTTAATTGGTCATAGCTTCCACACAAGGTCCCCTCCCGAAAATCACTTAAACGTACATAACTCATTAAAAAATATTTATATCCATACATTTAGCAAAAATATTGGTCTTATATACATACATAAATTACACTATAAAATTGTTTTACGATCGGTATTTCATCATAGCTCTCATACTAGGTCCCCTCCAGAAAATCACTTAAATTCACAATATTTAATACAAAATAATGTTATAGATACAGAATTTTAAAAATTGTATCTTTATATACATAATTGGATATAGCTCCCATACAAAATCCTTTTAAGAAAATCTCTTGAAATCACATTACTCATTACTAAATAAAGCTATTGGAAGATTTTATCACGATCGGTTCATTACATGGGTGCGGTCGGTACCGTACAAGGTTCCCTTCAGAAAATCACTTAAACACACATTACTAAATTAAGATGCACAATTTGACTGAAATATAGATTTTATGTACAGAAATTTAGCTAAAAGAATCTTTTACGATCGGTCTATAATTGATCATATCTGTCATACTAGAACCAGCCCCTAAAAACGCTTTAATCGTATTTAACTAGTTGCATTATCAATTTGTGTAAAACAAAATTATATATGTATTTTGAAAATCCTTAAATCTTTCATACACATACATACATGCAAATTATTAAATACCGCTAAGCGCTATAAAAATGTAAAGAAAAATGCGTTTGTAATGCACAGTGGGGCAGAATGGAAATTTTTTGGAAATAAATCTGGCATTTCTAAACGGCTGATCCGATCGAGATAAAATTTGGCCTGAGCGTAGCCAAGAAGTATTCGAGTTTAAGTTTTGAAGATGAACCCTGCAGATGCACCAGGGATGCTGTGGCGGCTCAAAGTAGGGTACCTACTAGAGTATTCAAACGATTAATCGTCGTTCGGTTAATCGATTAATTTTTGTCGATTAATCGTTCGAATAAATGAAAATTGTCAAATATCAAATAACGAATAAACCGAATAATTTCTATCAATTAACCGATTAATAAAAACTCACTATTTATCAGTAAAATTACTATATATTTTCTACAAAATGTAATATTTTTCTATAATAAAGAAAGTTTATTTGATGATTTTTAAAAAGAAATCACGGAAATAATTATATCGCCTTTATTTTTACAACCAGTTTTTTTGGGAACATTGTTGTGTTCTTAAGTACATATTTCTAATAAGTTCTTTAGCAACAGTTATAGTTGAACTAGTATTCAATGGAACGTATGAATTCTAGAACTCGTTGAAAATCTTAAAAACAGTAATTTCCTTATATAGAAAAGCATTTCACATAAACAGGAATAACTTCTAATATTACAGAAAAAAACGAAACATAGAATTGAAGTGAAAGAAGTGAAAATAATATTTTTGTTTATAAACCGTGCAAAAGTTATTTTTAAACATTAAAAAATCTATGCATGCAGGAAACTGTGGACAATTAGTATTAACTCTGTGCTGTAGTCCTTTAAACTTTGAAATCGTTGCTGTAGTCCTTTAAACTTTGAAAAATATAAGGACATAAAAATCGGATTTCTATAAGTGGAATCTATTTTCACATGCTTATCAACTTTTCCATGTGTGAGTGCATTTTTCAAAATTGTTACAGGGTGTAATATGAAGAAAATTGTTGTAAAAAGCAATAGTAACATCCAGTTTCCTTTTATTCGAATAACCGAATAATTTTTAATTATCCGATTATTAACCGGCTAACGTAAAACCTCAAATAATTATTTGTCGAATAAACCGAATAAGACAAAAACCCGAATAATTGAATACCCTAGTACCTACGACATGTAAAATTTTTAAACTCGTGCCATTTTTTGTTTTTCACCCAAATACATATATTTTGTGAAAGCGCTCGACGAGATCTTGAAAAAACATGCTTGGACATACTACCTATCTCTTATAATATCCGAGTTATAGGCATTTAAAAATTTAGTGATACAAAATTTACCATACCTTGGTCCTTTTTTTGAATACCGGGCGTAATTTTGAACCAAACCAAACCTACATGATCATAAACGAAACAGAACGAAATGATCTGACGAAAAAATTTAGGTAAAAAATAGTTATAAATTTCTGAAAATTTAAGCATAATAGGACCTTTCAATTATAAGGATAAGCAAACAAATAGAAAATAGGTAAATATAAGATTTAAATATGTTCTGTAATATTTAATACTAAAATATGAAAAATATTAAATTAAAGGATACAGGTTTAAATGAACATATTTTTGAATGTAATTGAGATATTGGCTTGAAAAATTTGTAAAGAATCGAGAATTTCCATATCTAACTAAAAAATGATATTAAGGGATAAATATGGACTAAATTGTTGTAGCTATCTGCGACCCAATTAAAATGTTGATATAAATCATAGTTTTAGAAATTAAACAAATATGTAATATATGACAAATCTTTATTTATGAACAAAACTCAATGAAATTTTGAACGCTTGTTAAATTCGTCATTTCAAATAAGAAAATGAAAAAAAATTAAAAAGTTCAAAGGGCATCCCGCAATTCCCAAAACTAGGACTGAAAATTCCAAAAATGGTATTTTTTACTTTTTTGCCTATAGGGTCCACATTTCTTTCAGGGAAAATACTTTTAGAGTAAATAGAAAACATATTGAGGTTTCCAAAACTGCTTTCAGTTTTCTGATTTAAGAACATATCGCCCAAAATTGAAGTTTTGATAAAAAAATAGGTCATATTCGGAAGGACGCAGTGGCAACATTTTCAAAAAATAGGACAAGTTTTTTACGCAAAAGCGTTCTGCGTAAAGATAAAATTGTTATATGTTTATAAAGAAAATTTAATTTTATTAATAAAAGAGTTAAGACACATTTTTGGCAAAAAAAAACGTATGTTATTGGAAATTTTGTTGTCTAACTAACAAGAAAAAATTGAGTCCATTCGGTCCAAAATTACGCCCGGTATTCAAAAAAAGGCGGACCAAGGTATGGTAAATTTTGTATCACTAATTTTTTAAATGCCTATAACTCGGATATTATAAGAGATAAGTAGTATGTTTTTGCAAGATCTCGTCGAGCGCTTTCACAAAATATAAAAATCTTTGTATTTGTGTGAAAAACAAAAAAATGGCACGAGTTTAAAAATTTTACATGTCGTAGGTACCCTACTTTGAGCCGCTACAGCGCCACAGGAGGGGACCTTGTATGGAAGCTATGACCAATTAAGGACCCATCGGAAAAAAAGGTTTCAGTGCATATGAGCAATACTTGTACCAAATTTTACATGGATATCTTAATTTATTAATGAAGTATGCGCGTTTAAGTTATTTTCAGGAGGGACCTTGTATGGGAGCTATGACCAATTATAGACCCATCAAAAAAAAAATTCATGTTAATATTTATGTATATAAGAGCAACACTTGTACAAAATTGTTTATGGACATCTTTTATTAATAATATTGAGTTATACGCGTATAAGTGATTTTCAAGAAGGGACCTTGTATGGTAGAATTATGACCAATTATGGACCGATCGGAAAAACCTTTCACAATAATATTTATATGCATATGAGCAATACTTATACTAAATTTTATATCGATATCTTAATTTAGTAATGGCCCCTATTCTGCATTTCAATTCGAATCACAATTTTTTCCGTTTGACAACTTTGGTATTCTGCATTTCGATTCGACTCTCCGCCACATAAACAACAACTTACAAAAACGTAGGTACGATCAATAGATTAAAAGTTTTGCAAGAATATGCAAAGAGTGAAGAAAATAAAAATTTTGTTTCACCTATATATATGCAGTGTTGACATAATGGCATTTAATGTGCAATTCTAGCACTTTTTTTGCTAGATGCTTTTTAGCACTTTATCGTCTTTTGCAAGATATTTTTAATATAATAAGTACCTTTTTGGAATTATTTCATATATTTTCCACTTTGAACTTTAACATTTATTTCATTTGATTCTAGTTCTATTAGGGTATTATTTGTGTTATAGCAAAAAATATACATTGGTATTGTGTGTCCATGTAAACTTTATGCCCACTCTACAAATCAAATATTTTAAGATAATTGACGAAATTTGGGACATTGGTCCTCTACTCACGGTTGGCTCTGGCCTTAAAGGAGTGTATAACTAATGGTCACTCATCTTGTCTTGGTACAGCAACAAGCATATAGATTGTCGCTCTATTGTCATGACAAAGATGATACGTTATTGCCCATTGCAGGTTCGCTGTTGGTCGATAGGAGCTTTACTATTAGGGTAACACGTTATAAGGTCAAGGTGTTTGGAAGCAGTGCCGACGTAGCTAGGTTCGAAAGAATCTACGGTACTGTTAGTGCTATCTTGGGGTGGCCCTCTCCTAAGGAACGATAAGCAGGTCATGATGTTGGCCAAGTAGGCACTCAACATTAGCTGCTTGTCGTGTCAGTAGGAAAAAGAAAAATAGTGTTCTTGTCTGGAGCTGTGGTTGGCAACAAGTGGTTTCAGGGACGAAGAGGGAAGGGAAACCTCCGGCGAATTTTTATAAGGGTTCATAAAAGGGGACTGTTAGGCGAACCGGATCTGGAGGTGGCCAGAACTCCAAGCTAAAGGAATCCAAAAAAATCTTCGTCGATGGGGAAGACTGGAACAAATCAGTCACTTCTAATGAGGCACATCTAATGAGCCTAAAAAGGGGACCATTAAAAAAACTAGATCCTGAGATGATCAGCCGGCCTCGTCTTCAAAGAAAATGCAGAAGTCCATGAGCCTGAATGGTAGCCTTCGAGCAGCGGTTATAGATCGGTCTGATCCGGATGGTAAGATCAGTCCCGACCTCTGGCAGCTGGTCGAAGATAGGTTCCTTCATGAGATTGTTGCGCACAGTGGTGGCTCAGATAATGTATAATTTATGGGTACAGACTGGGCTAAGGGCATTAAGATTGTCAATTGTGGCAATAAAAACTTTTTTTATTTTAAAGAGTTTCTTATCGTGCTTTCAACCACTGGCACTTGCGAATTTAATTTAAAAATAGATTTCGGGACTTTTTTTCAAATAAGTTAAAGAGTTTCTTATCGTGCTTTCAACCCCAATTTTTAAATAAATTCACTGTAATATATTGATGGAGAAGCTCCATTTGAAAAAGTATTAAAAATACCGAAATCAATTTTTAAATAAAATTTGTAAGTGCCCGTGCATTTAAAACTTAATACACTATTCTGTTGTTTTTATAAATAACAAAATAGAAGTTATTTATTTTGGTTTTATTTTTTCTTTAAAACTGCATTTAGAGTTGGAAAACAACCAGCCAAGTGTAGAAAGGAATATAAGAAAAAATAAACTCACTGTTATTGTTGGTGTTTTGTCAAAACTTTAATATTTTGTGAAAGATGCGTTTTGAATTCTTATTGAGTTTAAAATAATTCTTTCATAAGACATTTTTAGTTTTTCTAAAATATTGGGAAAGGTTTCCGGATGAGCTGGCTTAAGTAACCGGCGAAATGCGCATAGAAACTAGCTTCCCCACCATCAATACATTACAGTGAATTTATTTAAAAATTGGGGTTGAAAGCACGATAAGAAACTCTTTAAATTATTTGAATTTTTAAGGTCCACAATTGCCAAACTTGGTGATATTAGTCCAGACTTCCAGCTCGAGGTGATTTATGCATTTGAATTACCACTTAGGTCGATAGTGACGGTGTGAATTCCACCAACCATAAGACCGGTGGAGACCATAGAAGAGAATAGAGGGAAGTATTTTCTTTTCGCTGAGGATTAGATTAGAAGATGTATATTGGCAAAGAATGTACTCAATTTTCAAATATCTCATTCTTTCAGGAGCGGTGATCTTACCGTCATAAACACAGAGGTCAAGGGTGAGCGATTGCTTCAGTGTATATGCACTACGAAGCTATAGAGCCACCTAGTAATGAGGAACTGGAGCTAACGGCGAATGCAAAACGAAGGGGCGCTATCCTAATATTGGGCTGTGATGCAAATGCTCATCATAGTCAATGGGCAGTGCTGATATTAATAAAAGAAGTGAGAAGTGAGATTCAAAAAGAAGAAATTAAGACAATTTTAAACTTTTGTATAAAAAATACTCAGTTTTTGTTAGTGTTTTTTATACAAAATTTTAAATATTGTTTTACATTCTTCTTTGTGAATACGGCCCTTAGTATTTAATTTCATTACTGCGTGTAATCTTATTATTTGTAACAGTGGCAATATGCCAACGTTTAGGAATAAAGATAAGGAAACAGTTATGGGTATTACTCTTACTAACCGAAATGAGAATTCTAGCATATGGTCTTAGGTTACATCCAACGAGAGGAAAATTTTTGGACGGAGTCGTGCTCGGAGACACTCTCCTTGCTTATGGAAACGCACTTTCCAGCTTGTGCCGACATAGATGATAGGGAAACAGTTCAAGGGGTCCAAGGACCTAGGGACTTTAGCTATTCATCTATTTACATTGATGAAATAGTCTCTAGGGACAAACTGGGCTGGGCGGTGAACACCTTTGATCCGTATAAATCGTCGGGTCCGAAAGGTGTTTTTCCGGCCATGCTCTGCAACATTCCTAAAGACGCGTTAGAGATTTGAGCTAACATTTTCAAGAGGTGTCTCCTACCTTCCTAGAGGGTGGAGAGAGGCGAAGGTAATTTTTATCCCTAAGGCTCGAAACTTGAGGTTTTTAGGCCATTATCGTCTTTCCTACTGGACACCTTAGAACGTCTGACAGATCTCTATCTCAGGAGCAAGCCATGCTCAATACACATGTTGAGCGTTGCTAATAAGGCGCGTATCTGCCTTATTAGCAACGCTCAACATGTGTATTGAGCATGGCTTGGATCATTGGCAATATATTCTGAGCGCGTTTTTGGACCTAGAGGGCGCCGTTAACAACATTAGAATAGAGGCCATTAGGAAGACACACATTACTAGGGGGTCAGAGGTAACTATTTATGTTGATACCGGGACATTTTGATATTCGGGGGAACTAGATCGCAGATGAATTGGCCAGACAGGATTCAGAGCTTGATCTTAATAGTTATGCAAAACCCCCTATCTCTTATTACTTTAGACTAATCTCCGGAAAAATGAAATACTCTACTAACCGATCCTGGCAAAGTAGGCTGGATTGCAGGGTTTCTAGGGCAATATGGCTGAAATTAAATCCAAAAGCAACTAGTATTAGGACTTTAGTAGGGGTAATAACTGGTCACTGCACATTTGGGGCCTTTAAGGTTGTGTGACCTTGGATTTATTTGCAAACTCAAAATAACGTTTTAATTGGATTTTAATTTAACATACATTTATATATTCAATGTCAAATCATATATAACTTTTGTGCAATTCTAAATAAGATTTTGGCTAAATTCATATCATTGCATAATGTGAACAATGCTTAAGCTTTTAAAAACTGCATTTGAATTTAGCACTTTTTTCACCGAATTTGCACTTTTTGGACTCTCGTTTTGAACTTTTTTTATGAAGGAATTCTGGCAACACTGTATGTACTACTATATGGCTAATAGTTTAACTATAAAAAACCTATTAAATTTTAAAATAATACAAGTGGGATATATTCGATATACGTACGTGGACATAAGCTTAGAATTTGCCAGGAGAGAATTTATTAGGATAATTACTCGCAAATCGTGTAATTAGATCATATGAAAAACCATAATACTATGTTTCCACTGGCTTCAGATTTACTAGATTTGAGTAAACCTCTTAGAGGTGTTAGTTTTTGAAATTCAAATTTTTGCACAAATCCCGTCATATAACGAAAATAAAATATTTTTTTAATTTAAATACAAACATACGGTTTTAATTGTATTAATTTGTCTATTAAATGCCAATAATTTTAAAATCATAATTTGTTCTTTTTTATTTTGAGACAAAACGTCACTTTTTCGTATTAGCTTATCCTAGACACAGCGCAGTGTCTAGAATAAGCAAAAAGGATCTAGTCGATTAAATAGATTTTGTTTTGTCGAAAATATATGGGAAATCTACATAGTTTCAACTAGTTTTGCACAAACCAACTAGATTTGCTCTAAACTCCACAGAGGAAACATAATAAAGATTTCATCATTTAAGACATGAGCCAACACAACTTCGTTCAATGAACGCTCAAACGAGACTGAGTTTTTTAATACGTGATATTATTTTACAATATTAGACATGTATTTGTCTGCGCTAGAATAAGTGTAATGTTTCGTTATATAAAAAATTTATAGAAATTAATTTTTTATAAACCGCATCACCAATAAATATTTATAAATGTATTTTTTATTATAATTGGCTTGCACATACGACTAAACTTTTTTAATCCAAGATTAAGTAGTTAAAAATGATAACAAAACGCAATAACGAAGTAATTACAGGCACATACAAATGTTCATTTTTATCCTTATAGATAGCGGACTCGATTAAGCCATGTCCGTCTGTCTGTCTGTTGAAATCAGTTTTTAGAGGGCCCCAGATATCGGCGAGATCAGAATCTTCAATAATTCTGTTAGAAATGCTTTCGAGAAGATCGCTTTTTAAAATCAGCAAGATCGGTGAGTAAATACGGAGATATGAGCAAAAATCCGAGACAACCTCTGAAAATTTCTTTAAAAAATGTCATATTTTTTTCATGCTTTGTTAAATTAGCAACAACAACACTGTATAACTGGGAAAAGATGTACACGTGTGTGTAGATGTATTTGGTTTTATTCAGCTGTGTATTTTTTGTATGTTTGCTGTATGTATGCTGTTGGCGTCATTGAGTTGTGTATTTTTGTTTTTGTGAATTCTGTTGGTGTATTTGGATGTAGGTTGGTTTTATTGCGTTGTTTATTTTGTTTTTCTGTGTTTTCCGTTATGTATGTTTAGATGTCTGTTGGTTTAGATTCCTTGTGTATTTTGTTTAGCGTTGTTGTTCATTTTGTTTTGCTTTTGGTGTAATAATAAAGTAGTCGGGAAAAATTTAAATTTATAAAATTAATATGTTTTAAATACACTATGGTGAAGGGTATATAAGATTCGGAACAGCCGAATATAGCACTCTTACTTATCAAAATTTACTTCTTTTAATAAAACGTTTACATTTGAATGTGAAGATGTATATTGGCAAAGAATCGAAATTTTTTGGAAATAAATCTGCCATTTCTAAATGGCTGATCCGATCGGTATAAAATTTGACGAGGGCGTAGCCAAGGAGTATTCGAGTTTAAGTTTTGAAGATGAACCCCGCAGATGCCGCGCTGTCTCGGCTCAAAGTAGGGTACCTACATGTAAAATTTTTAAACTCGTGCCATTTTTTTGTTTTTCATCCAAATACTACTAATCTCTTATAATATCCGAGTTATAGGCATTTAAAAATTTAGTGATACAAAATTTACCATACCTTGGTCCGCCTTTTTTTGAATACCGGGCGTAATTTTGGACCAAATCATTTTTTCCTTGTTAGTTAGACAACAAAATTTCTAATAATATACAAAAAATTTCAGATCAATATCATTTACAGATCAAAAAATATACGTTTTTTAATTTAAAAATTCAAAAAATTTTAGATTTTTGCCGTTGTTTTGCCAAAAATGTGTCTTAACTCTTTTATTAATAAAATAAAATTTTCTTTAAGAACATATTAGTATATTATAGTTTTCTAAAAGGTATCTTTACGCCAAAGCGTTCTGCGTAAAAAACTTGTCCTATTTTTTGAAAATGTTGCCACTGCGTCCATCCGAATATGACCTATTTTTTATCAAAACTTCAACTTTGGGCGACATGTTCTAAAATCCCAAAGCTGGGATCAAAATTTTAATAGGGTCGCAGATAGCTACAACAATTTACTCCATATTTATCCCTTAATATCTCTTTTAGTTA
Organism: Lucilia cuprina; assembly: GCF_022045245.1. Classification (NCBI taxonomy): domain Eukaryota; kingdom Metazoa; phylum Arthropoda; class Insecta; order Diptera; family Calliphoridae; genus Lucilia; species Lucilia cuprina. The sequence continues at coordinate 26,640,338 of NC_060954.1, forward strand.
GATATAAAAATTCTCGATTCTTTACAAAAATTTTCAAGAAAATATCTCAATTACATTCAAAAATATGTTCATTTAAACCGGTATCCTTTAATTTCATATTTTTCATATTTTAGTATTAAGTATGACAGAACATACATTTGGTGTTTAAAAATTGTCCAAATATTTTATTATTTGTACAATTTTTAAAAATTATTTAGTTAATTATTTTATTTAAGACTATAACATTGTATATATATCAATAAAAAAATTATAATTTTATTATGAGCCACGCACAACAACACCTAAATCACCTTACACAAACCACCTTTTCCGCCCACTGAAATATAAAACACGATTTAATACAATATCATCAGTTAGTATAATAGCTTTTTTATTTGTTTGTTTATCGGTATACATATCTAGAAGGTAATATAAGTCCTTTAAATCTTCCTTGTTTTGAGATTATAGAGTTCATAACAAATCCATCTTTTTCGCATAGTTGAAAGAACAGGATCAGAAGATAAAAGTAAACTATTAAAAATATCTTCATTCTGTGATTGCCTGGAGCATTTCCTTGAGCTGAAAAGTTGAACATGCTTAAAATCTCGATTCCTCGCTTACTAGGCTTCTTCTGTTAACTCTCCAAGTGGAAGAATATTCGATTCAATTATTATTTGACCATGACACAATACTTTGTGTACTGTTGGTGTTAGTTCCCTACATGGATACAGAGATACAAGTAATTTAGAAATTTCAGATGTACATTCCCCAAATCGATTTCCATTAATTTTATGTTTACTATTCAGTGCCATTAAAATAGTGTTAACTCTTCGAAGCAACTCCATGTCGATTCCAGTTATTTTTGAAGTAATTTCAAAATCACGAAAAAATATTCTCGCCCTATTACCGTCATTTGTACTACCGCAATTTGGAAGTGGTTTGTCGATGTTTAATCCCATCTGAACTTTAAATTCTTCTTGGATTGTGCTTTTTTCCGCAGCTCTCAGTACTTTCAATTCTTCATTATTTATTGTTGATTTAGTAAGATTCTCTGGCACACTTCTATATTTGTGGTCGTATGCTATGTGTAAAAAGTAATCCAAAAATCGTATTCTGGCATGAAGTGGTGAAATTCCGACATCCCCACTTACCATTAAGACAACATCACAGTTATGAATTTTCCTTAGTTGGTCTTCTGAAAAGTCTGACACAATTCTTGATGCTGTGTTTTAGAGCAAAGATGATATATCAATACAAGCTTCCACATCATTAACAGCAATAGGTGATGGTAGGATAGCTTGTTTTTTCCTGGATCGCCTTGTATGATGTAATATATTGTGTCCTTTTTCATGGAGAGCTTTCCTTAATATTTGGTACTTATTTCGACTGAGACCCAGTTCCAACATAAGCGCTATTGCTTCCTCTTCAGTAAAATTTGATTGTGATGTTGGAGTTGGTATACTTTCCACAATTCGCTTAAGTCGTTTTGGTGATGCATTAGGAAGAATAGTTGCAATATGTACGGCAGCCATAGGTTGGTTTTCCTTTTCAGCATTTCGTTAAATGTATCAGCAATTTCCTCATTTAGATTGAAAAAAGTTTTTGTGTGACCCTCTTTTTTTTGACCTTGAACATAAGTCTTCGTATGACTTGCAAGGCGCTCCTGTTGATGTGTTTGTAAGTTGAGATTTCCGTAGTAGTTTCCATCCAACTACAAAATTTTAATCGAAATTTCTTTTGATTTCCATCCACAGACTTACTTTTTACATCAAAAAAGTTTTCAATTTTATATGCCTGTTTTGTCTACTTTTCTACTATATGTAGTTTTTATATTTTTCATTGAGAACATAAACTTATGACTTGCTGCAAAGATCTGTTCACAATCACTGTTACTAAACTTTAGTAGGTACAATATACAACTTGATTGTGAATTGAACAATAGTATTATGGTTTTTCACATGATCTAATTACACGATTTGTGAGTAATTATCCTAATAAATTCTCTCCTGGCAATTTCTAAGCTTATGTCCACCTACGTATATCGAATATATCCCACTTGTATTATTTTAAAATTTAATAGGTTTTTTATAGTTATACTATTAGCCATATAGTAGTACATACAGTGTTGCCAGAATTCCTTCATAAAAAAGTTCAAAACGAGAGTCAAAAAAGTGCAAATTCGGTGAAAAAGTGCAAAATTCAAATGCAGTTTTTAAAAGCTTAAGCATTGCAATTGTTCACATTATGCATATGAATTTAGCCAAAATCTTATTTAGAATTGCACAAAAGAGATATATGATTTGACATTAAATATATAAATGTATGCTAAATGAAAATCCAATTAAAACGTTATTTTGAGTTTGCAAATAAATCCAAGTTCACACAACCTACAAAAATCCTGCGTGTTACCGACCAAGTTACCCTTAAAGGCCCCAAATGCGAAGTGACCAGTTATTATTCCTACTAAAGTCCTAATACTGTTCCTGTCCATTCCTAGTTAGTAGAGTTTTTCATTTTTCCGGAGATTAGTCTAAAGTAATAACAGATAGGGGGTTCTGCAGAACTATTAAGATCAAGCTCTGAATCCTGTCTGGTCAATTCATCTGCGATCTAGTTCCCCCGAATATCACAATGTCCCGGTATCAAGATAAATCGTTACCTCTGACCCCCTAGTAATGTGTGTCTTAATATGTCCACGGCTTTGCAGATCGCAAAGATCTCCGTCTGGAAGACACTACATTCATCTGGAAGTCTATAGGACGCTCTGATATTATCATCAACCAGATAAACTCCGGACCCTGTACTAGATTCCAACTTGGATCCATCAGACTGCACACCCCTCAAACAGCACTTCGGACCCAATCCCCTCGTCCCTACTAGGAATCACAATTAAAAGTTTCACACCGAAGTACAAGGACGTATCTTAATAGTCAGAAATACCCTCCGTACTTCCCATAATTCCAGTTAGACCTACTTCGTACAATATTCTTGAGTGGCCTACCCGCTTTGGTCTTACTAGATCTGATTCAAACGGTCTAAATAAGTCTCTACCCGCTACACTCTTAACATATTTCCCAAAGGAAAGCAGATTTTGAATAATGTCCAATGCCGCCTGCGGTGTTCCACCCCCGACACTAGTTATGCCTATAGAAGCACACCTTTGAGCTCTTTCCAAGTTCCACCAACGACTTCCTAATGGCCTCTATTCTAATGTTGTTAAAGGCGCCCTCTAGGTCCAAAAACGCGCCCAGAGTATATTGCCAATGCCCCAAGCCGTGCTCAATACGACCAACCACCTTATGTAGCGCACTCTCAACCGACTTACCTTTTAAGTACACATGTTGAGCGTTGCTAATAAGGCGCGTATCTATATTGCTCCTGAGATAGAGATCTGTCAGACGTTCTAAGGTGTTCTGTAGGAAAGACGATAGGCTAATAGCCTAAAAACCTTAAGTTTCGAGTGACATGCCTTACCGGCCTTAGAGATAAAAATTACCTTCGCCTCTCTCCACCCTCTAGGAAGGTAGGAGACACCTCTTGAAAATGTTAGCTCAAATCTCTAACGCGTATTTAGGAATGTTGCAGAGCATGGCCGGAAAAACACCTTTCGGACCCGACGATATATACGGATCAAAGGTGGGCTGGGCGGTGACAGCCCAGTTTGTCCCTAGAGACTAGAGACATCAATGTGAATAGATGAATAGCTAAAGTCCCTAGGTCCTTGGACCCCTTGAACTGTTTCCCTATCATCTATGTCGGCACAAGCTGGAAAGTGCGTTTCCATAAGCAAGGAGAGTGTCTCCGAGCTGGACTCTGTCCAAGAGTTGTCCTCTCGTTGAATGTAACCTAAGACCATGGGCTAGAATTCTCATTTCGGTTCGTAAGAGTAATATCCATAACTGTTTCCCTATCTTTATTCCTAAACGTTGGCATATTGCCACTGTTACAAATAATAAGATTACACGCAATAATGAAATTAAACACTAAAGCCCGTATTCACAAAGAAGATTGTAAAACAATATTTAAAATTTTATATAAAAACACTAACAAAAACTGAGTAGTTTTTATACAAAATTTTAAAAATTGTCTTATTTTCTTCTTTTTGAATTCACGCATAACTCACTTCTTTTATTAATATCAGCACTGCCCATTGACTATGATGAGCATTTGCATCACAGCCCAATTTTAGGATAGCGCCCCTTCGTTTTGCATTCGCCGTTAGCTCCAGTTCCTCATTACCAGGTGGCTCTATAGCTTCGTAGTGCATGTACACTGAAGCAATCGCTCACGCTTGACCTCTGTGTTTATGACGGTAAGATCACCACTCCTAAAGGAATGAGATATTACACAGTGGGGCAGAATAGAAATTTTTTGGAAATAAATCTGGCATTTCTAAACGGCTGATCCGATCGGGATAAAATTTGGCATGAGCATAGCCAAGGAGTATTCGAGTTTAAGTTTTGAAGATAAACCCTGGCGGCTCATAGTAGGGTATCTACGACATGTAAAATTTTTAAACTCGTGCCATTTTTTTTCACCCAAATACAAAAATATAATTTTTTAATTTAAAAATTCAAAAATTTTAGATTTTTGCCGTTTTTTTTTTTTTTTTTTGCCAAAAATGTGTCTTAACTCTTTTATTAATAAAATAAAATTTTCTTTAAGAACATATAACAATTTTATAGTTTTCTAAAAGGTTTCTTTACGCAGAACGCTTTGGCGTAAAAAAATTGTCCTATTTTTTGAAAATGTTGCCACTGCGTCCTTCCGAATATGAGCTATTTTTTATCAAAACTTTAACTTTGGGCGATATGTTCTAAAATCCCAATGCTGGGATCAGAAAACTAAAAGCAGTTTTAGAAACCTCAATACGTTTTATATTAACTCCAAAAGTCTTTTCCCAGCCCTGAAAGAAATGTGGACCCTATGGGCAAAAAAGTAAAAAATACCATTTTTGGGATTTTCATTCCTATTTTTGGGAATTGCGAGATGCCCTTTGACCTTTTCAATTTTTTGCATTTTCTTATTTGAAATGACAAATTTAACAAGCGTTGAAAATTTCATTGTTTTGTTCATAAATAAAGATTTTGTCATATATTACATATTTGTTTAATTTCTAAAACTATGATTTATATCAAAAATTTTATTCCACAAGTTTGTTTGTATTCTGGAAGTGCTGATAAACCGTCACATCCCCACTTACACATTAAGACAACATCACAGTTATGAATTTTCCTTAGTTGGTCTTCTGAAAAGTCTGACACAATTCTTGATGCTGTGTTTTCGAGCAAAGATGATATATCAATACAAGCTTCCACATCATTAACAGCAATAGGTGATAGTAGGATAGTTTGCATTAGGAAGAATAGTTGCAATATGTACGGCATCCATAGGTTGGTTTTCCTTTTTCAGCATTTCGTTAAATGTATCAGCAATTTCCTCATTTGAGATTGAAAAAAGTTTTTGTGTGACCCTCTTTTTTTGACCTTGAACATAAGCCTTCGTGTGACTTGCAAGGCGCTCCTGCTGATGTGTTGTAAGTTGAGATTTCCGTAGTAGTTTCCATCCAACTACAAAATTTTAATCGATATTTCTTTTGATTTCCATCCACAGACTTACTTTTTACATCAAAAAGTTTTCAATTTTTGATATGCCTGTTTTGTCTACTTTTCTACTATATGTAGTTTTTATATAATTTGAAATGTCTTCAATTCTTTCTGGCCCTTTTGAAGATACACTCCATAAAACGGAACACAACTCTTCGTACTTTAATGTAATCTTCATTGTAGATTTATTAAATATGGTACTTAAAATCTGAGAAGTATACCAATTCTTGTCATTTCCGATACAGGTATTCCAAAGTAAAAAATTACGAACTGTCTACCTATTAACATTTAGGACTATATTACTATAACCTGTAATTCAGTCATTGATATTTCTTTTTAGTGAATGAATCGAAATTATCATTACCTGTATATTTTTACCTACATGATCATAAACGAAACAGAACGAAATGATCTGTCAAAAAAATTTAGGTAAAAAATAGTTATAAATATCTGAAAATTTAAGCATAATAGGACCTTTCAATTATAAGGATAAGCAAACAAATAGAAAATAGGTAAATATAAGATTTAAACATGTTCTGTCATATTTAATACTAAAATATGAAAAAGGTGAAATTAAAGGACTCAGGTTTAAATGAACATATTTTTGAATGTAATTGAGATATTGGCTTGAAATGTAAAGGGTCGAGAATTTTCATATCTAACTGAAAAAAGATATTAAGGGATAAATATGGACTAAATTGTTGTAGCTATCTGCGACCCTATTAAAATTTTGATATAAATCATAGTTTTTAGAAATTTAACAAATATATAATATATGACATATCTTTATTTATGAACAAAACTCAATGAAATCTTTATCTTGTAAAAATGAATCTTCAACGCTTGTTAAATTTGTCATTTCAAATAAGAAAATGTAAAATAATATTGAAAAGGTCAAAGGGCATCCCGCAATTCAAAAATAGGAATGAAAATCCCAAAAAAGGGATTTTTTACTTTTTTGCCCATAGGGTCCACATTTCTTTTAGGGCTGGGAAAATACTTTTGGAGTAAAAAAAAAAAAAAAAAAAAAAAAATACATTGATTTCTAGTTTTTTCATTCTGGAAGTATACTTTTAGGTTACTTCCGGATGATAGTAAGAAGAGTACAAAAACAAAAAAAATAAAAATTATAAATACTCCATATTTTAGCGTGAACGCGAAAAAAAAATTAAAATAAATAATGCTGAATTTTGGCTAAGTTCAGTGATGTTTTGTGTTTTGTCCAGCCATGTTCACTTAATTATTCATTGTAAAACTTAAATGAGTTATTGAATTTAATATTCATAGAAAAATAATGTAATTAATATATTGTGAATATTAAGCAATAAGAAATAATATGACAGTGTTGTGTTAAAAGTCATTTAAGAAGGTTTTGTTAATTGGTGAAGTTTATTAAATATATACCAAAAAGTAATCTTCAAGATTTATATAAATAGAATTAAAAAGTAAGTTGTCTTATTTAACATTAAAATACTATTTTAGGAATAAGTTAACAACTCTACACGGCTTCCATTTCCATTATTTTTAAACGAAGTCTAATATGTTTAATTATAAATATTATTTTATTTTAAATTCCGTCTCTCTCTTAATTGGTTTATGTGTTATAAGAATTTAAAGACATTTTCAAGTTGTACGTTTCGGCTTTCATTTGATGAACCTTGCATTTTTAACCTATTTAGATTTATTTGAGTTAAATCTTAACTTTCAATATTTTTTAAACTACTTGCGCGTTTAGGTGCTGTTTCTAGATTACGTATGATCACTTTGAGATAAAATTTTATTTGTATTTCATTATCGTAACAAAAAAATACATTCAAATTTTATTTAGAGTATTTAAACGTTAGCTGGAATCATTATATTCAAATTAATACTACTGTTTTATGCATAAATTATTTTTTGACTTGGGTCAGGTCACTTGACACGAAATATTTAATATTAAAATCAAATATTTTAAAAACCCCCTTTTTTAAGTACAATTTTATTAATTATACCCTTCACCTTCGTGAGAAGGGTATATATAAGTTTGTCATTCCGTTTGTAATTTCTATAATATAATTTTCCGACCCTGTAAAGTATATATATTCTGGATCCTTATAGATAGCGGAGTCGGAGTCTGTCGATAGTTTTAACGTGAGCATCTGCCGTGTCGGCCTTATCTCACGGTGGTCTTTTTCATCCACAGGGTAGACTTGAGAACGGTGTCTGTCTGTCGGTTGAAATCTGTTTTTACAGGACCCCAGATATCGGCAAGACCCGAATCTTCAATAATTCTGTTAGACATGCTTTCGAGAAGATCGCTATTTAAAATCAGCAAAATCGGTCGTTAAATAATAACGGAGATATGAGAAAAATCCGAGATAACCTCTGAAAATTTCATAAAAAATGTCATATTTTTTCCATGCTTGTTAAATAAGCAACAACAACACTGTATATTAGAAAAAGATGTACACGTGTGTGTATATATATGTATTTGCCTTTTCAGCTGTGTATTTTGTTTTTGTAAATTCAGTTCCTATATTTGAATGTAGGTTGGTTTTATTGCGTTGTTTATTTTGTTTTTGTTCTTCTGTGTTTTTCGTTATGTGTGTTTAGATGTCTGTTGTTTTAGATGCCTTGTGTATTTTGTTTTTTATTTCGTTTAGCGTTGTTGTTCATTTTATTTTGCTTTTGGTGTAGTATTAATGTAGACGGGAAAAAATTTTAAATTTATAAAACTAATATGCTTAAAATGCACTATGGTGAAGGGTATATAAGATTTGGTACAGCCGAATATAGCACTCTTACTTGTTTTCATATAGTTTTGGATTTAATTATTCTAATTATAGGTACTTTTTTAGTTATTAACATGAAGAACTACAAAAATATTTTAGAGTTCAACATTTTACAATTTTTGGAAGTATACCAGCCAGCAGTTAGAATATCAATACAGACTTCCTGAAAATTATCTTATTATAAGATAATAATTCTAAATTTTTGATACATATGTATGTACATTAGACATCATATTAATCTATGTATGTAGGTACATATATTACTTTTTTTAGATTAGTTGTTAAATCAATTATTTTTTCTGCTATTTTAATTTCAATTATTTCAATAAGAACTATAAAATTTCATTTTATTTAGATTTATTTTTATAGATTTTATCTTGGTGAGTATACAAATAGAAGAAGAGAAAACTCGTCTTCTAGAAGAAGAGAAAACTCCTCTTCTAGAAGATAAGATAGGAACACTTCTATACTAAGTAGTCACTTCAAGAAGTAACTTCCTAGTCACATCTAGAAGAGTCTGGGGATGTCATTGCGAGTGGCCGATTGAAAGCCTTTGCATGTATTACATAGGACTTTGTTGCGGAACATGTACTCATGTCTAGTCTAGAAAGTTGTCTCATTTTTTAAAAGATTAATATTCATGTCATGCAATTTATATGGCTAATTCATCTTTTTACACATTTATAGCGCATAATTCAGATTATTATAAAAACTAATGTAATAAAACGTCTGTATATATAAATTAAATAGTTTTTGATTATAAACCATTCCATTTTAGCAATTTTTTTTAAGTTTTATTATTGCTTTCCTAAAACAAAAATATCGTATATAAAAAACATAAAGAAATCGCTTTCATAACGAACATATGCAACTCGTATTACTTGCATTTCAGATAAGTCAATAAACAAAAATGTTTTGTAATATGTTAGTAATCGGGTTTAATTTTGTCAATTTACTAGTTTTGAATTTTAAATTGATAAAAAATAACTTTCGAATACATTTAAATTAAATAATGAATTGAAAATAGAGAGGACCTTTTTTTTCGACAAATGGCCTGGAATTAAATAAATTCCGAGTCCGTATTAAGCATTTTATACAACCCTTGTAACAAGATATTTCAAAAATAATTCTTCATACACTTTAATGTACCCAAATTAACAATTTGTCTTTTAATGAAAAAATAAGGTATCGATAGTGACAATAAGTATGAAAGAAGCTATTATGCAATATTGAAAATTACATTTTTCTGGACATTTTTTTTAATTGCCATCAAATTTAAATAATATTTACACATGTGGGCCAAGTCCTTTAAAACTCTTTTGATACGTATGGTTTCTTTGAACATTTGTAAGCTCCAAAGTCCATAATTTTGGCTTTTTTCTTTATAGTTGATGGGTGATTTTTTCTATAATTCCGTGTAGGTTTTACTAGAAGTTACGAAATGCTTAATACGGACTCGGAATTTTTTGATTCCATTTTCCGGAAAAATAGGTTCGCTATTTTCAATTCAATACTTGATTTTAATGTAAATTTTTATCGTTTTAAAATTCAAAATTATCAAAAATAAGGCCTATATTTCAAAACTTTTTTGTGTTTAGAGACTTATCTGGAATTAAAGTAATACGAGTTGCATATGTTTTGAACACCTAGATATCGACTACCTCACATAAACCATGTAAACCTTGTGCGCAAGGTACAGGTCGAAATTTTCAAAGATAATTGAATGAAATTTGGCACACACGGACGAAGCCTATTGAAAATGAATAAAATCGGTCCGAAGAAGTCTTCTGAGCTCATAATTATGTATATCGATAAAAAGCGGCACAATTAAGTTTTATACAATCCTTGACGACCTTGCCAAATTTCATTAAGATCGGGCCACATTTGACGCCTTGAGAAAATTACTTGAATGTCCAAAATTAACTTATAAACACAAACGCGATGAAATTTTGCACAAATAAATATTATATAAATATACTGATAAAACTTTATCGGCTTGGTCCATATTTGCCCCTAGCCCCCATATAAAGCCTCTTTCAGAAAATTAGATTTTCATCCATAAATTGCTTACATGTATCGGAACAATGAATTATTATAAATGTTGATTCAGTTCCGAATATTTTGACCACTGCTGCATAATTCTAGTAATAAAACATAAAATTTATAATGAAACTTAATTTTGGTCTTATAACTGACATATAATGTTTATATGTTGGGTATTGACACACGAGGTAAAAATAGAAAATCGGTCATAAATGGGTTTAAAATATATATTTCTGGAAAATGTATACAAAATTTTACTCTGAAAGCATAGTTCAAATTTCTCGAGACTTATCACTTCAAAAATGAAAAACATACCCGGTATGTGAGTATTGACATAACGGTTAAAACAATATGTCTGTTAATGAACAAACATTATGATTGAAAATAATAATTGTTTGTAATATTTATTTTAATAGAATAAAAATAATTTCAACAAATAAAAATTTATTTTCAACAAATAAGATATTTATATGAAAAAAATATTTAAAATTAAAAATTTTCGGCTTCTTGAAAAATATTGTAAAAAATAAATAATATTAGTAAAATATATACAGTTTTTTTCTTTCAATTAACTGAATAATTTTGAATTATCCGATTATTAACCGGCTAACTTAAAGCCTCAAATAATTATTTATCGAATGAAGACAAAAACCCGTATAATAGAACATCACATCAAATTTAAACACATAAATAGGAAACAATTCGTTTCTACTAAATATAACATATCGTCCCTGTAAGGAAGTTTACTAATTTTAATAATGCAATTTGTAGCTCTACTGTTTGTACTTATGTGCACAAAAGCATTTATTGATATCTTTATTGGTTTACGATTTGGCAAAAAGTCCTATGTGTTTCCTATTATTTGATTTACCCTTCCCAGCAAAAATTTTCATTACCTAGTAATCTAGAAATTAATATTGGAATCACGTGGAAACTAATTACTTTTTGGGTGAATAACTAATTATTTTTGTTCGACGAGGTTCAAATAATATGTACCTATCTTAAACAAATTAATAAATGGTTACTAATTTGATTACAAAAACTTTGCGAAATAACTAGTTACAAATAAACATACAAATATGTTATGTGATAGCTAGTTATTTTGGGCCGACTTTGTATGTAGAAAACAAAAAATAAAAAATTTCCTCTTCCGGGATTTGAACCCAGGCATTCAGTTGTTTTTTATGTTTCTCACTCCAGCCGCTTACTCGATGCTCCATTAACATGTTGCTTTTTGTAATTTTGAGAACGGCTATTTACAAAAATATATAAATGAATGTCATTTTGAAAAAAAAAAATATACAGTATCCAGCAGGGCTCGAACCACGAACCCCCTGTTTGTTAAATGAACGACCTATACAATTGAGCCATAACAAATCAAAATTGTTTTGTTCTTTACCAGTAATAACCTATTCAGCTAAATTAGATAATGTGAATGATAATGAACTACTGGCTATTACCAAAAATTTTAGATTTATTGCTGGGTTATTAATCTGACACCGTAAATAATGGATATTAGGAAGGCTATATTTAGCACTTGACTTTTATGAAATTGAGAGTTGCTTAAGTCCACAAAATTAAATTTCTACCAGACTAGAACACTAACCACTAACCTACCGGAGGCCACTAAAAAAAGATGAGTTAAAATAACAAATTCTATTATTTTAGAAACATTTATGTGCACCAATAAATTCCAAAGTTTAAAAGTCGAATTTTACTGAAGATATAAAAAAGCAACAATATTATATTTAAACTAGAAATAAAAGTATTTTTTATTATTCTTAATTTAATTTATTTAGTTAAACTTCGACGGACCAATTATTTTTCCCTTTCCATTGGGCCAGGTACTTGGGGACACTTGACTCTCTGCCATGATACGTCAATAGCGAATTATTGAAAAATTCAAATTATTTTGTTTTTACAAATTTTGTTTACAATTTCTGAAACAACATTAACCTATTTTGTTGAATGCCTTCAACTAAAGATAATTTTTGTATTTTTTACGGTCGGGTTGTGTCCGTGCGAACTCTTGAAAATATTCGTAATTAGAACAATATGAACGAGCAATGCTGTATTAAAGTAACTTCCAAAAGATCTGGTAATGTGACCGACTCCCATTTGCACATTACAAACCATTAACTACTTTTGACTAGCTCTTAACAGTTTTATTATATTCTATAGTGACGATTAACAAGTCGTATTTTCTTGTAATTATTACCAGTGATAATTCATTTGAAAATTATGTTTAAATTGTTACTAACATTAGAATATCAAAACTTTCGCCTAAGTTTTACATATTTTTAGGAAATTTTTTTTCTATCAAATTGTAATTTCAGTGATTCATTATGACGAACATAAATGTGATAATTAAATATAAATATAATTAAAGCGAGGAGGTGACAACCAACTCGCTAGAAGACAGTTTAATGGATGACCATGATTGAGGTTATTCAAATAAACCTCCATAGGAGCGAGATAGCTACCAACGCTCTGATGGCTAAAAATAACACAGGTAAAATACATATAGCTTTAATCCAGGAACGATTCGCAATAAGGTTTCTGGATTAAATCACGTAAATTTCAACTTTTCTACGCTGATAAAGGGTCTTGCGCGAGACACAATAACTTATGTTTTCTCATCTCAACAGGATTATCAACATCGGATGCAACGGTGCTGAAGCAAGGTCGTACAACATATTCCTTGCATTTGTTTACCTGCCTTTCGATTCTCCGACACTATCACCAACGTCGAATCTGATGAAATTGGTTGAAGAGACAAGAAGGAAAAATAAGAAAATTTTAATAGGATTTGATGCCAACTCGCACCATGTAGCTTGGGGTAGTACAAACACCAATCGCAGGGGACAAGTCCTCATGGATTTCCTTAATACTAAAGACTTGATAACATTGAACTTAGGTAATAAAGTTACATTCGTCAATAAAATAACAGAAGAAGTATTAGATATAACTATATGTTCAGAAGAACTTATAAACGAAATTCAGGAATGGAGAGTTTCGAACGAGCACTCCTTTTCTGATCAAAATACTAAGGCCACCACCAAAGCCGATAAAGTTTCGGAATGAGTCGAAAGCTAATTGGACAATTTTTGGGACCTTACTAAAAAACCCTTTAGGTCAGGACACTTTTCAATGTCGAAATAAAGAGGATATAGATGCCAAAGTGGAAACGTTCACAAGTGGTTGAATCGTTCGAGGACAGCTGCGCTCTGCGAGAGCGGAGATCTGCCCAAGAAAAACCCTGGGTAACTGGGGAGATCCGGAACCTTGGGAAGACTCTTCGCAAACTATTTAACCGGGCACGGCGTAAAAAGACCGCAGTATACTGGGATGAGTATCATAATAAACTTGGTAAATATATAAGAAAATCGTTCGAAAAACCAAACGAGACCCCTGGAAACTTTTTTGTGAACAGGTAGATAGCATAAATTACGTATTGAAGATAAAAAAAATTCCTATCCAAAACTCATGTCCAACCGGAATCTATGACCGATGACGCGGGCAGGAGGCTTGAGTACATGGAAGAGACAATGAAATTCCTAATGGACTATCATTTCCCACCCGATATATCGAATAACATAGATGAACCGATATTGGAGGAAGGGGAGGCTAAGACGGAAATAATTATTACATCTGACATGGTTAAAGGGACAATTTAGAGCTTTGCCCCCTATAAAGCTGCAGGGCCTTATAGCTTTTTCCCGGCACTTTTGCAGATGGAGGCGGTTTCCGTACATCTGTCACAGATATTCACTCCATGCTTAAAATTCGCATATACCACAGTTAAATGGCAAGATGCAAGGGTAATATTTATACCCAAACCATAAGTCTTACGTCCTTCCTACTTAAAACCTTGGAAAGAATAGTCGATAGCATGGTTAAAAGCAGTATACCATATACAAACCTTAAATATAAGCAGCATGCTTATGTAAAGGGGCGATCAGTGGAAACCGCTTTAAACGAAGTCGTCCACTACATAGGTGAATCTTTCGATAGCAACCTTTATGCACTGGAGGTATGCATTGACATCGAAGGCGCATTCAATAACGTACACACTGATACCCTTATCCAATCCCTAGACCAGTTTTATGTTGACCGTGTGCTCCGTAACTGGATCATCTGCATGCTAAAGAACAGATGGATATGCTGCGAGATGTACGATATAACTATCAGGAAAAAGGTATTTCGCGGTATACCACAGGGTGGCATTTTATCATCTTTACTCTGGGTTACCGCGATTAATAACCTCCTAAGGACCCTAACCGAGAAAGGTCTTAGACCTGTCTGCTATGCAGACAGGTTCCAAATTACTTGTGTAGAAGAGCTGAGGAGGCTCTGAATACGGCCTTGAGCTGGGCTCAACCGAGAGGCCTCAATGTTAACACGGCGAAAACGGAAATCTGTCTTTTCACAAGAAAGACAAAAATTTCTACATATAGAGAACCTTGCTTCCTGGGCAAAAAGATACCGGTGACAAAGTTAAGTACTTAGGTGTAATACTTGACCGGAAATTAAAATGGAGACACCACATAGAGAAAAGGGATCAACAAGTGCTGGGCGATATGTAGGAGAACCATAGGCATGAAATGAGGTCTTAGTCCTACTATGACAAATTGGCTTTATAAAAGTGTAGTTAGACCAATTCTAGCTTATGCTTCTATGGGTTGACCCTGATGAGAGCAAGACGAGAAATCTCCTCAAAATGAACAAGTCTGAGGTTAGTATGATGGTACGTATTCTGAGTGGACACACAGGATTACGTGCACATCTATACAAAATTTTACGTGCGGATTCAAACGAATGTAGAGCATGTGGACAGGACAGTGAAACTCTGGAGCACTTTTTGCCACTGTCCAAGTATCTTGGAAGTGATGTTATTCCGGAAATAACATTCTTAATTAACACTGATTGGAAGATTCTTAGGAATTACGTCCAGGAAACTGAGTTTCTGAACATGGAAAAATAATACATTCAGTGAACAATTATTGTTTTTCATGAATACGGTGTATTTCTTCGGATTTGATGTAGTATACATCCTCCTATCAACCTAACCTAACCTAAATATTTTTGTAATTTTGTAATATCATTTTAGTAAACATGATTAAGTAAGTTTTCTACTTAAGGGTCTTTCAGACGATCACACTTTACGTACGACAAGTCTAATGAAAAAGTAAAATGAAATTCCATCCGTATAACAAAGAATTTTATTTTTTGTGTTTACACGATTAGTATAAAACAATTAAAAAGTCAGATTGAAACAGCTGTTTCACTTTTTTATACGTGTTTACATAAAAACACATCCCTGATCTAATGAAACCGGCTTGTTTTTTTAAACATTTCAAAAAATGAAGAGAGCCATACGAGTGTCAAATTTTCCATCTGTATTCTCCCTCAATGTGTGATGGTTTCATTACATCCGTACTCTTCTACACAAAATTTTGACAGATCATATTACTTGTGTGATCGTGTAAAGCCGGCTTTAGTTAGTATATTTTTTTAGATTTTTAGATCTTATTATAGTCTGAAGTAGTGGGTTAGAAGCCTTTGAATAAGCGGTTTAACAGAACATTTTGGTTCCATGATAATGGCTATTAACAAAAATATTACCGCATACACCATCAAGGTATAATTGATGGAGGGTGTTGATTCATATAACAATTTTGGTGAAAGGAGAGACACATTGCAAAATAAAGTGCAAAAGAAAAGGCGACAAAAATGAAAAAAAAGCTTGCAGCGAAATTTGAAGAAAATTTTAACATAGGGCTGCTTCTAGCTCCACATCACATGTGATAAATTCTGAAGATGTATTTGTGAGCTTGCTGAAATTTTATGTAGATGAAATGTACCCTCCAAACTATTAAGGCTCAAAACTGTTGCTCATCAGAAACACTTCTGGACAATTTTCCGACAAAAACGAACATTTTATAAAAACTAAATACATTAATTTCAAATTTTCGTCTTCTAGAAATATAGTCTTTAAATATATTTAGACCATTTAGTCATGGCTTTTTTAAACTATTTACAGTGAATAACGATAGGAACGCATAGTGGCCTAGGTGAATTTCTTCGGATTTGATGAAATATTTTACCTCCTATTTTTTGTTTGCTTTATTCTAATTATACACGTATACTCTCCACCAAAAAAGATGGAAGGTATATTCATTTTGTCATTCCGTTTGTAATACATCAAAATGTTAATTATAGACCCATTAATGTATATATATTATGGGTCCTTACTGAATTCTTAAAAATTTACATAAATATTTCCTATAGGAAAGGTTTGTTTGGTTTTTAAAAATGGCAATATCGGTCCAAACAGCTTTTACAGTCATACCTGTATTAAAAATGCAAGTATAGCGCCAAAATCTCTCTAATAAATTTTATGAGCATCGGTCAATAATTGACCCTACCCCTCATATATGGTCCCCTCCAAAAAATGACTTTAACGGCTAGTACTGGTTTAAAAATACGAGTTTTGCACTGAAATTTGATATAAGTAAATTTCTTACGAGCAAAAAACTTTCTGCCCAATTTTATGAGGATTGGTCCATAATTAACCCTACTCCCTATATAAGGGCCCCTCAGAAAAGTACTTTAACACCCACTACTGGCTTTAAAATATGAGTATAGCGCAGAAATTCAACACAAGCTATAGCGAGTATAGCTATAAAATTCGATACAGAGAAGTAAGTTTCTTACAAGCCAAAATAAAGCTAATGTTTATAGGAGAGTATTCCATTTACTACATACGTTTTGATGGTGGGTATATAAGATTCGGAATAGTCGAATATAACACTCTTACTTGTTACTACTTAAAGTATATAAAGTATATTACATATAGAGCACACAGACGAGCTCTGAGAGAATAAAACACACTAAACAACTAAACGCATTCACAAAACTTCTTTGAGATTTCATTTTAAATTTAACTGAAAAAAAGGTTGTAAACTTTCGTATTGAAAACGAATAAAGAAAAAATAACAAAAAGGCGTCTTTATAATAGGGTTTAAGATAAAATATATATTGAAAATGATTATTAAACTAATATTTTCTTTTACTAATATATTTTTTATTATTCCCAGGTCGGTGTATAAACACGCAAATTGCCAGGTTATCACACAACTCGTAACTGAATAAGTACGCGAATATAACAAGTCCAAAATTAATAAAAGCAGTGGTGAAAATAAAAATTCACCACAAATTCAAGTCAAGTTCACTTAAACAGAATACATCTATAAGCGTGAAAAGTTTGTGAGCATAAAATAAAAACAAGTAAAAGATTTAAAATATATAAAAGATAAATCTTAATTAATCCATAAAAGTCCTCTTTATAATAGGACTTTAATAATTCAGATAAACAAGAATATTTATCAAAAATAGTTCGCCATCTTCTTATATCACTATATTAGAACAGTGAAAATTTAAATAATTTGTATTCCCAAATACGTTGTAGGAAATACACAAACCAGTATAATTAACCTCTATTATATTCAAACTGTCATAAGCATGACCTTATAATAAACGATTCAAAATCTTATTTTCACTGGTTGATAGATGCTCCGCATCCTTTTGGTTCGTGCCGGAGTTAAATTAAATACCGGACCATGGTTTTGCAGTTTGCCAGAACCGACTGCACCATATGTCCATCCAATTACGGTCCAACTCTTGTTTGGACTGGCGAGATTCATCAGCGTCATCGTCATCTTCCAACAACACCAGCAGCAACAACATATACCGTCGCCGCTAACACCTTCGATTGCATGCCGGAGACCTGGGATGGTATTCATATTGCAGTTCAA
Organism: Lucilia cuprina; assembly: GCF_022045245.1. Taxonomy (NCBI): domain Eukaryota; kingdom Metazoa; phylum Arthropoda; class Insecta; order Diptera; family Calliphoridae; genus Lucilia; species Lucilia cuprina. Next base: position 26,658,554 of record NC_060954.1, read on the forward strand.
TTGCAATGGACTCCAGAACAAAATTTCCGAGATAACCCGATATATGCAACACAACAACATCGTGGTCGCTGCGGTCCAGGAGATGAAACTGACGAACAACTCCAGTCTGAAAAGTTGTAACGGAAAACACATTCTCATAGAGGTGCGTTGTTGGCGGAACAGATTGACGGGTTATGATGACAGAGGAAGTTCCGCGAAACTGTCATCTCAGCAGCTGCTCGCTTTATACATGCTGGTCGTATATCCGTAGTGCGGCCGCACTTTCCAGCAGAAGCAGCCAGACTTGCAGATGAAAGAGATGACATCCGAAATGCCAACCCAGGTGATCCTTGGCTCACCCAGCAGAACCTTGAAATTAGCAAGTTGATAAAAGAGGACAAGCGGAAAAGATAGCTAGATCACTTAAAGAACTGAAACATGAGTTTGGGTGTTGGTAAGTTGTGGTCTATACTTCGATTTCTCTCCATCCCGACAAAGGAGGATGACAGGGTCGCGATTAAGTTTGCAGACGTCCCCATTTCCGACCCTGAAGGGTGCTCGAGCGCGTTTTGCCGACAATTCATTGGGCACCCAGAGAAACAAGGCGAAACGAAGCGTTGCTCGCAAACTTCTCAACCTTCCAGTCACGGACATACCTCAGCCATTTACGCCAGCCGAAGTTGCAGACGTCATCAACAACGCCAAACCATTTGAGGCGATTGGAATGTCCATGCTGATGTTAAAACAACTTGGCGATCGGAGAGTTGAGCACCTGACTATGGTCTTAAACAAGTCAGTAGCGCTTCTCCTCCCTCAGCTGTCCAGCCATCCAACAGCAGCACATCACCAGCATGGCTTCTGCAAAATACACAGCACCACCACAGCGTTAACCGCCATTGTCACTCAGATCTCACAAAGCTTAAATCAGTAGGACGGTAGCTCTCGACCTGTCGAAGGCTTTCTACACTGTCAGTCACGCCACACTCCTCGAGGATATCCTGCCCAATAGAGTCCGACCGAACTCAAAATTTAGTTCGGTACCGAACACCGAACCCGAAAGTTCGGCCGAACCCGAACTTTGTTCAGTTTTAAAAAGTTATAAATTTATAACATTTGAAACCAAAATATGAACATCCGAAAGATTTTTTGAAAAGGATCTTTAATTAGCAATTGGGCCAATTATCAACTAATTCCAAATCCCAGAGAGTGATAAATTTTTAATAACAAACTATTTTTGTGAAATGCATATTTTAATACCTTTATTTTTGCTTTTTAAACGATTCATTGACAATGATATAATTCTCTGTAAGAGCACGCAGAAAAAAACATGGCTGTGGTTAAAATTATGATTGTAGTATAAACATATTTTCGTTATTGTAACAATTTTAAAATATCATATTATGATTAAATACCGTCAAAATATTGTATCATGATATTTTTGTATTTATCATAATATTGTTATACATTATCATATTATGATCCAAGGTGATCAAAATTTCGTTTTAAATGTCTTTAAAGTGTCTAAATCAAAATAAATTTTATCGAATCTGTAAAATTACAGTTTCTAAAACAATAAAAAAAATATATAATATAAAGATAATATACTTACAATACTTAACACAATTCGCAAATTTCAATTTTCCGATTTATATGAAATTTTGGTTCATAAAAAAATTTAAGTATAATTTCATAAAATACTAGTATTTTTAATCCTGTTATGAACGTTAGTCATTTTCTAAAACAAACCTTATATAGAGGACATGTCGAATGTAAACCGATTTTAATTATTTTGAATACCAATCAATCTGCAACAATAGTTTAGGTCCTATCGTTCTTTTAAGAGACTAACAGACTGACGGACTGACTGACATGTCCAGATCGTTTAAGAATAAGGACCTAGACAATTTCAATTTTAGAAATGAGATCAAAGATTTATAGTCGAAACTAGACAATTCAAATTAAATGTTTCACTTTTCTTAGCTTTTTAATCACTTTCTGATTAACTGTTTTTCAAATCAGCCGAAAAAATGAACAGTTAAAAAGGCGTTTTGTACCTATGAAATCGGAAATTTATTGTACAGCCAGGATATATGATAACTTCTGTATACATATTTTCAGAATTTTTAAAACTTTTTGATGATGTAAAAATATGATAAACATTTTATAAAAAGTTTGGCGTACGGTGTTCGGTCAAAATTTCGCCGAACACCGAACATTGACCGAACCTCACTTTTTACCGAACTTCGAACCCGTACCCGAACGTTCGGTCGGACACTTGTGCCCAACAACACGAAGAGATGGATCGTAAATTATATGAGTGGCCGTCAGTCGTTCGTGGAGTTTAGAGACAGACGCTCCAAACTCCGTAGAGTTCGACAAGGCGTACCTCAAGGTGGAGTACTATCGCAACTTCTGTTTAACTTCTACCTCTCTAAACTCCCGCACCTCCACAAGGACAAACAAAGGAATAACTATTCTTCAAATATCTATTGTCAGAGATAAGTTGTCAACAGCGTCACCAAAAGATGAATCAAAGGAAATAATAAAAAAAAAGTCATCAGGAAACCTTTTACCAGGGTATTCTCATATTCAATGCTAGTATAGATGACGAATATAAATAAAACAGAATGGGTGAAAAAGAACTTCCCTGTGGGAGACTGTTAAATCCCTTATAGAGCTATTGCTAGACTTAAATTCCTGCTAGATAAAAATCAAAAAATCCAGTTAACCATGTCAAGAGGAAGAAGAATACTTATTAAAATTTGAATATTGACACAATCATACGCAGCCGTTATATCTATTGTAGCAGAAATAATTTTTAATCCCCGTGCCTTCAGCTAAAAAATTCCTCCAATACGCAAAAGTACGAGAAGGAAGTAAAGAATTTTCCTCTACAACCGTTGTCAAACGTTCCTTCACAATGAGATTGATGATCTTCATAAACACTGAAATTAAGGCTATATGACGAAAATTTGTATAAAGAGTCAGATCCCTTTTTATGAATAGGCACAATCCGAACGTCCCACCTCGATGCCCTGATGATACCATTACAAAAGAAACTATTGAATGCAACGAGTCACGAGAATATAAGGTTAAAGATTTCAACATTTCACAACCATCCGCAGAATTGGCCTTCCTTTTATCAAGCACAGAATCAGGTTGAATTTTAGTGAAGGAGTGAAAGGATCAACATGCATACTGTAAAACTAACAAAGTGTGTTATCCGGATTCCTCAAATGCTCCAGAAAAGGCTGTTACCATCATCCTATAAGAAAGTCTGAGAACTGAGTTCTGCACACTATTAACAAATTTCCAAGCACTCCTGACAGAATCCTTCCAATTAAGTAAAGCTAAAGAGGTTTCCTCCTAGTTAGGAGTGAGATATTTTGAAGCCTTTTTACTAGCCGCGACTTGCAAACGAAATAATACAAATATCCAAATCTGTATTAAAACAAATTCTAGAGAGACGTATTCCTTCCCGACCGCTATGGCACATCCACCATAACTAACAGACCGGTCTTTCAAAAAATATTAAAGTTCAAAATATTACTAGATGAATTACAATCATCCACATCAAAAATCTTAGACTAAGAATGTTTATCAATAAAGTACTCAATCGAACCTTTATTGGTAGTTAAATTTTGCACATTGTGCTGTGAAATCCTCATTATGTTGCAGTAAAAGGCCGACTGGACGAGGAAATAATTTCCCTGTCCATGTTCAATAAGGCAACATTTATATTGCCCTTGAAATCATCAAGTACTCTAATAATCCAAATAATCTCTCATGGCCTTTGTCATCTCCGTGACAAGCTTTTCCGGTTGTAATTGCCTAATAGGTTTATTAGGCCTACGGGTGGCCTATGTTTAACTACCCTATTAAAGGTCTTCTTCATTACAAATGGAAAATAAAAGTTAATGCAACATCGCCGTTTAACATGGAGCCATTGAAGCTAAGGTCGCACAAATAAAATTAAAGTCAGCACAATTGCAAAAGTACTTTTGTACAAGACTGTCATTAAACCGATATGACTGTACGGCATTCATCTATAAGGATCAGCATCCTCATCTAATGTTGAAAAATTGAAAAGAATGCAGTCAATACTGTTAAGGACAATAACAGGTGCCCGTTGTACACTCGCAATAGTAACATTCACAGGGATCTCAATGTCCCCATAATACGTGAGGAGATCAAACTCTCCAGTTTAACCTACCTGTCAAAACTAATGAATCACCCAAATCCTCTTGCCAGGGACTTGCTGCCTTTTGAGGGTCATAGACGACTGAGAAGAATAGAAACCCTGGATCTTGCCAGATAATCAAATCGAAAACTTGTGTTGAAACTGCAGTGGTAGTAACAACGTTAATCATAGTTTAGGTTCAGATTTTAATAATTATTGTAAATTTCTACTTAAGAAAGATTCAATAAAGAATAAATAAAAATAATTCGTTACATTTGTAACGAATTTATGTATGTATTTATGTATGTGTGTATGTATGTATGAATGTATGTATGTATGTATGTATGTATGTATGTATGTATGTATGTATGTTATGTGGGCCTTTGAATTATTTCATGACCGAAATCGGTGGAATAGTATCAGATACATTCGGCAATATAATTTGCATATGGATTTTAATATATTTCAATGCTCACTGGGTAATGGGTGCCTTTTTAAAAAAACTGTCATATTTTGCGGACTTTTTGAATATTTTTTTAATATCTTTTGAGTTTAGAAGACTTCTTCCATATGATCAATTTCCCTTTCTACAAAATAAAATAATTTTGGACCTGTCTGCTCAAATAGCAATGTCTAATCTAGCAATGTTTCTAATCTAAATGGCTTTTAACATACTCTAACAATGTTATTACATCCTTGTTTTCAAGAATAGTACTTAACCTAAACATTTGTTCTCATAGTAACCAGGATATAGATTTAGTACTTTTTAGCAGATAAATCTTTTAATATTCTTCCACTTCCAACAAAATTTATCGCACTATTCCTCTAATCATTTCATGAAAATTAGCAGTTTGAAGTCCAGCAGTTTTTATTTAAATTTGTAAGATATGATAATTTGTGATTTGATATGATAACACGTATTTCTTTTTTGCCAAAAATAAACGTATTGATGCTATTATTGTGATATGTCCAAATTTTAGTACATAGCGTATTTTTTTAATTCACTTATTAATATTGCATTTTTTTACATTATAAGACTTCTAGTAATAATACTATACAAATAATATGGAAAAAATATTGACGGATAATAACGTAATAAAATGAGAACCGAACTGCGAAGTGTTGCTATTATTTTGACGATAACTTTATGTATTTTTAAAAATGTGATATTTGAATATAATTCTTTAAAAATTATTAATTTTACGGTTTCTAAATAAATCGCAAAAAAATATAAATAAATAAAACTACAATTTTGTACTAAAATTTAAAATTTTTTAAACTGGTTAACGGAAATTAATTAAATATAAATATTCATCTATTTCCAACAAATGTTTGCACCATTGTATTATAAGACTTTTATAAGTACTCACCATTTCTTCCAATTCTATTATCACATTAGAATAATGTCCTGAAGGCCATGACTTTAATCGCCACCTTAACGTTATTTTCTTCTCTGGCACGAGTTCTTCAAAATATCCATGCACCTGTCCTCCATAAAGGCTAAATCTGTTGAAAGAAATTAAGAATGTTTATACACTTTTTCGAATTTTAAGACCACGAACAATTGAAATGTACATATGTGTGTATGTATGTATATTAATAGTACATATAGGCATTTCCAAAATCTAAAACGCGATCGTCAAACACACGTAATGTGGAGGCCACGCGTTGTAGGCTTCTGTCAAAAAAAAAACTTGAAATAATGTATTTTCATTTAACAAGTTACAACTTTCGACGCGTCGGCAGCTGATCAGGGTTGTATTTAGTTTTGTGTAGAATAAGAATAAACTGAAATGAAATAAATTTCTCCAACAATTGAAGAAACATATAAAAAATACAAAAGCCTTAAATTTAGATTTTTAAACCTAAACATAAAAATGAAGAACGAAATGACGCGAACGAATTAACGTGTGTTCTGTACTTCCACCGTTAAAGTGACGAAATGGTCAAATAAAACAAATTTTTATTTTGGGAATTCAAAGGTCCGTTTTAGCAAAGCCTGTGGTCGTATTTCAATGAGATTCACTTTTTAAACCTAACCAAACAGTTTCCATGATGTACGAAATTACGAAGTCCGCCCGTTATTCTCTAAATATTCACATGAATGTCAAAATTCTTCATGTGAAGTTTAATGATTTTAGCTGTAATAATTTGTCAGATATACGAATTTTCATATTTAATTCATGCGGGGCTTTAAGCAAGCCTTTTAGCAATACTACAATTTTGTTTCTGTATTGCAAATTTCAATTCAATATAAAATATAAATATAAAAAATGTATAACAATATATAAATAATACGTTTCCATATTCTTTACCAATATTCAACAATTTGCCAAAAAAATATTTGTTAAATGTGGTAAAAAATCATTGTATTCCATAAACTATTGACTTTGAAGCAAAACGATCAACTCATGATCAGTGATAAGTGTCTATGGTCTACTAGATGTACCAAATTTAAATTTCCTCATTAAATATGCGGGATTACCTGTTTTACAGTTCTGAAAAAAATATTGTTTTAAGTCAATATATTGCTAAAATTCATATTTTAATATGGTTTTTCTAAATTGCAATGCACTTTCCCTTACGTGTAGACCAAAGATATTAACTCAAGAGGTGAGTCTCTTTTAGATTTATTCTATTAGATAATAACCTAGTAGTAGTAAATAGAGGTTCAGAACCCACTTTCATAGTTGCAAATGGAAAGAAGGTACTGGATATTACGGTTGCGAATGCAAGCCATATTGTTCTAGTTCAGGGTTGGAAGGTCTCAAATGAATTCTCCTTCTCTGAACACTGCTATAAAGAATTCGAAATAGTGGTTCTGGCAACGATTACAAAACCATTTCTCAATAGGAGAAAGACGAACTGGGAGGTAAATAACGCGACCTTGACTGATATTCTTCCTACTGCTCCGATGATAGAAAGCAGAAGAGACATTGACTTAGCCGTAAACTAGATCTCAAGTTCTATTAGTGTAGCCACAAACAGGGCTTGTAGATTATAAAAAGGTATGCTTAAGGGTAAACTCCCTTGGTGGGATCCCGAAATTGCGAAAACTCGTAGGTCATGTCGTAAATTATTTAACGAGGCAAAGAGATCTGGTATGTGGTCTCTTTATAAGTCAAAAGAATTTAAAAATAAGGTACGAAGTGCGAAGCGTAGGTCCTGGAGAAAATTCTGTAGTTCTATAGAAAATTCATCAGATACGAGTCGTCTTCGTAAAATCCTGTCTAGATCTCCTTCCGTCCCAAGTTATATACAAAGAGCGGACGGAAATTGGACTGCAGGTAGTCAAGAGACACTTGAGCTTCTCTTGAATACTCACTTTCCTGGTTGCATCCCATCTGGTGAATCAGTTGCATATAATCAGCACGGTATTGAACTAGATAATACTGCTGCCGATGTGGTGATAGATGATGACATCATCCGCTGGGCAATAAGGAGTTTCGACACCTATAAATCCCCTGGCGCTGATGGCATTATTCCAACGGATCTACAAAATAATTTAGATCGTTTCATTCCCCTACTAATGTTCGTAATTTCAACAAATAGATATCTAAACTGTAAAATAACTAGTAAGGAGTGAGATCGAAAAATTCTTAACATACATATATGTTTATAAAAAAGAAACCACTAAACTTACAGCTTTTATTTTTTATTTGATTGGAATTATTATTACAATTTACAAAAAAAAAAATATTTTTATAGTTTTAATCACTAGTGATGAAATTTTGAACCCTTTTCGGAAACCCTTCCATTAACGTTTTTATAGTGCTTTCTCTCACTTTGCTCGAACATGTAGTCCATCTCCGTTTAAAATCTACCACTCTTTTGGACACCTTTTTTGAACTCTTCAATTCTCTTTTAACAAGAGCCCAATATCTCTCCACTGGCCTTAGCTCCGGGCAGTTTGGAGGATTTGCCTCTCTTGGTAAAAATACCACATTATTGTTCATGTACCACTCAAGGGCTTGTTTACCATAGTGACAGGATGCCAAGTCAGGCCAAAAGTAAGTGGACACATTATGAAGTCTTATGAATGGAAGCAGCCTTTTTTGTAAACATTCCTTGATGTTAATTTCGGTATTTATAGAGCCCGTTGTAACAAATGATTGGCTTCTTTTGCCGCAACTGCATATTGCTTGCCATACCAAGAACTTTCTGGGAAATTTTGTCTGCTTTTGGGTCCTAAACTTTTCTTCAACATTCCCTCGAGCATCAGCAACATAAAACTTTTGACCTGGAAGTTGCGAAAAATCTGCCAGAACATACGTTTCGTCATCCATTATGCAGCAAGAATATTTTTTTTATAAAACTTGACTTTAATTTCCGTGCTCTGTTTTTGGCCTCTAAATTTTTAGCAGCGTTCCTGTCAGGAACTTTTTGAGCCTTGTATGTTTTTAAACCTGCATTAGCTTTAACTTTTCGTACCAAATAGTCCGAGCACTGAGCTAACCGGGCTGCTTTCCTACCGGATGTGTTGGGAGCTCTTTTGAAAATGCGTTCTATTTTTTTGGCTTTAGAAACATCATGTGGACCATTCCTTCTACCTGAACCAGGTTTTCTATCAACTGACAAGTTCTCCCGGTACTGTTTAATAACATTGGAAACAGTTTGACGGCAGACCTTTGCATGCTTGGCCAACTTTTTGTAAGACCAAGTTGGGTTTAGTTGAAAATATTTAATAATTTCAGTGCGCACTTTTTTCTGGTCACTCATTTTAATCAGATTAACCAAAAAATTAATATAATTGACATTACACATAATAACTGACATGTTTTTCAAAGGTAACTTGATCAAAAAAAAATCAAATAATATTTTGGTTGAAAAATGTAATGAAAAACGTGTGTTAAGAATTTTTCGATCTCACTCCTTAGATAACTTTACCAATGGGGTAAGTTGACATGTATTTCAAATCAGTACCTATGGATTAAAATTACCAAATATTTTTACACCAAAGGTAACTATGCACTGATAGATACCTATTTGTTGAAATTACGGGCATAAGTAATATTTACAAGGCCCGTGTACACTAGGTCCTACATACATGTTCAGTGGACAAGGTGTAACGTGATCTTTATCCCAAAAGGGGGAAAGACATCTGAGACCCATCAGTCTGGCGTCTTTCTTGCTTAAAATTCTGGAGAGAATAATTGATATCAATGTCAGGATATCTATTGACAAATCTCTATTCTCAAACTCTCAGCATAAAAGGTTAATCTGTTGAGACGGCTTTACATTCCCTGTTTGGGTAAATTGCAAAATACATGAGTTATGGAAACTTCACTCTGGTTGTCTTTCGATATTGAAGGCGCTTTTAATAACGTCAGATCCTCACCTATCTGTCAACCCCTCTCTCGTGAGTTTTGTAAAGAACTTACTATCTGAACGGACTATTGTATCTTCAAACGGAACTAGTATTGTTCATAAATACAAAATTCCTCAATTTTCCCTTCCACGTCTCAACGGCGAGGTTCTTATGCTGTCGGATAGCGCAAAATACTTAGGTATTATTCTCGATAGAAAATTGTCTTGGAGATTGAATATCATCTCCAGATCTTCCAAAGCCATTACGGCGATATACGTTTGTAGAAAGGCTATTGGCTTGCATGTGAATTGAGGTAATGTGAATTGGCTATATGAGGCGGTGATTAAGCCAATAATGTTGTATGGTGTAATTGTCTGGTGGTATGCACTTGACAAAACATCTAATAGAAATATTCTCACAAAAGTTATGAGACAATCTGCTCTTCTTATAACAGGTGTACTTAGGACTACGCCCAGTAAAGCGTTGTTTGCCATGCTGAACTGGCTGCATGTGGATCTTCTTGCTAAACAACTGGCAATGAATACTGCAGCCAGACTAAGTATTACAAATAGATGGAACTACGGTTCCAGAGGTCATGCAAAGATTGTAGATCTTCTACCAAACCTACATCATGCTATTGACTACCAAATTCCGGAACCGTGCATTTCGAGAAAATTCCGGTATAGTTTAATCTGTAATTATAATGAATCAGCACCTGAAGGTGTTGAAAGCTTTAATGTGTATACAGATGGCTCTAAAACAACTAAATGTGTCGGCGGTGGAATTGAGGAATTTGGGACGAAAATCTCTTTCCGACTTAACGACGAATGTACTATTTTACAGGCTGAAATCTCAGCTATAAAAAAGGCATCAAATTGGCTTAGGTACTATCGGATATACTATCAAATCCCTGATAGGTGTGTATTCTTAGCGGTCATCAAGAAACAAATACTTGATTCAGGAAAGGTGGTCTCAGGAGCATACTTGCTCGCTCGCTAGGTTACTATGGCCCCGTATGGATCCCCATAAAACATCCTACATTTTAGGGCTTAAAATAATATATCTGAGCGCTCTGTTATCAGTTCTTACCGGTCATTCAAAGTTCGGAAACCATGCTAGACGTGTTGGTATTCCATATAATGACTTTTGTAGGAGCTGTCAAAATGAAGAAGAGGTGGAAACAATTACTCATCTTCTGTGTAACTGCCCGGCCCTGGAATCGCTCAGTTATCAGGCGCTGGATTCGTCTCACTTTTCTGATCTATCTGATCTGTCAACTGTTCAACCTGAGTGTATACTAGCATTCTTAATCTCATAGATCACTATACTCATTATTCTGTATTATAGATCTGTATCTTTCACTATTATCTCTATCAAATGTTTTCCATTATATTTTCTCTTCACAGGCGTTACAAAGCGACCTGATAGGTCCCAAGTCTCGTGTTAGTAAGCAGTCTGCAAAACCTAACCTTCCATTATGTACATTAGAGTGCTCCAAAAAATCGAAGTTGCGAATTTTGCACGACCCTAGAATTGTTCTCTGGGTTGCAAAACTATGTATATCATACAAAAAATATGCTGATAGGATAACGTTAACAGGTGCCGCAAAAGCTCTGAAATTTCCAAGTGCATTTACAAGAGGAAAATATCGATTTTTTTAGTTTTTGCTCAAATTTGGCCATTTAGCAATAAATTTTGAACGTTATTGTAAAGGGATCGTAATGTGCACAGAGTAAGCATTTCGGAAACAAAAATTGCATGAAAGCTTTAAAAGTTATAGCAAATTACACAAGCCATTAACATGTCTTGTAGCACATAAATTCGAAATGTGACAAAAAAATGTACTTTTTTATATATTTTAAATAAACCATTTTGTTACTTAAAATATATCTATATTTACTCGGATATTCGTTTTTGTCGTTATAAGATAATGCAAACTTGTTCTCAGTAATGGTCAATAAAGTTTGATTTTCTCAACAGTTTCAAATCTCCAATTTCAGTTTTTCGAAACTTTGTTAAAAAATTTCAAAATTTTAAAGAGACAAAAACAAAAGAATAATGAAAACTTATGACTTACAACGTTACGGCACCGATTGTGAATTGTGTAATATTTAGATTTCATGAGTATGTAAATATAACAAACAAAAGATGAATTCAATCCGAAATATTTCACTGCGTTTTTAACGAATTTCCAATTTTTACCGAAAAATGGTATTATTGGTTTGTTTTTGTAATACTTTGTGGAAAAACGCATAGGAAATTAGAAAAAAGTTCAATTTTCAACTTTCTTGCAAGGCTATCTAGTTATACTGCAATAACTCTTTAGAAAGATAATTTTGTGTAGATTTTTATGCTGTTAAAAAAAGTTTGGAATTTATTTCCAGTTCTGCAAAATTTAGTAAAAACTTCTAAAAAGTGGTGTAAACAAACAATGTCTGCACAAAAATCGCAATATCTTAAATCGGATCCATCTATCATGACATGGATGATACGCTATGTAATTCGATCTGGCTCGCTCTTTGTGCAGTAAGGGCTTTATGAGGATCATAATGAGTTGGGCATGGGAGACGGTGTCGTTGCCCTTACTGACCTCCATGCCAGCATTGTTGAGCAAGATATTGAAGTACTGACAGACTTAGGCGTAGAGGGCCTTCTGAAGGTGTCAATTAACTCCTTTGGTGGAACCCGTGCCACACAAACGTTGGGGAATTTATCTCTGTCTGACGAAGAGATTGTTAGCAATCAGACTGACAAGATAAAATCTTCTACTAAAGAAGCCAAGGAGATCCAAAGGGGTCACTTGGGAGAAAGACGTCACAAATAGCCGTGGAGAAGCCAAGCGCCCTCCACGAGATATTGGTATTACAGCCCGAATATAGAAGGAGAAAGCAAAGACTATCGCTTTCCTCCATAAGATGGCAAAGTTTTCTTGACAACCTGTAGTCTGCCAAAAGGCAATGAGGGTGGTATCCCGGAAACCAAAGCACTCATGCAATGTTTAAAAATCTACCAAAAATCATCTGGCGCTTCTAAGGTCCCCGTAAAGAGAAAATTAAGAGAGCCAGATCTGGGGATGATCAACCCTCTTTATCCAGCAAGAAGGTAAAAAAATCAAACAGTGTGGATGTACACCATCAAGTGGCAGTCAATGATCGGAATAACATAAATGGTGCAGACTGGGTTAAGGGCGTGAATATTGTCAATTGTGGCAACAAGCACTCTTTAGAGTTCTTTGATTGCCAAAAATCGGTACTGATACTCCCATCTGGTATACATACATGTATGTAATGGTGCAGACTGGGTTAAGGGCGTGAAAGTTGTCAATCGTGGCAACAGGAACTCCTTGGAGTTATTAAAATCTTCAATTGGCATGTGTAGCAGCAAAGCGTAAGGTGATACAGGCGACCGAACTGGCACTACGGTCAGTAGTGACAGAGCGGTGTAAAACACCCGTTAGAACGGTGCAAACCATACTGGCTGTATTGGCCAAACAGAATGGCAAACTTCTTATAGACCAATGGAGACATGCGAACTCACTGGTATGTAAGGAGAATACTGGCAAGGACTTTCGATTTGCTGTCGATCCTTAGAAGTTTTAGATGAGATGGGTGGGGTTGCCAAATTTGGTCTTGGCACTGTCAGGTGAGAAACATGACAAGTTGAAGGCATATGCGAGAAGAAAGAATGCGATCCTTGTTATGGGCTGTGATGCTTATGATCATCATTGCCAATGGGGCAGCAAATACATCAATAAAAGGGGAGTCTTCTGTAACACGGGTGATACGCCGACGTTCAGGAACAAAGATTTAATTATTCCCAAAATCGATTTTAATATAAAGAATTTGTAATATCCTAACAAGAATTTCCAGAATCATAGTCACCTAAAGCTAATTTAGAAACTCATATCGTCATATAATAATCCTGAGTAATATAATTTTTCATCAGATGAAATTTTAAAGTTGTTTTGAAATCCATGTTATTTTAATTTTGACATTTCTCCAATTCTTCAACTTAAAATTCAATTTGTTTGATTTATATAACATTGTTTTTTTTTTTTTTTTTTTGGTTCGTATTAAATTTATTTGTTTCGAATTTCATCGCTACACTCGTATTTTTAAGCCATTAATGAGCGTTACAATCATTTTCTGAAGGGGACCTTATATGGGGGTAGGGTTAATCATGGACGAACCTCATAAAATTTTTTAGATTTTAACTCGTATGAAACTTACTTATGTCGAATTTCATATACTAGTATTTTTGAGCCACTAATGAGAGTTAGTCATTTTCGGAAGGGGACCTTATATCGGGGGTAGGGTCAATTATGGACCGATCCTCATAAAATTTTGCATAGTTTGTACTTATGTCGAATTTCATCGCTTTATCCGTATTTTATCAATATCAATATACCCCAATCTTTTTTGATGGTGGGTATAATAATGTATAATTTAATTTGTTGTGAAGATGTAATAAAAAGAAAATTGTTAATTGCAACAAGAATTGCTAAATTTCTTTTAGTTAAATATCATGAAAGTTTAGGGACTTATAAGGGTAGATTAATAATGGGCTATCTAAAATTTGGATCATACGATAGCATGGTATAGGGTGGGTATACAACAAAGAAGAGGAAATTACACCTATCCCACTTCAACCTAGCTTCTCTCCTATCTTTTGAACAGCTTTTCTGTTGTTTTTATTTTGTTTATATATTTATTTCTCTCTATTTTGTTTTCTGGTTGATTGGGTATAATGCAACCTATTTTTGAATATTGTGTTTCGAACTGCAAAATTACTAGACGGCCGGTATTTTAGGTAGCAGCCCCGTGAAGGGTACGACCCTGGCGGTTAGGTTCGTTATAGATTTAAATGGCGCCCAACGTTCCGAATGAGCTTGAATAACTTAACATTTTATTGTTATATTCATCTTTGTTCTCATTGATAACGTTTTAATGGCTGATGCATTCACATACACTCCCGCTCACTTAAATAGGGTTACTGTTTTGTTTACATTCAAATTAATTTTTTGCAAAAAATAATGGACAAATTGGTTATATTAAAATTTTAATTAATACCATGATATCTTATATTTCACTAGATAGACAAATATTAGTGCAATACATAATAACCGATTTTTAATAATTTTTTCTAAAATATTACGTTTTTGAACTATATTTTTTGGGCTCATTTGAATAGGTTCATCATCTTTAATTGACAAAAACAACAACAAATTGCTCACATGTTTCATAATACGAAATTGCCCCCCACTACATCCCACATCCTCAACAGCTATGCAAACGACTCAGGTAGAGCTCTTCCTTTCAAAAATCATAAAAATAATGATTATATCGATCTGGACCTTCTAAATTAAAAATGTTTTCATCCGAAAAAACAAGATGTTGTTGATCACCTTGAATCATAATATGATCATGTATATCAATATTATGATTAACACAAAAATATCATGAGACATATTTTGACTTTAATTAATCATAATATGATATTTTAAAATTGTTACAACGACGATAATATGTTAAGACTTCAATCATAATTATACCCTTCACCTTCGTGAGAAGGGTATATATAAGTTTGTCATTCCGTTTGTAATTTCTATAATATAATTTTCCGACCCTATAAAGTATATATATTCTGGATCCTTATAGATAGCGGAGTCGATTAAGCCATGTCCGTCTGTCTGTTGAAATCAGTTTTTAGAGGTCCCCAGATATCGGCGAGATCCGAATCTTCAATAATTCAGTTAGACATGCTTTCGAGAAGATCAGCAAAATCGGTCTATAAATAACGGAGATATAAGCAAAAATCCGAGACAACCTCTGAAAATTTCATCAATAAAGCCGTGAGTGTTCTGTGCTCACGAATGTAAGTGGGTATAACAAGAACAAGGAGATAAAGCAGTTATATGTTGGTAATACAGCTACTATTTGTTTGAGGGTGTTAATACAGTTTGACAGTGGTATCACAGTACAACGGTTAATATTTCATTCTGCAACAGTTTATATTTTTTTGTGTGTATGTTATGTGTGACATGTGTGCAGAGATACAAAATAAATAAAAACTGTTTTTCAAAACATACTTGTTGAAGGGTATATAAGATTCGGTACAGCCGAATATAGAAATATTACTTGTTTTTAGATTAATTTTAATCGTAGTCAATTAATAATCAGAAATTTTATACCAGAAAATTAAATAATCATTACGATTATTTTTGAAAAATAATTTAATTGATTATTAATCGTAATCGAAATTTTACTGCTATGTTTTAAATAAGCAGAAATTTAAAGTATAAATCTCAATTTTGATACCCAAGATTTTATAAATAATTTAAAATACAATAAAGCTATCGTGAGAGTTGGAAATCAGCTTAAACTAATTACAGTTAACTATATTGAAAAAATTTGAAAAAAAAATAAACAAAGCAAAATTCCAGATTTTAATAATCAGAGAATAATCTAATAATAATAATCTGCCCTTTTAAAATTTGGTTAAATGTTCCCAAAAAGAACACAAAAAATCCAGAATTTTAAATAAGCGTTAATAAAAGGTAAAGTAACTAAGTTAAAATGAGTCGATAACACGGAAAATTGTCATATAAATAGGTTCACTGATTTGTTTACATTCAAATTAATGTTTTACAAAAACTATTCGTCTATTTAATAATATTCAAATTTTAAATAATAACATGATGTCTTAGGGATCACTAGTGAGACAAAAATTAGCCCAATACCTAATAACGGATTTTTAATAATTTTTTTCTAACATACGTTTTTTAGCTGTATTTTTATGGCTAACTTGATTAGGCCCAATCAGAAAAAAATCAATTTACTGCTGGCAGTGAGTAAAAACCATTCATATTCCAGTGTCTGTGAATATAGACAATATATTTTTTAACAAATAGGTTGCGGTTAGACATTAATTAAAGAATGAAATGGTAAAATTCAAGCGTTTTTTTGGAAGCTGTCCAAAATCACAGGAATTTGCAAAAAAAATGGACAAATTCAGAATCTTATTAGCAATTTTATAAGAAATCAGTTTGAATATTAGGATAACACAACAGCGAACAAAAGAGATTTCAAGGGATTCTGTAGCAAAAATTAGAGAAAGGTGTTACAGCAAGGCTAAATACTTTAGAAATATCAAAAAATTAATTATAGCCACTCCAATTGCCACTCGTGAAAAGAAATCCTCTTCAGTTTGCACGTGAACACATGGTTATAAAAAGCTATATCAACATCTTGTTTTTTCGGATGAAAACATTTTTAATTTAGAAGGTCCAGATCGATATAATCATTATTTTTATGATTTTTGAAAGGAAGAGCTCTACCTGAGT
>NC_060954.1:26675462-26698393 GCF_022045245.1 Lucilia cuprina
AAGTTTTTTCCCCAGGAAAGAACTATCGGCCATAGTCGAGCTGTTACAACAACAACAACACCCTACAAGTTAGGTACTACTCTCAAAGAGTCGGACTACTTGTTATACTTTGTTCAAAACTTTGTCGCGTAGCTTATAGCACTTGAAAATATTTTTATCACTTAAAAAAAATATTTTTTATTTTCAGGGGTGACTACGCTAGCGTGTCGAGTTTGTAGGTAAAGGGGGGAAAGAAGACAGGGAAGTAGCAAGACAAATCGTAATTTGAGGGGTTTTTTGACATTACTTTTCCTTCATGTCGTGATTTTGCTATTTGCTTTTTTCTATTCTGCTTTTACAGCATTTTTTAAATGTTATGAGTGTTAAAATGTAATTATATCTCTAATAAAAAATAAACAACTATAAGAAGAACTAAAACATAGCTAATAGTAGCAAAAAATATGTATTTTAAAGTATTTTACTATTTTTTCATATTTTTTTATAAATATTTACATAACTAATTAAAACAATATTTAATATACAAATATTAAAGAAATAGATTTATTTATCAAAAATGTAAACATTCAAGATTTTACGAAGGCCAGTTAAAAAAAATTGAGAAAAGCCCAGGGGGAAAAGTCTCAGTAAAAGAGCACTTAGGTAATTTTTGACAGCGTTTAACTCCTTAGTGTTCAGTAGTTTTCGTAATATAAATCATAAAAAAAATAATTTAAAAATATAAAATAGAAAATATTTTTCAAACTAAATTAAAATATTATTCAAAATAAAAGCAAAGAAAATAATAAAAATGTAAAAAGGTCCTTGCTAGTTTCATGTTTGCTTGTAAAAAGTGTGAGCTATTTTCTCTGAAATATATTTCATCTTTGTGTCCAATTGTAGAAGTTTCTTATGAGTGTTGTGTTCTGCTGATATTTTGTTTTAGTGCCAACGTATTAAGTGTGTGTCCGGTAAGATTCTTCTTAGTTCTCACATTTCTCAAATGTCAAATATGTCCAAGTAAAAAAATTACATGACTTTTCGAGCGGCAGTAACGTTCTAAAGAAGAAGGGTTCCTGTGTCATTTATTTTATGTAGATCTGTGGAAATCTGATGATCTCTTTAAGATAAATTAAAATATTTAGATAAAACAGATTTAAAAATGCGAATATTGCGACAAAATTAAACGTAAACAACTGCAAAAGGCGTTATTTTGGACCGTTTTTATGAAAATATCGTTAGTTCACATAATTTTAAATTTTTAATATTTAAATTATATGCAGCTTCAAAAATATTTTTGTTTTATGGTGGTCCCCATTTCAAAATATAAAATATAAATATAATTTGAATGTTTTTTGTTATGAGAAGATGGTTATTTATGATTAATAGATCATTGGATTCGACTTTAAAAACCACTCTGAGTCGAATATTCTAGGGAATGTATGGTTTATCAACTTGATTCTGAAAATTGGACATACAAACATATGTATGTTTAAATGAATTTAGTATTAAAAATGCACCTTTTTATTTCTAATTTCCTAAATATGATTTTGATGCTGTTTAGAATAATTTAAACTTAAATATTTTTGTTTATATGAGAATAAAATTATTATAATCAGCATAATTTTACTTAATAAGTCATATACAATAAAAAAATTATTTCATCAAAATCGGCCCATATTTGTTAATGTTACAGGGTCCACAAATATATCACATTCAAATTTATGAATAAAGACACATGACTCTGTATTTGGAATTATGTTTGTTGTTTGGTTACATATTTTTTTCATAAGATACAGGAATATATATAATTCTAATAATAAAACATAAAATTTATAATGAAACTTAATTTTTGTCCGATAACAGACATATAATTTGTTTACATACACGGGTATGTTGGGTATTGATGCACAAGGTAAAAATAGAAAATCGATCATAAATCGGTTTAATATATATCTAACTAATAGAAAACATTACTCTGAAAGCATAGTCCAAATTTCAAATACGATACATAGATTTCGGGATATAAAACTTCAAAAATGAAATAAATACCCGGATATGTGGGTATTGACATAACGGTTAAATAAAATAAATAAAAAAAAATTGAACTTCTTAAAAAATAGAAAAAATGCTATTAAAACGATTAATGACATAAACCAAATTGTACACAGAAATATAAAATGAATAGTCTATTAGACAACAATTAAACTTAAAAAAAATAACTATTAAAAAATCTATTAAAACGTTTAATAACATTAACCAAATTGTGTACAAAAAATATTAAAAAAAATTATGGAACAATAATTAAACTTTAAAAAATAACCAAAAAAGATTGTAGTTCATGCAAGTCCATGATTAGATGAGAAACGTATTAGATGTGAAACGGGTATAGAGTGTGTGGGAAATATAGATTTTCTATTTAAATTAAACTATTTTTCTTAAAATTTTACTTTCCCGGTGTTTTTGACATCTCATGTGAGGAACATATTACAAAATTTTCTTACATAAACACTATTACTCACAAATTTCCAATAAATTACGCCAAAAAACGTAAATGACAGATAGTTAACACAAAAAGAAATTACAGAAACACTTGCATACAAAAAATGTT
Organism: Lucilia cuprina; assembly: GCF_022045245.1. NCBI lineage: Eukaryota > Metazoa > Arthropoda > Insecta > Diptera > Calliphoridae > Lucilia > Lucilia cuprina. The sequence goes on from NC_060954.1 coordinate 26,678,050, forward strand.
ATTTTGTATCAATTTACATTGCTTTTTCCTTCAATTTTACTGTTTCATGCGAAAAATTTTCAATGCGAGAGTTACAAAAACGTGGAGCTGATTCAGTCTTTGCAATTTGAGGCAAGGAAACCAGTCATGTCTTACGAGCTTGTATTATGCATAGAGGGAAAAGAGTGTTGCAAAACAGGCACGAAACGTAACATGGGGGGTTTATTCGGCATTGCTTTTGCCACACGTTCGTAATTTTGGTAGATGATTTATTTTAATTCTTCTCTCACATCATAAAAAAATTATCTAAAATTTACAGTTAATGGTCAATGAAATACATATGGGGAATTCCATGAAAATTTGGTATATGATATTTTGTAGCACCAAACACGAAGACTGTTGAAAATGTTTGAAATCGGTCAATTTTTACACCTCGCCGCAATGCAAACGGAACCGGAAATATCACTTTTTAGCGCATAATTCTGTTAATTATAATACTATGCCCTCAAAAATCGGCAGATCTAAAATGTTTACAAGCCTTTATGCCGATTTTCATAATGATTGGACCTCATTGGACACTAGTTCCATTCAAAGTTTAATTTCAGAAAAACACTTAAACGTCCGTAACTCACTTCTAATAACTAGTATTATGATAAAATTTGGCACAAATTAGTTTTATATGAATTAGAACCACACCCTAGAATTTTATGAGGATCGGTCCATATTTGAACCTAGTCGCCATATAACTCCAGTTTTTTTTTATTTTTATCTATAGAATGCTTAAACATGTATATAGGTCGGCCAAATTATATTATTTTTTTTTAATTATGGATTACTAATGAAAGATATATCTCATAGTGTTAGAAATTATAACAAATAAGATATATCTACAGAATTCGCAGATTTACGTAAATATTTACATATACTTTAACGTGACAAAAAACGGAAGTGTTTGTTTTTTGTCACGTATGATATCGCCATATGGGCATTTCCATCGTGACGAACGTGACGCTCGTACGTTTTAAAGATATGAAAAATATATACATATATATTTTTAAAAATTCTTGTATTTTTATATAGGGCTTCAATAGCTCTATAACTGGTCGGAAGAAGAAATTGAATGATCTTAATGGCCCTAAGATATAAGTAGTTAAAGAGCGTGACGTGATGTGACAGAAATAGAGTTGCTTATTTCTTTTTTGACAAAAATGTAAAAATCTGCGAGTTTTACCTGGCTATTTCGTTAAAACCTTTTTTATTGTAATTTGGATTGTTTTTCAGCTTTTAGAACTAAAAAATTGTTTTCAGATTGTTTTGTACAAGCCGTTATGTGTGACGTGATATGACGTGATGTGACAAAAATTTCCAATGATGAAATTTGCAATATTATTGAAAATTAATTATTCCATAGATTTATTTTGGACTGACATTGTTGAAAGTTTTTGGAGTCGGAAAAATATTTCGATTATTTAATAACATTTTAGTTGAAAATAGCTCCCGTATAAGAATAATATAAGAATTAACATTAATTAACAAAAACTTTTAAAAATGCTTATACCACCATAAAATTCAACACAAATAATTTTGACATACACAAAAGTAGTTCTAATTTTTTAAAAATTGGTATAGCTTCCATACAAAGCCCACATTTGATATACCCATAAACGTGGATATATAACTAAAAATTGGCTATCCTGATAATAAAAACACACAAAAAACTTCCAAATGTACAACTACTGACCCTTCTGATGATAATACAATAATCGGTCATAACGCCCATATAAAGCCGATATCCGAAAATCACTTTTTTTCAACACATTTCTTAAAAATAGCATTTGTTAAATTTCTGTGCTTTTTCTGTGAATAAATTGCATAAATATCACATCTTTTTAAATAACAATATTTCACAATTTGAAGGTTGCACTTGAGAAAATTTATGTAATGTGACGTGACGTGACAGACTTTAAAATTTTATAAAACATAACACCGCTTAGAATTATTTTTTCTTTTAAATTGAGTTCTATATACTGAACTTGATTTAGATTCAAAGTTTTGAATACTTCTGAATGCCAACTAAAAAGTTATCGGGATAAATCCTGTTTCAACGTGACGAACGTGACATTTAAAAGTCTATGAAAGAAAACCGAAAATTTGTCTTTTAAGGATCTTTATCTTTTTATATTTTATGTTTTAAGATAACTATTATTTCAACAAATGTTTTCCGATAAAAGTCCATTTAAATATTAGCCTTTAATAATAAAAACTATTAAAAGCAAATGCAAAGGATCTTAATCTTTTTATATTTTATGTTTTAAGATAACTATTATTTCAACAAATGTTTTCCGATAAAAGTCCATTTAAATATTAGCCTTTAAAATAATAAAAACTATTAAAAGCAAATGCTACTAAAGGTGCGAAAATATTCCTGAAATATTATTGTAACTTTTAATTCCGATTTCTCATCATAGTGGTTAAGAAAAGCTTTGGGGTCTTTAATTTAATAAAATTTGAATCATTTTCTATAATAATAGAAGTTGAAATTTTATTTTTGATGACTTTTAGTTTTTGAGCCACGGTGGACTTTTCAGTGGAAATGCCCATATTTTAATCCATATTTTGGAAAACAAGGTTCCGAATGGGACGATTCCTTTTGCAAATATAGTATTCTTTAAATGGAACAGAATGACAAAATTGCTTTCCAAATACAAAATGTATACCACTCTGAAAGCGTGCAAATGTCAAATACAATCGTATGGAATTGCCCGTATGTAATTAAAAGTATTTTAGTAATGTTTTTTTTAAAACTATAGATATTAATTTGTTTATAAAATATTTAAATCAATACATTAAGAATTATAAATATGACAATACTAGTCACAATGTAAACATTCATGATTCTACGAATATAAAAAAAATTGAGAAAAGGCATACATGCATGTAAAGTCACAATAGAAAAAAGAACAAATGTAAAAATCTGCATTAAAGATAAATATGGTGTTGTCAGAATAAAAAAAATCTCTTTAGTATTAAAAACTCGTATGTATGTGTATAAATAGCTTACTACTAATGCAATTATGGCTTAACATAAATCTCATTACATGCTATTTTTTATTTTTTAATTTTGATTTTATATTATATAAATTATCGTTTAGCCCTTATTTCTACACCATAGACCCCACAATAACGCAAGTTAGTAACTTGGTTGTCTAACTTGAGCATTCTGGACCTGTCACTTATAGAACATTTTGTAGCGGGTGTGGCGGCTAGGAATCTACTCGTTAGTGAAACCTTCGCGCGACAATCAAAGAAAAATTTTGTACGAAGTAGGTCTGCTTGATTCCCTTCGTGGAATTACGGATTATGATATCACGACCCTAGACTTCGGGGAAATACCTTTGATAGAATTTCCAACTAGGAATAATTGGCTTGAACCCGATAGATGCCGACTCTCTGACGAATGTAGTGTCTCTCAAGCAGAGATCTTAGCGATCTGGAAAGCGACGAAACTGATAAGGAATCATATCGATCCGGGGTCGGCTGTGACAAATTATGTTGATAGCCAAGCTGCTCTTAGAGCATTGTTTTGTCACACGGTACACTCGCGCCTAGTTGTAGAAATGCCCTCAGGGACATTATGAGACTATTTGTCATTATATTGTGTTGGGTGATTGGGTTCGAACCTTGATATAGATGACAGGGAAAGGATGGTAAAACCACCCATTTGTCACTATAATAAGATGATATTCTAAATAATACGTGACAGAATTAACCAGTCCAGGAATAGTAGATTGGATTGCAAGATATCAAAGGCCCTGTGGCCAAAAATTGGAAAGAGTGGAAAGACGCAGTCTAAGGGTTCTGATAGGGTTTCTAACTGGACACTTCTCAGTTAGAACCTGTGTCAGTAAGCATATTATTGCCAATGTCCTAGGATACAAAACCTCAGGCTGAAGTGGCTGAGGAATAGGTTCCACGGCGAACTGGGGGAAATTGCGGGACTTAACCCTCGCAACATACTAGGTTTTGTCAAGGGAATTAGTCACTTATTTGACTGGGCTTTATATGTGGACATTTTCGTTATTATTTTATGATTATTTATGTATGTATCTGTGTTTTTATTATCAATTCTCTTTACCTATTTTCTTTCATTGTTGTGTTGTAGCGTTTTTGTCTTCTCTGGCTTAAATCGACACTACTGAAGGGATTCACAATGGACCGTATGGTCTCCGAGTGGATATGCGCCGTTTTTACGATGTATAACCCTTCCTAACCTAACTTGAGCACCTGGTGTTATTGACTATCGAATATATGAATCAGTTGCTTCGACAATTTCCGATTGACATTCTTCAGTGCGTTCATCAAGACTCTTGACTCTTTGTCGTGTTCAAATCAAGTCCTTTATCCCCCGAGTCGACTGCTCAATATTGTTTTCTTGTAAACCGATGTTCTTATTAAACAATAAATCACTTGAATCAAAGTCCTCATTTCTAGTGTCCCTGATAAACCGCCTATTACGTCTAAAATAATTATTAAAACTGTTTACTATGTCCTCCCTCCCATAATTTCATTCCTTGTATTCCGGGCCAAAAATAAAGACTTCTTGCCCGCGCAAGTGTTTTCTCAATACCTATATGTGGTGAATGTAGCCACATCGCTGCACCGGTTAACCGGTTTTTCTTTTTATATTTATATAGTAACAAGAAATTCAATATTTATAATGCATTTATGTAATGTATTAGGTTTTATATTATAAAGAATAAAATGAAACACATTTCATCTTAAAATAATTTTTTAACAAACATTTTTAAAAACATTTTAAACATAAACAAAAAGAGATCGATTTTTTTGTTTGTTTGGAATGATGAAGTTGGACATATTGTTAAAAGGCAGATATATGTAAAAGATTTCTAGCTTTTCCGTTCTTTTGTTGCATTTATCTAGGTATATAAAATTATCATATTATGATGAATGCTGTTTTCTGGTCTTTCTTGGATTTTGCATACTACTTATTGTGCTGTTTAAATAGGAAATTAGACCTGTAGAATTGTCAATTTTAAAACATAAATCAACATCAGCATCAACTAATTATTCATCCAGCTCATTGTGTGGAAATAAACGATTATATAATTCCACAGCAAACTCTTTGGATTCTGCTTTGGTGGAGTATTTCAAAATGTGGTCATTAGTTGGGTGCTTTCTTGAACTTAAGAAAACTATAAGGGTGTTTACTACCTTTATTCTGCGTTCATTAAGTCTTATAATAAACCTGTTACACAATTCTTGTGCATATTGTGTTTTAATTTTCCTTAAAATCCTCAGATAACTCTTTTAAAGCTATTTAAGATGGAAAAGGTATTACAGAAAATTCTAGGAAATCATAATTTACACATTTCCATATTTACACGATAATGAATTCCATCTGTGTTTAAAATGGGATATTAACTTAAACTCTTTACCGCCTAGGTTTTTAACAAAATATTGGAGCCCTTTTTTCATTCGATTTACAGAAAATCTTTACATATTTGCGTAATTTTACCGGCTTTTTATAAACATATATAATTGTACATATATGTATTATATAAAATAAGGTAATTTAAAAAACCGGTTATTCGATATAAAAACCGGCTTGTCGAATACCTTATAAATATGAAATATTCGAAACCGGTCGGTTTTTGAATGTTGAAAAACCGGAAAACAGGTTTTCGGTTTCGGTTTTTGAATACTCTAGTTGAAACATTTCCGGAGCACAATTGAGACCAAATGGTACACGCCTAAATTTAAACCTTCCAAAAAGGGGTCAAAAACGTTGTTAGATCCGAACTTCCTTTATCCAGCTACATGTGCAAAAACCCACTTTTTTCAGTTCAAGAACCAAAAAAATCGTTCTGAAGTCAGAGCATCAATCGTAGGAATCAAAAATATTCCCTTTTAATACACTCATTAAGAGCCCTAGGATCTAGACAAATTCTGAGCTCACCTTTCGGATTCTCGACCAATTGCAAATTTAAAAAAAAAAATAAATTTTGGAAATACGATTTTGGGCTGCACTCTCTGGGTGCAGCGGGACATTGTGGGTATAAATATAAATAAATAAAAAATGTTTAAAACCAATTTTTATTATTTTTTTAATATTTTGGTACTTTCTTACATAAAAATCGAATCAATTAGTATTATTAGAATTATTCCATTAGATTAATTATAAAATGATTGAAATTCTCTGTGAATTTCCGTATTCAGTGCACTTTTTTGATACTTTATTGATATTTGTGCTAAAATAAATTAATTCAAATTCATGAATTGGGATTTATTCTTTACTGGCACTGCTGTCATACAATTCCCATTGACCAAATACGTTGTCTGGTAGATCCTCCAATAATTAACAGTATTTATCAATTCATTTTCCATCAATTTCTGGCAATATTTGAAAAAATAATTAAAAAATCTAAATGTGAATTGATTTTATTATAATGATATCAGTAACACCTACAAGCCTTCAAAAATTTTTACCAAAAAGGACATAAACATCCTTAAAAGATAGTCCCATTGTACCCAAGCTAATAAAAATAAACTTAAAAACAATTTTTAATTATTTTTTTAAAAATTCTAATAGGCTGATCTGTTTACCTTATTTTTCAGTAAAATTCTAATCCATTTAACTCAAATGAATGAGTTTAACCTCAAATTGCAATGAAAAAATTTAAAAACTGTTGACAAAAAAAATTATTTAATATTTACCGTTATGTTTTTAGGATTTTGTAATTAGGTACATTTACTCTTTAAATTATAAAGTATAATTCCAAAATTCAAATTTTACAAAAAACTGGATAATCTGTACCCAAGCGAGTACAGTGGGAACGAATTGGTGAATTCTGCCCACGTCTACCCTTCTAATCAACTCAAATTCCTCGCACGTTCCTAACCCAATGTGAGCGTGTTCATTCACTGTCAACAACCGAAAATTCCGCTGATTTTCAAACCCCTGAAACCAAATCGAAGCATTCAAGTCTACAAGTACCAACTATTTTTATTCTGTTATTATTATAATCATAAACGGACAAATTATTCTCCCGATCATCTATATTTATGTTCATCTTCCAATTTAAATGATACGATATCTTCTATGCAATATTCCTTTGTCCAACTCTCTTTTACAGATGTTAATATATTTAACCTTAGAACATTTTTACTGCTTAATAAACAACTTAATTGACTAACGATACCATGTTTTATACCTTCCATTTCGCTCCAATGAAGTTGGGCTACCTTCTGCTTGATGCTGTCATTTATGGATCATTTATCGTCCACTGACTTTTCTTAAGGTTTACGGCAAATTCTTTGAAAATGTCCTTTCTTGGAACATGTGTGGCATATGGAATACTTAGCTTTACATTCATTTGGGTGGCTAATTTTAAATGGGCCCCCGCAGTTAAAACAAAAGCGATTTATTGCTGACACTGTTGCTGCCTCCGGATTTTCACTTTGCTTTATTACACTTATTGTTGCTTATTTACCATCTAGTATCCTTTATTTGTATTTGCCGTTTCTTAAGTTTTGCACATATCTATAACACGCAGCATACGACTTTTGTAAAATTCACCGCATGGGCATCTAAATTCACTGTAGCGAATCTCTGAGTTCTTAGCTCGGTTTCAAATGTTGCCAATGACTGCCGTTCTTTTTGAGAAGTCATATTGGACTTACAGTGTCTCTCATATCGAATTCGAATTTAGGTATACTATAAAAAGAAACCAAATTTAATAATTTTTTTGCGTGCAAAAAAAAAAAAATAATTTGTTATATTATCTAGACAGTCCTTGGTTTCATATCACACATTTTAAAAATTCAAAAATTTACATTTACTTAAATTAATTAAGTTTTTTTTAAAAGAAGTCAATAAAATTACCTCACAAAAGTATACGAATTTTTCCTGTATTTTACATTTCATCATATTATACGAAACATAAAATTGGAATCCAATGGTTTTTGCTTAAAATTGTTTAAGGGAAAATGGCGATTTTTGGCAATATTTGTAATTTTTTCCTTTTTTCCAGAGATAAAACCAAAATTCCATATTGGGACTTAATAGACCCCTCGGCGTATCTAAAAATAATATTTCTTGTTACAAGAATCTGTATTTAAAAGCTCCAAGATATATTAATGGGATCATTCTTCTGTAGCTAATACAACTTATTAGAATATTGATATCTGGTTAAATAAAAAAATCTTTGACTTGCAGTGTTATTGTAATGGGCAACATAAGCGTGAAAGTTATAAGTAGTAAAAACTTAAATCTACTGTAGAGGATGACGTTTTGTTAAGGCATGTTTTGGAGTTGTATTCCGCTACAATGCCGGGGAAATTATAGATATATATGTGGTAATATCTACATGAATATATACTAGCCAACTTTGCCGGAAAATATCAATCCTAGTGGAACGAAATGGGCTTAAGATCTAGATAATTTAATTAGAAACAGAAGAACGATCCCAAAAATAGATCATGGAACGTTTAAGTACCGATCCTTACAACAAAATATATTACTTTTAGATACCTCAAGGAGTCTAAAAAATCTCAATATTTTTGACTTTATCTCTGGAAAATGTAGTCAAAATCCGCCATTTTAATGGTAAAATTTTTTAATATCGACCCAAAATTGTGGCCCATTTGGGCCACAATTTTGGGTCGATATATTCCTTCGGTTGATAGTAACTTCTTAAACAATTTAAAGCAAAGAAAAAAAATGATTCTAATTTTATGTTTCGTATAATATGATGAAATGTGATATGAAACCTAAGGACTGCCTAGATAATATAACAAATGTATTTATTTATTTTGCACACAAAAAATATTATTAAATTTGGTTTCTTTCCATAGAATACCTAAATTCGAATTCTTATGAGAGACACTGTATATGATTCTATAGCAACATTGCGCTGAGGTAACAATGTTGATCAAATTGTTTCTAATTTAGTATTAAATTCTCGTATGTGTATAAAAAGCTTACTACTGAAGTAATTATGACTTAACATAAACCTCACTACAAAGGCATTTTTTGGTATTTTTTTCATAATTTCTCAGTTATTTAACAACAGGTAATCTACTTAAAATTGTCTATCATTAGAGTATAATCATACTTACCGTTATTACACGATACCATGGATGTTCTGCGGCGAAGTGGCGTAAACGTTGTCTGTACAAAAATCGCAATGAGATAAATACATAGGAATTAGATATTTTTTAAAGGCGCGCAAAAGGTTCTATTTTGTTTACTTGTGTAATTAAAGCAAAGAAAAACTAAAGATGATCTTAATAAAAAGGTACATCCTGTCGATTTTAATATCACAAATATTGAAAATAGAACAAATGGTACACTAGTAAAACAAAGTGAAAACAATAATGTAAATAAAACCTGTGATAGAAACAAAAATTATTGCAGATTGTGAAATAAAGTACCGAATGATGCTGAATTCTCAATTGTTATGAGAGACAGGAGTTTTAAGTATAAAAATAAAGAGTTAGATGATAAAATTAAGAAAACAGACAAAGTGGATGTAAAAAAGAAATAATTGAAATATATTTAACGCAAAAATAAAAATTGATAACGATATACATCCGAAAATATTATCACCCCAAAAACTTAATGTAGGATGGGAAAATGCAGAATATTTGATGGAATGTTGTGGTAAGGCTCTAGCTCGCCAACGGTCATAGCAACATGGTCTCTATTTCAGATTGAGGGAAGATTGGACTGTATATATCACATAATTGTAACAAATGATTAATGAGAAATAGTGGAGATTCCCACTATAGTGTCCTTGGGTGGTGTTATTTTTTATTTTTTCTTGGTATATTCTGGTTTAATCTTATGTATTACTACATTTTATACTATTTAATTCCTTAACTTACCTTGAACATGGCTATTTTTATCATATTTTTGTGGCCTTGCCAGTGAAGATTATATGAGATTATATGAGAATTGTAATAATAAACCTTCCCAGCAGAAAATAATTGATGTCACACTTTACAAAATACATCTTAATCACACCTAAAAATGCATTTACATACTAAATATCGGATTATTACTGCTTCTTAAACTAAGATTAGATGTAGTTCAGAGTTGCCAAATATAACATCCCTCCAATGACACGCTAATGTAAAATTCTTAGGGGTTTCACTCGAATTTGAAGCACTTCGAGTTACTAGTTCTGATGAAAATACTGCAACTTTTTCCACACTTTTTTTTTTGCTTCATAACAGATTAACACAAAATTTTAGTTAGTTTTTCCAACTCAAACATTTTTTGATTACATACAAATAAATGTCAATTAAACAAAATATCAGATCACGATATAATTGAACACATGAAATAGATGGAAAAATAAAATTTGATAAAAGATATAAACGTAATGTGAATCATTTTCACAAACATGGAATTTAATGAGCAGAAACCATTAGAGCATTAAAAAAAGAAAACAAATTATGTATTATATCAAAATCAGAAAATTTTATAATATCATGGAAAAACTATAAAAATGCGAGATATGTATTTTATATACTTGGAAATGAGAAAAATAGAACATAGACATGGAAAAACTTTAATAACTGTTATATTTAATAATATAGAATATATGAATAACTGTGATATAGCTTAAGTTTACGTCTAAAAGGGTGGTATACCAAAAAGGTATACATCCACTCGGAGATCCAGGAGGGTCCATTGTGGTTCCCTTTAAGAAGAAACAAGAAAAATAAATAGAAAGAAGATAGAAAAGCCGGAGAGATAAGTTTGAAATTACTGAATTCCTATCCTAATAGAGAAATAATGTTGATAGTATTGGAAGGGAATTCTACGAGAGCCGGCGCCTAAATAGCCAATCCACACCCCTGACAAAACCTAGAATGTCGCCTATACTACACCTAGCTACATCCCCTAAATCATCATGGAATGTTTTTCCTAGCCATTTCCGCCTCATACTCTGTGCACCAGGACAGTCACACACTAGAATCATGTCCAATGCTGCTTGTAGCGTGCTTCCCATGGTGCCTGTGATGCCTAATGAAGCACACATTTGAGATTTATTGAGTATCATTTTGTAACACACCGCCTTATTTAAGCCCCAGTTCTTACCGATGGAGTTTCTACATGAGTAATAGACATTGAGCCCCTTTTTCAGTCTTTCCTGTACTTGGCTCGGTCTGACAAATTCAACTCGACGCGGTTTAATTTCGGCAAATTGAAACTCTCCTGGTAAGTGGAATACCAATTCCGTTTTTAATGGATTGACACCCATCCCATTTGTACCGACCCAGTTCGATAAGTCGCTTCCATGGCCGCTTCCATGGCCTCACTGATCGTAGGGAGAAAATTTCCATTATTTAGAATCACGACGTCATCTGGGTACGCAACTATTTTCCTACCTTTGGATTCTAAGATTTTGAGAATCGAGTAAACCGCTAGTAACCAAAGCAGAGGTGAAAGCACTCCTCCTTGTGGTGTACCCCTGGTAACAATTTTCCTAATCCCTTCTCCCCTAAGGTTGAGTTGATAACTCTGCTACCAAGCATAGAAACTATCCAGCTCACCAGGAAATCCTGAACACCGAGTGTAACCAACGACTCCTTGATTTCCCAAATTTAAATATTATTAAAGGCTCCTTCTATATCCAAAAACGCGGCCAAGGTATACTCTTTGTGATCTAGACCGTGCTTAATACAACTCATGAAGCGCACTCTCATACATTTTACCATTAAGATAAGCATCTTGAGCTTTGCTAATTAGATGGTCTAAAATCCTTCGGTTTAGAGTGGCATGCTTCACCAGCCTTGGGAATACAAATTACCCTAACCTCTCTCCTCCCTCTAGGTAGATATCCCATTATAAGACATCTCTTGAAAATATCGGCTAAAAGCACCAATGCGTCATCAGGGATATTACAGAGCATGACTGGAAAAACACTATCCGGACTTGGCGATTTGTAAGGGTCAAAAGTGCCCAGCTAAGTTCATCCATAGTGACTATTTCCTCAATGTGAACAGATGCATGACTAGAGTCTATAGGTCTAAAAACCCCCTGCTCTATGTCCCTAGCATTAATGTCCTCACAACCAGGGAAGTGTGTTTCCATAAGCAGAAAGAGTGTCTCGGAGCTAGACTCCGTCCATGAGTTGTCTTCCCGTTGAAAATAACCTAAGACCTTTGGATAATATTCGCCTAAACCTAGACATCTCATTGACGTTTTTAACAGATTCACAGTATGTCACCCACGAATTCCGTTTTGTTCCCTTGAGTTGTTTCAATCTGCTGTTCGCAGTAATAAAATTAAATAACCACTCACTTCTTTTGTTGATGTCAGCACTTCCCCATTGACTGTGATGTGCATTTGCATCATAACCCAGTATGAGGATGGCTGCTTTCCTATAAGCAGATGCCGTGAGCTCCAGCACCTCATTGCCAGGTAACTCTATAGATTCATAAGGAATGTACACCGAGGCCATTGTAAGCAGTCGTTTACCCTTGGCCTCTCTATTCATGACGGTGAGATTACCGCTCCTGAAAGAATGAGATATTAGAAAATTTAGCTCAGTTCTTGCCAATATACAGTATTGTTCGAAACCTAAGCAACTTTTTTTGGCATTGTATACAAAGTGCTATAATTTCTATTTTAATTGATTTATTCAAAATTATATAATTGATAATAATAATAATGTCTACATTATACTAACAACAAAAGTTTAATTCCATTTCGCTGTGAGTTACAAGAAAATAATAACTGAATTAACTCCATAAATAGCTGTTCGAAACTTAAGCAACTTTTTGATCTTCTTATGAAAATCTTTGGTCCCTTTGAGTTCCAAACACCTTTATGGAATAGATTAGTTACTAGTGTAGTTCGTAATTAATCCCAAGCGGATTTTAAGCCATTCGAAAGCTGCAATGTTTTCTAAAACTGCGAGTTTCGACGCAGCGCTTTAGAATGCCGAACAGCATATCTAAGGGACTTGAGTCGGGAGATTTTGATAGACAATCAAATAATTTGGGTCGCATTACTCGATAACTACTCTTAGATCAACTTTTCCAAAAGTTTTGGTTCATTATCATGGTGAAAATTGGCAACACCCCCCACCCTATCCAAGAATTCTAGTGATTTTCCATCCATTGCGAATCGAAAATCCCTTCCGGTATTCCCCTTACACACCATTGAAGTAACAAACTTCCATTGGTCTGTAAGGAGACTACCATTTTGCTTTGCCAATACCAATCATTGCGAATCGAAAATCCCTTCCGGTATACCCCTTACACACCATTGAAGTAACAAACTTCCATTGGTCTGTAAGGACACTACCATTTTGCTTTGCCAATACCGTCATTATGAGGCTATCATCCGATTTTGAGATGATATCACAGTGATATCATGCTCTCCATCGGAAGACAGGGTCTATGTAATTTTCCATATTTGTTCCCACGAATACGATCGTTCAGACGGACCACCCACGCAGTGGCGGCATATGTGGACTAGGCAACTTTGCCATGACGCTGAGGGGAATTGCTCACGACGAGCATTATTAATAGTCTCCTAAACCAGAGAGACCATGACCACGGAATATACATAAGCCCTCGCATCGCGGCAAGATTGTTACTCAGGCGAGTAACATTCTCTGGTAATATAGCTTAACAATTAAATAATTATTTTGTAAACAGAAATTAGAAATAATATAGACTATGTGCAATAATATTAAATTCCGTGTTCCTTTACATATTTTACCACCTCATGCAGCGCACTCTCATCAGATTTACCCTTAAGGTAGACATGCTGAAGATAGGCTGTGCTCGTGAAAATTGGGGTGGTACTTTTCTTTACTTTTCCAGTTCGAAAAACAATATTCCAAAATAGGTAGCATTATACCAAATTGACCAGAAAACAAAGCAAAAAAATAAAAATAGATAGAAAGAGAGAATAAAGATATAAAGGAACTAAAAAAACAGAAAAACTATACAAAAGATAGGAGAGAAGCTAGATTGAAGAGGGATATGTGTAATTTTCTTCTTCTTTATTCTATACCCACCCTATACCATGCTATAGTATGATTCAAATTTTAGAAAGCCCACTATTGATCTACCCTTATATGTCCTTAATCTTTCATGATATTATTGATCTGATAAGTCCTTAACCATATAGTAGTATATACTAATTGTCAAGAACCTAAGTCCCCTGTCAAAGACCTAACAGGTGAGAATGTATTAGTAAAGCACACAAATAAACACACCCAGCAGTTCGACGGGACAGTCCCGAACTGACCATTTAACCTACCACTTGTGGTGGGCCCTAGCTACCTGACTACCCAGTTGACCAACCATTTTAACATGGGCTTGTCCTACGAGGAAGTCAATCGTCACTCTACACCTTACAAAGAGACAGTAAAGAGACGATTGCCTCCGCTCTTGCTTACAAAGGGGACACTAAAGTGACGACTGTCTTCATCCTCGTTTACAAAGAGTTTATTGTGGAGTCAGTCAGGTGGTAAGATATTAATGGAAATATAATTTAAAAATTTCAAGTGTCTACTCTCTAGAATACTATGGGGCAATAATGTGACGATTGACCCGAAAGATATAAGTTTGAGTCAACCAGATGGTGGCATATTAGTAGAAAGTAATAATTATTTCTCCAAAAGATGGGTAAAATAACTACTTTAGGAAATACAACAAAAAACTACTTTTAAGAGTATAATCTCTATGTTACTTGAGGACAGTAAAGAGACGACTGTCTCCACTCCCGCTTACAAAGAGGACACTAAAGTGACGACTGTCTTCATTCTCGATTACAAAGGGTACATTCGTGATGAATTTACCCTTTGTAATTTCCACTATTAGTGGAAATTACTGTCTTTTTCGTATGCATTGACTCTTTGTCGAACTGCTGAGACAGTTGTACAAAAGGTATTAAATAAAAAAATGTATTTTTTGACGTTATTTTTTTGTGTGTTATTAATGGAATTTTATATGCTAGTGAATGACAATATTAGTTAATTATTTTTTGGAAAAGATATTTTATCTTAAAACATATTAAAACACGTGTTTTTGTAATTTTTTCTGCACTAATACAAAATGAAAAAAGTATGTAAAATACTTTTTTAATTGTCAATATGAAAATGTACATTTCTTTTTAGTTTTAATTAAAATGAAATGTCTAACAATAAAAAATATTGTTTTTTCGTTTGTAAAATATAAATTATTTTCGGGATTTTAAATAAATGAAAATTGTTGCAAATAATAAGTGGTAATATCCTCGAAATTTTGCAAAGAAAATTAGAAGTTTAGTTCTCACAAGTTTTATTCTCTCAGAGCTCGTCTGTGTGAAGAGTCCTAAACCTTTTATGATATTAAACTAAAAGAAATTTAGCAATTCGTATTGCAATTAACAATTTTCTTTTTATTAGATATTCACAACAAATTAAATAATACATTATCCATTTTAATTTCAGTCTAACAATTAATTTCTAAAAAATATGCATTCACAATTCAAATCTTACAACAATAATAAATGAAATAAAAAATGTCAATAATAGTATTTATATTTTAATAAATTATGCTGATAAGATTAAAATTATTGGAAATCATTAAAATTGATTGAATAAAAGAACATTAAGTTTATA
This sequence comes from Lucilia cuprina, assembly GCF_022045245.1. Taxonomy (NCBI): domain Eukaryota; kingdom Metazoa; phylum Arthropoda; class Insecta; order Diptera; family Calliphoridae; genus Lucilia; species Lucilia cuprina. Next base: position 26,693,682 of record NC_060954.1, read on the forward strand.
GTATTTCCTTGTTCCCAAATATAGTATTAAAATTTTAATTATATAAACAGCCAAAAAAATATGTCCAAGGAAAAACTATGTTATTAATATAAAAGCAATTCCTTAAAATAAACTAATATTTCCTGTTGATAACAGGTGTAAATTTAAAATTGGGTAACAAAACTATGTTATTAACAGAACATTCGATATTTCAACATGAAAAGCTCATGTTAATATAGTTGAAAAATAAAAGAGAAATTATGTTATGAAAATGAAAGTATGTATATCAGAGTTGGGGGTAGTGCATTAAATATTTAATGCACTAAGGTTTCCACTAAATCCCTATAGTGATGAAATTTTGATTTTTAACTATTTTTATCACTATAGTGCTAGTGAAACATATTTCAATTACCACTAACCATTTTTCCACTACTACTAACCATTAGTGATAGTGAAAATTTTGCACTACAATAAAATAGTGCAAATACATGAATTTTTTTAATATGCACTAAAACTTCAAAAAATAGTGTTTATAAAAATATTCCAAACAAATTAAAAGTACATATGTTCAAAATATTTCTATTTTATTATTTTTATTGTATTAAAGAAAAATCTTATAAAAACTTTAAACTTTTAAGTATAGTAAATTTCACGAATTAAAATCTTAGCAATTTATAATATATTTGTTATATTAATATATTGCTGAAACTTCAGTATTTTTTTGTATTACTATTTCCTTTTGTCTTTTTAATTTGTTACTACTTTAATTTTAATATTAATTAATTAATGTAATAAAGAGTATAAATTATTCCATATATTGATATGTATTTGAGTTCCATTAACATTAGTGAATGAATATATTTTTCCACAATTCTATTAGTGGAGAAAAAAATTTGCTCTAAGCTGTAAAAAATTAATTTTGGTGAAACATTTTTTTGTATCACTACTACTATTGCTTAGTGAGGTTGTAACTTTTCAACTCACCACTAAATATATATTAGTGATAGTGAAAAATTTTGGACTATCACTAACATTTAGTGGAAACTGCAAATTTAGTGCACTACCCCCAACTCTGATATCAATGAATCATGTTATGTATTTAAGCATACATATGTGTTACATAAAGTATGATATTAAAACAAATTAACACATAATAGCAAATAATCTGTTATTAACAGATTATGAAATCAAACTAAAACTAAATATTAAGTTTATCAACGCAAGTATGTATGTTAATAATAAAAAAATGTTATTAAAATTAATAAAACAAAAAGGTAATATTTGTTTTCATATCTGACAGAGTGAAAATTTAAAATTGTAAAATAAAATAAGTCTGACTCACCATATTTTATCCCTCGAGATTTTGTCAACAAAAGCTAATTTTCACTCAGTTTATAGTGTTATGTGTAATTATGGTATAAAATTTGTGATGTAAATAACAGACAATAAACTCAACTTTTCTTTGGAAACAAAAAAATATAATAAAAAAACAATGTTATATAAATCAAATAAATTGAATTTTAAAATGAAGAATTGGAGAAATGTCAAAATTAAAATAACATGGATTTCAAAACAAATTTAAATTTTCTTCTGATGAAAAATTATATTACTCAGGATAATTATATGACTTTATGAGTTTCTAAATTATAAATTAGCTTTAGGTGATTATTATGCCGGAAAATCTTGTTAGGATATTAGAAATAAAAGCAAGAAAATCTACCAAAACATGAACGTTCCCACGACAATCGGTTCTTCGCACCGGAACGACTCGGAGTTCAACGAACAACGACCAAGGATTGTCAACCCAGCCACACGTGTCGCTGCTACAACAACAACACCAAAACATGAAAATTTCCGTTGTAATAATCCGAAAAGTATATAATTTCGCATAAATGCTTACCCAAAAATCTGTCTCATCCAGATATTAAAAAAAAATAAAAAATAACAGCCAAAGCAGATTGGACACAAAATCAATACAAATCCTCCCAGATCGACAAACAGAGAAATGAAAAAAAATATTTTCCTTCTTACAAACGTTTTTACAATATGAATTAAATTTCAAATTTACAATCAGAAAATTTTCATAATCAATAAAAAAACGAAAGTATTCCCAAAGCCAAGTTGATTAAATAAATGTATTTAAAACAAGTATGAAAGTATAGTCGGGCGTAACCGACCATATGATACCCTACACCAGTTATGAAAAATATGGACCAAGCTCCATAAAGTTTTGTGAATATATTTATATTTATATAATATTTATTTGTGCTGAATTTCATCGCGATATTTGTGTTTATAAGTAAATTTTGGACATACAAGTAAGGAGACTTAGTATTGGAGCTAGGGTCAAATGAGGCCCGAACTTTATGAAATTTTGCAAGGTCATCAAGGCTACAGTTATATATAACATAATTATGAGCTCAGAAGCCCTTTTCGGGGGTTCTGTTGTATGGGGGCTAGGTGAAATAATGGACCGATGTTATTTATTTTTAATAGGCTTCGTCCTTGGCATGTGTCCAATTATGTCCAATTATCTTGAAAATTGCAACCTGTACCTTGCGCGCAAGGTTTACATGGACAAGCAGCCGGCCAGATGTTACAAACATCACAAACCCAATATATCCTCCCCACTAAAGTGGTGTAGGCTATTATAAAATTCCATAATATGAAAAGAGATTTCCCAACAAACAAGCGCCTATTTAAAAATGTCTCAAACTCTTTACTTTTAAACTGGGAAATAGTCCGTAAATAGTCAATTATGTGTTTTGAAATAAACTTCTTGAGAGGTTTCAAAAATGTGACTTTAAATGGTCCAAAATAATCAAAATACCTTTATGTCCGGATTGAGTCCTAGATAAGGGTCCTATTGAGTCAATATAAAATAGTTGAAAAGGTCTTTCAGTCGTTACCATCTTACCTAATGGTGTCCTTAACGTCGAAGTCGGAGTCTTAGAGGTCTTACACAAATCACAATTTTAATCATAAGTCTTTACGTCCTTCGCAAGTCCTGGCCAAAAGAAATATCGTCTAACACGTTCAAAGGTCTTGGCAATACCGCCATAGGCAGAATTTGGTACACCATGAGCAGAGAATATAATGTCACGCAATTCCCTGGGTACTAAAAGTCTCCAATATTCGGATTCGTCTATCTCACCAGATGAAAAATCAACTCTCTTATAAATATATTTATCGATGACCTTGTAGTCCGGAAATCCGGACATAGAAAAATCGTCACGCAATTTAACATATTTAGCGATATCAAAAACAGGAAAAAAAGAATTATTCTCAATAGCATTCAAGAAAGTTTTACCCTCGTATGCACGTGACAATGCGTCTAGAACCACATTGTCCTTTCCTCTACGGTGTTCAACCTCCAATGACGCTCTTATTGGTCCCACTATTTAATAATGCTAAATACTTATCGTTACCTATTCTCAAGTTATTAAAAGGTCTAGAGTTGTCATCTAGTGAAATATTGGGTGATATAACAATAGACGGTTTTGGTGTTCTAGGGGTTTGAAAATCCCTAAAAATGCACTCCCGAGTCCTATTATTCTCCAATAATCGCATATAGTAAGGTGTCATTAGCGGATATTTATCTTTATTAGTGTTAATATCGGGTTTCGCAATAGTTATATTATGATCGGTTGAAGTTGTAGATTTAAAGTTTTCACTAGTCCCGGATGTCCGTAATTAATTGCGACGGACATCCTTCTGTCCGCTTCCCTGTGGTTTAACACAACATTTGAGTGTCTTTTGTAAGTGTATTTTGCGCCACGCCGAAGGTATGCCACAGTCGTTATGTCCATATGAATGAGTTCATGTCTTATTTCATTTCTAATATAACGTACTAGTATGGCACATTAATTAGCTTCCGAAATAGGATTTTTCAATCTGTCTGTCATAGCCGAAATAGAGTCATAGAAGTCATCAAAAGTCTCTGTAGTACGTTGTTTCCGTCCTCCATTACGTGAAAGTCTGTGTAGTCACCCTTATACTGTTCCCGCAAAGCCCTTGTCAACACAAACCAGTCAAGTACATTGTCCTGACGATGATATCGACAATACCATTTTAAGGCTCTACCTCAAAACGTCCGTGTCCATGTCTAGTTAAAAGTTCGAAGTCCCCGTTTAAATTATTGGTAGTCAGTACATTTATTCTATAAATGAAATCGTGAACAGTTATTTGGTCCGGTAAACTTGATCCTCCAATTACGAATAATATTAGATACCTTTTCTCCCACAAAAGGTTCCTGACATTAGTCCTTGGATAAGAATTGGAATCAATGTTATCTCGTGGCAGAGAATTGCTAGATTCCACATTGCCACCTAAATTTCTATATTGTAAAAGAGTTCTAAACTCATTCCTAATTAAATTCTATCATTTTCCCTAGAAATGTGGACATAAAACTAGAAATCATTCGTCTAATTTGTTGTTGTTCAGGGTTATCGTCGGTATTAGAACAATTGTTCTCAGTTTAAACATTTCTACCTATCACCTGTGCTCTACTACGAGTTGTAATTTGAGTAGTGTTGGACTCATCAATCGGAATTGTAAAACTACAATTAGCTCCTTCCTCCAAATTTATCAAATTATCCCTACTTCTTGTAAGTGTAGGGACAAGTGTAATCATTATTAATTAGATTATTTTTATTAAATAGGTAAAATTAATGATTAATTAACGATTATTTTCAATTTTTTTAATTAATTGTTGATTACGATTAAAAATAATC
>NC_060954.1:26698493-26734014 GCF_022045245.1 Lucilia cuprina
GTAATAATAATTTGAATCAAATAAAAAAAAATAAAGCTGTAAGTTTAGTGGTTTCTTTTTTATAAACATATATGTATGTTAAGAATTTTTCGATCTCACTCCTTATTAGTAGAATTCTCAAGCCAACATAGTTGCAAAAAATCGGATTTAAAAATTTAAAAAAAAAAAAATTATTTCATTTGAATTTATATTTTAGAAGATTTCTTTAAATATTTTGCAACATAATTTATCTATAAACATTATATATGAACGTATCTTTGCTTTTTAATCTGCAATATTGAAATAATAATAAAGTTAGTTGAAATATTTTCTTGTACCATACGAAAATTTACAACATTGTTCTTTTTTCGTTTTAATTTCAACAACAAAAATTAAATGTCAAAAAAATAAAAAATATTTTTTTTCGTTTGTAAAAAATTAAATCTTTTCGGGCTATTAAATATATTTAAAGTGTGCAAAAAAATAATAAAATATAACGTTAAGTGATAAAAAATATTTTCAAGTTCTATAAGCCACGAATTTTCGCGACAAAGTTTTGAAGTTTGGAGAGAGAGTAAGTTTCTTACATGTGTGTTGGAGTTACACAGAACTCGTCTGTGAAAAGAGCGAAACGTTGTTGTTGTAAAAAAATGACAGCGTTTCACTTCTTAGTGTTCAGTGTTGTCGAATTTCAATTTTTAAACAGAGTTTCAATTTTTGGTATTGAAAATTCGAACAAATTTAAAATTGTAACTTTTTTATAAAACTCTGTGTGTTTGGAATGCACCAATACATATACATTTTTGTTACTAACACATTAGAGTTATGTACTTTTTCACTAACACATGCTTAGAGTTAGGTACTGCTGTCAAAGAGTCGGACTACTTGTTATACTTTGTTTTCATCACTGAACAAAAGGAAGTGAAACGCTGTCATATTTTTACAACAATAACGTAACACTCTTCTCACAGACGAGTTCTGTGTAACTCAAACACATACATATGTAAGAATTTTACTCCCCAGCAGTTCGACGGGACATTCCCGAACTGACCACTTGCCCTATCACATGTGTTGGCCCCTAGCCACCTGACTACCCAGGTGACTAATCATTTTTACATGGGCTTGTCCTACGAGGAAGTCAGCACTCTACACTCTACAAGTTAGCGTTCCCACGACAATTGGATCTTCGCTCCGGAACGACCCGAGTCACACCCGGCCAAAGATTGTCAACCCAGCGACAGCTGTATCAACCGAAAGTTTTTTCCCCAGGAATTATAAATAAAAATGTAAATAGTCAAAAATTCTCCTACAATTCGTAACACAAATTTTTCATTAATATGTATATTAACACATTTAATATCAAAATGATTGCCTATCTAAGAACAAGACCGTTCAAACCCTTTCCCCACAATGTAAAATTGTATGTATATTAATTTTAAAATGCTATATCACGGTACTACAAGAATTTATAAAATTCATTCATTTAAAATACATTTTGTAGCTTGGACTCTTATTTGCTGCTAGAAATTAGTAATATGCCGAAATTTATGAATCCACAGTTGTCGTAGTGCATTTTTAAGTATTTTAAACCGATTTTAATCTAGGATTAGAACATAAACAATAATAAATATAATCAAATTGAGCTAAATTAGTTTTAGGGGTAATTAATTCTTTAATCTTTGCAGAAAAATTACTTGTATAGATATATATTACCTCACGGGACATTTTATTAAACTTTTTTAGAAAATATGTAAAGTAAATGATGAAACAGAACTGAGGCTTCATAATTTTTTCCATAGAATTTGACGTAGAATTAATTTGTAAAATACAATAGAATTTATTTTATTTTATTTAAGAGTGTTTATTTTAATGCTCACAATTTAGGTACTCATTCTCTCAACATCGTTTCCAGCGTTAACAAATCATGTAAATAGGCAACGAGAAATAAAAACAAAAGAAAATAAATAGAAATATGAGAGCTTTAATTATGGGCATACAGTGTCTCTCATAAGTATTCGAATTTAGGTATAATATGAAAAGAAACCAAATTTAATAACATATTTTGTATGCAAAATTAATAAATTAATTTGTTAAATTCTCTAGACAGTCCTTAGCTTTGATATTACGCTTTTAAAACGTTAAAAATTCACATTTACTTAAATTAATTTAGCTTTATTTAAAAAAAAGTCCATAAAATTACCTCACAAAAGTATTCGAATTTTTTCTGTATCTCATATTTGACTATATTATACGAAACACAAAAATTAGAATCGAATGTTTTTTTTGCTAAAAATTGTTTTAAGGGGTAACTATCAACCAAATGGATATATTTTTGGACCATTTGGTCCATAATTTTGGGGCATTTATACCATATTTTTATGTAATATCATTAAAATGGCGGTTTTTGTCAATATTTGTATTTTTTTCTCCTTTTTCCCAGAGATGAAACAAAAATTTGTTATTGGGATTTAATATACCCCTTGGGGTATCTAAAAATAATATTTTTTATTACAAGAATCTGTATTTAAACGTTCCAAGATATATTATTGGAATCATTCTTCTATCGCTAATTCAATTTATTGGAACTCAAGTCCATTTTTATAATACTAGGGTCAAAAATTCTCGGGAAACTTGTCTTCTATATATTGTTTTAGATATCAGCTGTTATACATTTTAAGTTTTCAATATATGTGGAAGTTTATAACTCCAAAGCATGCCTCGAAAAAACGCCATTCAAAATAGTGGAATCATTCTTTTTATAACCAATGGCCTCTAGGCTGAATGTCACCATATCATTATTTTCTAACTCAAAAATATTGATATCTGTTTAAATATTATCTACTATGATCAAAATAAGCCCAAAATTTTTTACATACAGTTTTGTTGTAATGGGCAACATAATCGTGAATGTTATGAGTAGTAAATACTAAAATATACTGTATATAATGATGTTTTGTTAAGGCATGTTTTGGAGTTGTGCACCGCTACGATGTCTTGAAAATTTAAAATATATTAATGCTAATATGTACATGAATGTATACTATCCAACTTTGTCGGAAAATATCGACCCTAGTAGTAAGAAAAGGGACTTAAGATCCAGATAATTCAATTTGAAACAGAAGAACCATACCAAAAATATATCATGGAATGTTTAAAAACAAATCCTTATAATAAAGATTATAATTTTTAGATACTTGAAGGAATCTATTAAATCCCAATATTAAATTTTTATCTCTGGAAAAAGAGAAAAAAAATGGCAAATATGGTCAAAAATCGTAATTTTAATAATATTATATGAAAAGATGGTGCCCCAAAATGCCCCAAAATTGTGGACCAAATGGTCCAAAAATATATATAATATATCCAAAAATATGATAGTTACCCCTTAAAAAAATTTTTAGCAAAAAAAACATTCGATTCTAATTTTTGTGTTTCGTATAATATGTATAGTCAAATATGAAATGAGGAAAAAATTCGTATACTTTTGTGAGCTTATTTTATGGACTATTTTTAAATAAAGCTAAATTAATTTAAGTAAATGTGAATTTTTAAAGTTTTTAAAAGCGTGATATCAAAGCTAAGGATTGTCTATAGAATTTAACAAATTAATTTATTAATTTTCCATACAAAATATGTTATTAAATTTGGTTTCTTTTATATTACACCTAAATTCGAATACTTATGAGAGACACTGTATGTCGTTTTTGTTTGAAGTTACAGTCGTTTTCTGTTTCATCATTAATAAATAATTTTTTATGTATATTGTTCCTAAATTTTAAATTTTTACTTTGAAGTACACCTCATTCTTTTTTCATTTTTAGCATTAAAAAAGGGTACATAAAGAAAAAAATCAAATTATTCCTAAATATAATTGTTGATATACAAAAACATATACATATATTAATCTTTTGGTAATTACCTCATTAAATTGTTCGATGGGTTATTATATTTTAACATATTTGTAATACCTTGTAGTTTATTAATCGCCATATTTTAAGTACCTTTGCCTCAATGTGCATTGTGGTATTTGCATCATGTTCTATGGAGTAGTAAGAAGACATTAAAATAAAGTAATGAAAATAACAATCTTAAGATTGGTACCTTTTAAATTCAACTTTTCTCTTGTGTATTTATCAGGAACCAGCAAACTTTTATTCTTGGATCGAGGAAAAAGGCAGTTACAAATAAATCGCCTTCGTATATTTATGCTTTCGGTTAATAGCAATTTCAACTCTGAATTATGAAGATTTTCTAACATTAATGTTATTATTGTAATACATTGTTGAATGCTGTTGCGATCTTGCTGTGAGTTTCATTTACGATCGGGTTGTGTAGGTGTGAATTGCCGAAAATCTTCAAAGCATGGATTATATATATGATGTAATAAGCTTGTTTTATTACGGGACAGCAGTATCTCTTATTTAATTGTAAAACAGATCTTTTATTTCAGTATATATACAGGAAATAAAAATTATAAATCACGTATTACTTAATTAAATAAATTGAAGGGCCTAGCTTCGTCCTGATTAACAACTGAAAAAATGAAAGTATTATTCCAACTTTTTAACAGGTGAAAAGTTACATTCATTTAGATAAAACCCTGTATGAACAAAATGCCAAACTTTGATTTTTTCTAACTCCGACTTCCAATATTATCGTTTTTATACCCTTCACCTTCGTGAGAAGGGTATATATAAGTTTGTCATTCCGTTTGTAATTTATATAATATAATTTTCCGACCCTATAAAGTATATATAGTCTGGATCCTTATAGATAGCGGAGTCGATTAAGCCATGTCTTCAATAATTCTGTTAGAAATGCTTTCGAGAAGATCGATATTTAAAATCAGCAAAATCGGTCTATAAATAACGGAGATATGAGCAAAAATCCGAGACAACCTCTGAAAATTTTTAAAAGACATATTTTTCCATGCTTTGTTAAAAAAGCAACAACAATACTGTAATTTGTTTTTTTTTTGTTTATTTTGTTTTTCTGTGTTTTTCGTTATGTATGTTTAGATGTCTGTTAGTTTAATGGCCTTGTGTATTTTGTTTTTTATTTCGTTTACCGTTGTTGTTCATTTTATTTTGCTTCTGGTGTAATTTTAATGTAGTCGGGAAAAAATTTAAAATGTATAAAACTAATATTTTTAAAATACACTATGGTGAAAGGTATATAAGATTCGGCACAGCCGAATATAGTACTCTACTTGTTAAATATTCAATTGTGTGTCGTTGAGTTAACTGCTTTATGGCTATTGTTATACCATACACCACTTTAGTGGGGAAGTATATTGGGTTTGTGCTGATGTTTGTAACGCACAATAATATTGGTCCTATATCCACCTTAAAGTATACCAATCGGCTCAGAATCATTTTCTAAGTCGATTTAGCTATGTCCGTCCATATAAACATTGTAATCAAACTACAGGTCGCAAGTTTGAAAATAATTCAATGAAATTTGGCACAAGATATTCTATTCTCCCAGGGACGAACCCTATTGAATATGGTTAAGATCGGTCCATTATTTCACCTAGCCCCCATACAACTGTACCCCCGAATATGGCTTGTAAACATTGTAATCGAACTACAAGTCGAATTTTTAGAAATAATTTAATGAAATTTGGCACATGATCTTCTATTATACCGTAGGCGAAGCCTAGTGAAAATGATTAACATCGGTCCATTCAATCAATTTTCAACTAAATTAATTTTCAGCGAAGTTTTTCAAATATTTCTTTTTTTTAATTTATGGAAAATTCAGCAATATTTTCTATTATGTTATGTTTTTTATACCCTTCACTTTCGTGAGAAGGGTATATATAAGTTTGTCATTCCGTTTGTAATTTCTATAATATAATTTTCCGACCCTATAAAGTATATATATTCTTGATCCTTATAGATAAAAACGACATACAGCGTAGACGATTAAGCCATGTCCGTCTGTCTGTCTGTCTGTCCGTCTGTCTGTCTGTTGAAATCAGTTTTTAGAGGACCCCAGATATCGGCGATGTCTGAATCTTCAATAATTCTATTAGACATGCTTTCGAGAAGATCGCTATTTAAAATCAGCGAAATCGGTCGGTAAATAACGGAGATATAAGCAAAAATCCGAGACAACCTCTGAAAATTTCATCAAAAAATTGTTAAAAAAGCAACAAAAACACTAAAAACACTGTACATACACACGTGTGTGTGTAGATGTATTTGGTTTTATTCAGCTGTGTATTTTTTTGTATGTTTGGAATTCAAACATACAAAGTATACACAGCAAAAAAATATGATTTGCATTTTTTGTTAAAATAAAATAATTTTCCCATTTGTTTTGCAAATATATTTTTTGATGAATAGAAAAAAGTATTTAAAACGTTTTCAATAATATGAGAGTAGATTGTGAGTTATTGTACAATAATTTTCATGCGAATAATGTAAGTTTGAAATTTAAAACTAACACAAATTTTTTCCAAGTGCTTTTTAAAACAATTTTTTTTACGATAAACAAAAACAAAATCTACGTCTCGTCAATATTTACCAGCAATGAATAAGAGGTCGAAGTCGACCGGCTTCGAGTCGGAGCTTAGCCGCCGCCGAACTATATTTAGTTGCTTGAGCCGCCGCCGAAACATTCGGCTTAAATCGACTCAAATTTTTTTAATGTTTTTATTAACTAGACTGTAAGATCAATTATGTTTAAAATACACTATGGTGAAGGGTATATAAGATTCGGCACAGCTGAATATAGCACTCTTACTTGTTTAGTATCAGAGCTTCGAATTAATCAATTCAATTTGAGCTTAATTCACCAAAATCTGAATTCAGAAATATAAAGTTTAATCTTCCAATCCTTTTTTTAATTCTCAGGAATTAATTCAATAGCTTAATTCAAAGCCTTTCAGATTATTTTAATTCATTCATATACTGAATTCATTCATGTTTGAATTACATTCTACTTTGAATGATTCAATTTTTCTTTAATTCAAATCTACTCCAAATTGAATTACGAAATTTTTCTTAAATTCATTTTGTAGTAGACTGAATGAAAAATTTTTCCTTTGCAGCCAGAGTGTTGTATCTCAAAAACTAAAATTTCAACTTATAAGGTTCATAAATTTTTATGTTTTTATCTCTATATAAAAAAAATTTTTGCGTAAAAATTTTAAATAGCCTAGTTTACAGTTGATATTTGTATGTTTGTATAATAAGAATGATAATTCTGACTAATAATAATGTCAAGTTGTGGGCACAAGAAAATTTTTCTATTTTTTAGTTATATCAATATTGCTGCAAATAAAGATACATAATATTTATGTACAATATACAAACATACATTCATAGAATGTGACCATAGGTTTATGATCATAAAACATAACAAATCCGTTGAAGTTTGCTCAGAACAGAATATTGCATTTACTGCAGTATAAGGATTTATACGCTTTATAGTAAGTTTTCTGTAAGTACATTTGAAAATTTAAATTACAAAAAAATAAATTATAATTTATTTGACAAATATTAAAACATGTGTATATTAGGATTGTTCAAATAAATGTTTAATTTGAAAATAGTTCTTAAATAATACATATGTATATCAGTTGTTATATTTGGTTTCGTATAACCTTTCTTGTTAGCTTTTGCCTAGGAACCACATAATTTAGATGGATTCATCAGATGAAAATTCAAATTTACTCATGATAGCAATTATTTTGAAAATATATTTTTTAATTTGAAATTTAAAATTTGAAATATTTATAATTCTGTTTATACGTATATGTTCAAACTTTTTTCGAATGAAAATTATATTTGGAAAATATTATTAAAATTTTCCAAAAACTTTATAATTTTTTAAAAAACTTTATAAATAATATGTTTCGATTAAGATTTGTCATTTATGTAAATTTAAATAGGGGCTATATTTATTTTAGTTAAATTTTATCTATAATATAGGGCTTGTTTTTTGTTTAATCATTAGCTGAAATTAAAATACAAAATTGTATTTGTAAAATACAAAATAAAATTTCTAAAAACATAGCCCCCTAATGTATATACATTTTTATTTAAAAATTTTTCTTTAATCCCCTACAAAAAGAATGAAGAAAAATCGATTAAAGCTATTTTGTAATAGATTTGAATTCGAAAAAATTTAAATCATTCAGCAAGGAATTAAGCCTTTAAAGAATGAATTATACAAGTAATGAATTCAACATTTTTAAAGTCCTAAAGAATTCAGCTTATGAATTAATTCGAATGAATGATATTATAGAATGGTGAAGTAATAAATTTTAATTTGATTTAAAAAATTGAATTAAGGCTTAACAATTTTAAACCTTTGTTTAGTATTATATTAGGTCCCTCTATTATTGGATCAACAAGTTTTTTTAATTGCATTTACTCTATTAGAGCCATTTAAATGTTTTGTATTAATAGAAAGAGATAATTTCACTATGTCACTTCTACTATTAGTTAAAAATTCGCTGCTTCCATTCATAAGACTTCATAATGTGTCCACTTATTTCAGGATGCCAAGTCAGGCCAAAAATAAGTGGACACATTATGAAGTCTTATGAATGGAAGCAGCCTTTTTTGTAAACATTCCTTGATGTAAATTTCGGTATTTATAGAGCCCGTTGTAACAAATGATTGGCTTCTTTTGTCGCAACTGCATATTGCTTGCCATACCAAGAACTTTCTGGGAAATTTTGTCTGCTTTTGGGTCCTAAACTTTTCTTCAACATTCCCTCGAGCATCAGCAACATAAAACTTTTTACCTGGAAGTTGCGAAAAATCTGCCAGAACATACGTTTCGTCATCCATTATGCAGCAAGAATATTTTTTATAAAACTTGACTTCAATTTCCGTGCTCTGTTTTTGGCCTCTAAATTTTTAGCAGCGTTCCTGTCAGGAACTTTTTGAGCCTTGTATGTTTTTAAAACTGCATTAGCTTTAACTTTTCGTACCAAATAGTCCGAGCACTGAGCTAACCGAGCTGCTTTCCTACCGGATGTGTTAGGAGCTCTTTTGAAAATGCGTTCTATTTTTTGGCTTTGGAAACATCATGTGGACCATTTCTTCTACCTGAACCAGGTTTTCTATCAACTGACAAGTTCTCCCGGTACTGTTTAATAACATTGGAAACAGTTTGACGGCAGACCTTTGTATGCTTGGCCAACTTTTTGTGAGACCAAGTTGGGTATAGTTGAAAATATTTAATAATTTCAGTACGCACTTTTTTCTGGTCACTCATTTTTATCAGATTAACAAAAAAATTAATATAATTAACATTACACATAATAACTGGCATGTTTTTCAAAGGTAACTTGATAAAAAAAAAATCAAATAATACTTTGGTTGGAAAATGTAATGAAAAACGTGTGTTAAGAATTTTTCGATCTCACTCCTTACTACGCGTTTTGTTAACTTTAAATATCCATTTATTTATATGAAAAATCAAAGTTACAATTATTTGTTATATATATATATTATATATTATATATATATATATATATATATATATATATATATATATATATATATATATATATATATATTATATATATATATATATATAATTATTTATATATATATATATATAATATATATATATATATATATAATATATATATATAATATAATATATATATATATATATATATATATATATATATATATATATATATATATATATATATATATATATATATATATATATCCATCCTTATTATTATAAAACTTAACACAATTCGTAAATTTCAATTTGCCGATGTATATGAGATTTTGGTTCATAAAAAATTTAGTTTTTATGAAAATACTAGTATTTTTAAGTCAGTTATGAACATTAGTCATTTTCTAAAGCGAACCTTATATGGTGGTCATGTCGAAATGTAAACCGATTTTGATTATTTTGAATACCAATCAATCTGCAACAATAGTTTAGGTCCTATCGTTCTTTTAGGAGACTGACTGACATGTCTAGATCGTTTGTGAATAAGGACCTAGAAAATTTCAATGTTACAAACGAGATCAAAGATTTAAAGTCGAAGCTTGATAATTCAAATTAAATGTTTCATTTTTCTTAGCTTTTTAATCACTTTCTGGTTAAATGTTTTTCAAATCAGCCGAAAAAATTAACAGTTAAAAAGTTTTGTGCCTATGAAGTCGGAAATTTATTTTACAGCCAGGATGTATGATATCATTTTTAAACTTTTTGATGAAGTAAAAATATGATAAATAAACATTTTATTTTATAAAAAGTTCGGCGTACGGTGTTTGGTCAATATTTGGCCGAACACCGAACATTAGCCAAACCTCACTTTTTTTCGAACTCCAAACTAATAAATTTTTTGTTAAATCGAGATAACAATAATAATCTTTGATCAGTTAAATATACCATGAAAAAATTATCTTGATATAAATTCGGTTGCCAGTTTTTAAATGCAGCTCAAATCTAAAAAACCATTAAAATATGTATTTGTCTACTCATTAGAGTGTCCCGAAAGTCTGCACTTTTGCAAATCTTATATGATGCATATAAAGTATATCATATAAAATTTGTATGAATTCATCTTACGATATCTTTTTATACTTTTAGAAAATTATTCACCAAATATTCTGCACAACTTTTTCTGTATGTAGCGCCGTATTTATTACAAGCTTTTCAAATTAAATAATGATTTTGAATAACTCCAGTACACATTTTCCATTTACCATTAAAAAATTCCGAAATTTTTTTTCAATTGGAGGAAGATTTGGATATTTTAATAAGTAAAATTATTTGGGTATGTTTTCTGTATATCTAACGATATTTGACCTTTAAACCTTTATTTCTTCGGATTTAATAAGTGGTGTCTAAATCCAGCCAAAACTTAAGTGTGGATAATGAATAAAAATATTATTTATATATTATTATAACTTTTGTATAAATGAATGTATTTGAAAAACAATGATGAGGCAAAAACAACACAAAATTGTTTGTCTAATTAAAAGTTGTTTTGTTTTCTCTGTCAAAATTCAAGGACTCTTCATATTTTCCTAGGGCAGTAATTTGGTTGTTTTTTACGAATTTTGAAATCTTGCAATGAGCCCAAATTGTTTATGATTTTGTCCAAAATTTTTCATAATCGTTTCAGAGTTTCTTCAATTGCATGTAATTTTTCAAATAGCAAGAAAATTGCTTGACATTTTGTATGGTTAATAGTATGTATTTTTGTAGTTAATAAAATGCCCTGAAGCCTTTTGCCTCTTTACACCAGGGACACTACAATTCAAAGTAAAGTGTGACCAAATTTAAACTGAACAGTTTTAAAAATCTACAGCACGTGGAAAAATTAAAACAACTAATTTGAAAGTGTCCTTAGTTCCTTACCAGTGATTTAAAATGCTGATTTCAGTAAAATTAAATTTAAATCTTAAATTAGTCAAAATTTCCTAATTTAAGCTCATCAATTTGTAAATTTTTAAAGAACTTTTTGGTCCAGAAACCGACTTTAAGTATTAAACAAAATGCGGAAAAAAGTAATAACTATTTTATCGTTATAAGCTAAATTTTGACATATATTTAACAAAAAAGTATAGTCATTATAGATAGAAAAATATTCTTTTTAATTTTCAAAAAAACCCGGGCAACGTCGGGTACAATCAGCTAGTCTATGATAAATTAAATGTGTTGCATTTTCAAATAAAACCGCTTTCTAATGACATGATGTTTAAGTAACATGAAGAAATGTGGGTACATTTCACTTAATCTGCACCGTTTTATAAGTTTTGAGATGTTTTTACAAAGTATTTTATATAAAAACGGTAATATTATTAATACATTACCTATATAAAACGGACATTGAAGGCAAATAATATTTAGTAGTGTCCGACCGAACGTTTGGGTACGGGTTCGGATCTCGGTAAAAAGTGATGTTAGGCGAAATTTTGACCGAACGTCGAACTTTTTTATCATATTTTTACATCATCAAAAAGTTTTAAAAATGATGAAAATTTGTTTAGAAAGTGATTAAAAAGCTAAGAAAAGTGAAACATTTAATTTGAATTATCTAGTTTCGACTACAAATCTTTGAACTTATTTGTAACATTGAAATTTACAAGGTCCTTATTCTCAGTCTCTTAAAAGAACGATAGGACCTAAACTATTGTTGCAGATTGATTGGTATTAAAAATGGACAAAATCGGTTTACATTTCGACATGGCCACCATATAAGGTTCGCTTTAGAAAATGACATATTTAAAACGAAATTTTGATCACCTTGGATCATAAAATGATCATGTATAACAATACTATGATATATACAAAAATATCATGATGAAATATTTTGACGGTATTAAAAATTGTTACAATAACGATAATATGCAGAGTTTAAATATTAGTAAATGCTTTTATATTTATATTTTTGACTTTGCAATAAATATGTATTTACCTCATATTTAAAAGTATGCACATTTAAAATATAGTTCTGTTCAAAATATTTTTGGTATTTTTGCTAAAAATATTTACCCGTACAAGCTATTGCATATTGCAGCAAATATAAAATGTTTTTACATGAAATATATTACGCAGCAACTCGCTAACATATTTATAATACCTACATATACATATTTCATATTGCTTGCCTAAAATATAAAAATATTTTCCTACACATTTTATTCGAAGTCAACAATATTGAAGCCATGCAAGCAGTAATATACGAACATGAAATGTACGCAAGCAGAGCATATAAGTGCCGACGAAAACACGAAACAAAACAATAGCCGCGACTATGAGGTTACAATATTTTTACTATCAAACGTAAATATTATTTACAGTGAATCAATTAAGTAATTTGCTTATGTAAAGCAATTTGTTTGTTGTATTTTTTAAAGAATATCTTATATTTCAATTTTTTACCATGAAAAGTAAAATCGTGGTATTAATTAACGAGATTTTTGATAAAATTTGAACGTATTAATTTTTTAGGTCAATTAAGTTATTTTGCTTTTTTAGGTTTTTTGTTAATTTTTTTAATATTGCTGCATTATTTTATAAAATTTAATATTTTTATTACTCCTATATATTAGAATAAAATTTTTTAGATATTTTAGTAGTGGAATCACTAAATTTGGACATTTCTGAACCGATTTATTATCCTATATACCAATAAGAATTTATCAAGATTTGACTTTACATGAAATCTATCGTTTCTTTGATTAAATTTCGAAAATATTAATTAATTTTGAATTGGATACATGATATATTAGATAATCAATGGATTTGGACCTAGAAAAAATGTGTAGTGGGGTATAAATCTATATATTATAACAAAAATAATCTGGGTTTTTTGTAATTTTGTATTGATAAACAAAAACTACATTACGGAAACTCCATCTATTTGGGAGTATTGTGTAAATTTTATTTAGAATTGTAAAATATTGATTCTTATTCAATAAATATAACACTATGTACCATCCTAGCCACTCTAAGTATGGGGACATCACCATATACCACTATAGAACTATTACATGCTAAAATCTTGATTTTTAACCTTATGCTTTAAGTGCTTTATTTTATGAATAAGATACAGTAGCGTATTTGGATCTGGATAGTTATTCTTGATTTGGGTTCTAAATATATATAAGTGTATGTATTAGCTGAAATATATTGTTTTGTTGACCTTAGGGTATGATAACCACCACTATTTTAAAATATTTAAATTAGGTATTTTTCTGTACTACACGACAGTTCACTTTACATTGGTTCCAAGCAACCTAAGGTCTATTTAGAGGTCTAAATTTAAACATAGTGTTCCTACTATTTCGTATATGGATTTTGAAGAAGATAAATGAGAAGTCCAATGGTTTTCCTAGGATACAAGTCGCCTCCCTTTGGTAGTTAAAGATTTTGAAAGACCACTCAGTGCGTTTTTTTTCTAATAATTCTTTGGATTATTTCATCAATTTTATACTTTTAATGTCATTGATTAAACATCTCATAATTCTCAATATGCAAAATACTTTATTGAGGTACAAATTCTGATGAAAAATAATGAAATGCAACAACAAATGCACCAAAATTTTGTTTTAATATTTTTCTACTTGGTTTTCCCATTTTACACAATTTCTATTTTTAATTGAAAACTCAATTTACTTTTTACCATTTTTTCGAATTTTATTTATGAACAAAACGAAATTTCTCTAAAAAAATAGGCAAAAAACTTAATGATTCACTTTACTATAGGAAATGACTTATGGTCTAAAATTTAACATTTCATGTTGGACTTGAAAAATTATAAAATGTGAAAAATGTATGCAAGATATAACCAAATTTTATTTAGAAAATAATTGAAAACGTTTGTATCTATGTTTCTATACACAGAAAAAAATAATACATAACTGAATGAATGTAATTAATTGTATGAATAATTGTATGATTCGAACATCAAATCTTTTTTCCCAAACCTTTTTCATTTAAATATTAAAATTCATAGAATGTATTAATTTGTACATGACGAATTTTTTGGAATTTTTACTTTTTTTCCGCAATATTCATGAACAAATTGCCAAAAAAGTCTATTATCTACTAATCTGTTTCCATATTTAGTAGATAATAATCCTTTATTAGTATTTTGTATAATTAAAAAGATATAAATGAAATGCTGAAAAACTAAATCCTAAACAAGAAAACATCAGCAAACATACCAAAATATATTTTCTTCATAAAATCCCGCCAATTACGCGCAGACTTCATCGATTTTATTCTAAATCATAAACACAAATTTTCTTAAGAAAATTTCAAACATTTTGTTTAACAAATAGAAAATAAAAATACATTTGAAATATTTTAAGTCAAGGCTAGATTATGTTTAAAAAAAATAAAAAATTCATACAATTTAGGAACTTATTCTTAAATATTATTAACTTTTATCAATGAAAGCAGTTCATAGTATTTATGCTGAAACTTTTTTCTGTGTAAATGTTTAATGTATATTATGGGAAAATATATGCATGAAATAACCAAATTTTAATTAGAAAATTTTTGAAAAATTGAATGTATATTAAATTAATGTTTAATTTTTATGTGGAGTATTAAATTATATATAGGTATCTTAGAAATTTGTAACAGGATGGCAAAAAATTTATAATACATGTACGTTTTTTCATATGCATATACATATATGTACATATGTCACATTTCTATTAATTATTACATATTACATACAATTATCTTACAATAATGAATGAACTGGAGCGAAGAAAAAAATATATATACATAATTTTAAATATACATACAGTGTCTCACATAAGTATTCGAATTTGGTTTTACTTTGAAAAGAAACATAATTTATAATATTTTTTTGTGTGTGAAATGAATAATTAAATTTGTTTTTTATGCCCTAAGGTAAAATATCACACTCTTTAAAATTCGGAAAAATTACATTTACCTCAATTGATTTAACTTTTTTTAAAAAAAGTATTCGAATTCTTCCTGTATTTCATATATGACTAGGTTTGCCAGCCTGGCTGGACTTGGCTGGATGTCCAGCTTTTTTGATGCTTTGTCCAGTTTCAAGCTAAAATTTAATTTGTCCAGCTAAATAAAATATTTTTTAGTAACACTGTAATAAGTATATACCTACACCACTTTTAGTTGGAGGGTATATTGGATTTGTGCTGATGTTTGTAACATATAAAAATTTCATCCTAGACCTTAAAGTATACCATCGGCTTAGAATCGTTTTCTGAGTCGATTAAGCTATGTCCGTCCGTCTGGCTGGCTGTCCATGTAAACCTTGTGCGCAAGGTACAGGTCGCAATTTTCAAGATAATTGGATGAAATTTGGCACGCACGTTTTATTTGACCCAAGGACGAAGCCTTGAAAATGGTTAAAATCGGTCCATTATTTCACCTTTCCCCCATAGAACAGAACCCCCCTAAAAGGGCTTCTGAGCTCATAATTATGTTAAATATACAGATATATCGATAAAATACGGAACAACTAAGTTTTATAGAAGTCTTGATGACCCTGTCAAATTTCACAATGATCGGGCCCCCATTTGTCCCTAGCTCCCATACAAAGTCCTCTTCAGAAAATTACTTGAATGTCCCAAATTAACTTATAAACACAAATATCGCGATGCAATTCAGCACAATAAAATATTATGTAAATATAAATATATTCACAAAATTTTATCGGCTTGGTCCATATTTGCCCCTAGCTCCCATATAAAGCCTTTTTCAGAAAATTAGTTTTTCATTCATAAATTGCTTAAATGTATCGGTACAAGGGAATATTGAATATAATTGCTTTATTATGAAAAATAAATCACATTTAATATTCATAACTGGTGTAGGGTATCATATGGTCGACCACGCCCGACTATACTTTCTTACTTGTTTTTATGTAATCTTTGTCAAATCATGTTAGCCAACTTTGATTGTACATTTGTTATACAAATTTACGATTTCCCTCTTCTATCATCATGTCTCAACACTTGAACAGCTGAATGTCGTAATAAATATTAGGTCTGTTCGCATACTCGATAATTTGTAACAATTTGCAACAATTTTTATTGGATTTCGTTCGCGTTCTTTTAGAAAACTTGCAACGAGAGAGTAAGAGAGCGGTAAAAATTACAGTTCGTTGATAGAGAATTTTTTGATTTTACTGAATATTTTTTCCCCAGTAAAAAATATCCAACTTATATTTACAACATATGTTTGATTTATGAATATGTAAACAACCAAAGAAATCAAAAAATTGGTAATTTTAATTTTTTTGAAAGAAATATATAAATTAATTATACACGAATATTAAAAAATTATTATATTTATTTTAAATTTATTTATCATAAATTAGTTTTTAAAGAGTTTATTTGTCATGAAAAAATCATAACAAATATTGTCAATCTAGCGTTTTTAAACAATTTAGTTTGTCTTTCTCTTAGCGATTTTGTGTAAATTTTTATTAATAATATGTTTGTATCATGAAGTTTTAAAACAATAATATATTTTTAATGATAAGGAGTGAGATCGAAAAATTATTAACATACATATATGTTTATAAAAAAGAAACCACTAAACTTACAGCTTTATTTTTTTATTTGATTCAAATTATTATTACAATTTACAAAAAAAATATTTTTATAGTTTTAATCACTAGTGATGAAAGTTTGAACCCTTTTCGGAAACCCTTCCATTAACGTTTTTATAGTGCTTTCTGTCACTTTGCTCGAACATGTAGTCCATCTCCGTTTAAAATCTACCACACTTTTGGACACCTTTTTTGTACTCTTCAATTCTCTTTTAACAAGAGCCCAATATCTCTCCACTGGCCTTAGCTCCGGCAGTTTGGAGGATTTGCCTCTCTTGTACAAATACCACATTATTGTTCTTGTACCACTCAAGGGCTTGTTTACCATAGTGACAGGATGCCAAGTCAGGCCAAAAATAAGTGGACACATTATGAAGTCTTATGAATGGAAGCAGCCTTTTTTGTAAACATTCCTTGATGTAAATTTCGGTATTTATAGAGCCCGTTGTAACAAATGATTGCTTCTTTTGCCCAACTGCATATTGCTTGCCATACCAAGAACTTTCTGGAAATTTTGTCTGCTTTTGGGTCCTAAACTTTTCTTCAACATTCCTCTAGCATCAGCAACATAAAACTTTTGACCTGGAAGTTGCGAAAAATCTGCCAGAACATACGTTTCGTCATCCATTATGCAGCAAGAATATTTTTTTATAAAACTTGACTTCAATTTCCGTGCTCTGTTTTTGGCCTCTAAATTTTTAGCAGCGTTCCTGTCAGGAACTTTTTGAGCCTTGTATGTTTTTAAACCTGCATAAGCTTTAACTTTTCGTACCAAATAGTCCGAGCACTGAGCTAACCGAGCTGCTTTCGTACCGGATGTGTTGGGAGCTCTTTTGAAAATGCGTTCTATTTTTTTGGCTTTAGAAACATCATGTGGTCCATTCCTTCTACCTGAACCAGGTTTTCTATCAACTGACAAGTTCTCCCGGTACTGTTTAATAACATTGGAAACAGTTTGACGGCAGACCTTTGTATGCTTGGCCAACTTTTTGTAAGACCAAGTTGGGTTTAGTTGAAAATATTTAATAATTTCTGTACGCACTTTTTTGTGGACACTCATTTTAATCAGATTAACAAAAAAATTAATAGAATTGACATTACACATAATAACTGACATGTTTTTCAAAGGTAACTTGATCAAAAAAAAAATCAAATAATACTTTGGTTGAAAAATGTAATGAAAAACGTGTGTTAAGAATTTTTCGATCTCACTCCTTACATTCTTAGAGTTAGGTACCGACTGACAGTAGACTTAGGTACTTTTTGACAGCGTTTCACTTCTTATTTATTCTTTGTTCGACAACAACAAAAATGAAATGTCAATAATTAGAAAAAATATTTTTCTTTCAGTTTAGGAAAATTAAGCAAAATTTTGTAGGAAAAGTGAAATAAAATTATTTTAAAAAAATGTTCTGCACTTAATTGTTATATGAAAAATTATTTCAAAATCGATATAAAACAAGTGATATAGAAAATACTTTTTTTTGCAAAATTTTTAAATATTTGTTGACTTTGTTATATTTTATTAATGCTAAAGCGTTAAAAAATTTCCTTTCCCCGTGGGGATTTTTTGATATGTATGTATATTACAGGTGTCCAACAAATATAGATTTTTCTTAGATGGATCTTATTTTCTTCAATAATGTCTCAAACTAGCTGATGTAAATCGGATAACGGGAACCAGTCCATTTAAAAGTGCAAAATTTGGTATGTTTTTTTTTTTAATTTTGCCATTAAGGTTATATACATTTCATTTTCACAAATATATTAAAAAATGACTAAATAATTCTTAGCTAGCTTAGTTTGTGTAAATAATAGAGTTTATATATCTTTGCATAAAATGAGATATAAATGTTTTATACCTCATTTTATAGATTATATTGATGAGATTTGAACTAAAAGTTAAGAAATGTAATAATTATAATAGCACAATTTTTGCAAAAAAAATGTATATTATTGATCCAATTTTTCACTTTCAGTCCATTTCCGGTTATCCGACTTTACGAATATTTGACACAAGTTAAAATATCTGATGAATTCAAAAAAGTACTTACTGGCCACCTCGATTTGCATCGACTTTTGCAGGAGCTCTAGTGAATGCTGACACCATCGAGTCCTTTGTTAAAACATTATACAAATCATTAGCACAGCACTGGAACTCTTCTTCAATAGATATCGTACAAACATCCAATTTACATCCTAAAGATGATACTGGATTTACTTCCGATTTTGGGAGATCTGTAGCATGTGGTTTTACAATTTTTTTACATTCAATTGTTTTAGTACTATCTTTTTTAGGCAATATTAAATTTTTAGAATACTCTTCTTTAAGCTCAGTAATGTATACTCCCAATATTTGTCGAATTTTTTCTCTTCCAACATTATACATAAATTGTTTTAAATTTTCTGAAGTATCATTAGATTCATCAATAGTTATAGTAATTTCAATGTCACTTAATTCATTTTCTTCCGATAAATTAGGTATTGATATTTTTCCAGTATGCGAAGTTGAATTTGGCTTTAAAATAGAACCTTTCCATTTAAGAATTAGATCCCATTCGTAGAAAAAAATTAACTTTCCTTTTCGATTATTTGCTGTTGCTTCACCAGAACATTTTTCTATCGATTCAATTGTACATCTTATATTATCGTCACCTGTTTCATAAAAACGAAATATAATTAATCAATCATACCAATTTTATCGAATAATATTCCACCTATCGTCAAATTCTTAAATAAATGCTGAAATCTATCCTTTGACCATGGAGTAGCATTTTTCTCGGTCCAATGCCAGTTATTCACATTAGTAGCATCTGGACGTTCCTCAACAATCCAACGAGGATCACCTTCACCCCACTTAGCCATTTAAAAAAAAAACGAATACCAAATGGATTGAATCTGGTTCTTTAATGTACTCTAAGTAAGTTATGATTGAATTTTCCAGAAAAAACATGTAATATAACCTGTGAAATGCAGTGTTACCAGATCAAATTTATAAAAAATCGCTTAATATTAGAGTTCTATAAACCGACTTTCGAATAATCGAACAATCGACTTTGTCGAAAAAAGTCGATAACTAGACTTTCGTCTATGAAATAAGTGGAAAAGTCGACTTTGTAAGTAAAAGTCGGAAAATCAAAAATATATACCCGTTAATAAAACAACCTTGTGATAAAACAGCAAAATTATTGGTGGCTTTATATCCCTGGGATCAGCCAAGTAAATCTACCATCCTTCGCTTATGCGAAGGGGCACGAAGTAATCTTAAACCGGAAAAAAAACAGCAAAACCTAACAACTGTTTTTATTGTTGTGTGCTGAGTTTCTGTAAAAACTTAAACAAATAAATCAATAACAAATTACTAAACAAAGTCATTTTGTGCTATGAAAAATATATGTATTTGAATCATATCTGTAAAATTTCGATTACGATTAATAATCAATTAAATTATTTTTCAAAAATAATCGTAATGATTATTTAATTTTCTGGTATGAAATTTCTGATAATTAATTGATTACTATTAAAATAAATCTAAAAATAATCAGGATTAATTAAAATTAATGAAAATAATCAGAATTAATCAAATATTATTTGATTATTTTCAAGGATTAATTTTGATTATTTTTGATTAATTTCAATATGTTTGATACAATTCTCGATCTTTTTACATTACGTGTGATGGAAAACTGTTTGTTAAGTTACTCACTATTCAATAATCAATTAAATTATTTTTCAAAAATAATCATAATGATTATTTAATTTTCTGGTATGAAATTTCTGATTATTAATTGATTACTATTAAAAATAATCTAAAAATAATCAGCATTAATTTAAATTAATGAAAATAATCAGAATTAGTCAAATATTAATTTGATTATTTTCAGGGATTAATTTTGATTAATTTCAATATATTTGGCATAATTCTCTATCTTTTTACATTACGTGTAATGGAAAACTGTTTGTCAAGTTACTCACTATTCAATTCTATGACTCTTTTATTGAAAATAATATATTTATCAAGTTTATTTAGATTGAAAATCTTGATCACAGTACAAAATATTAGAAAAAAATACTGCAATATTTTCGAAATGGGTCTCAAAAATTTCCGGAAAATAATTACATTTTTCTTAGAGCTTTTTTTTTGGGAGGAAATTATACTAAATATATGGAAAATAATCAAAATTAATCCTTAAAAATAATCAACTAATTTTTAATTAATTTTGATTTTTTTTTTTGATTATTTTCATTAATTCCAATTAATCCCTGATTATTTTTAATCGTAATCATCAATTACTAAAAAAATTGAAAATAATCGTTAATTAATCATTTTTTACCTATTTAATAAAAATTCTAATTAATAATGATTACGATTATTAATCATTTTTTTACAACTATGATTTGAATACATAAGATGTTTTATAGTCCGTGTTCTAGAAGTACATCATATAACCCGGTTGCTCTTATATCAGGCCTTGTAAGAATTGACTCATTCAGAGTCCGGCGAACAATGTGACATTTTTATAAAACCTTTCTGGATTGGTTCAAAATTTACTCTACCCATATATAAGTTCCCCTTAAGAAAAATATATTAACACCAATTATAGGAATAAATATACTAATATAGCAAACATGTACATGGAGTCAAAACAGTTTTGTCAAATTTCAGTTCAAAATTTAAATTATCCCCGATATATGGTCCACCTGGAGAAATGACTAACGTTTACAACTGTCTAAAAACATGTATTGTGATAAAAATCGTCATTAACAAGTTTGATATGAAACACACAACCCGACGAAAAATAAAACAAACCGTAACAGTTGTTTTATCAAACCAACCATTTTTTTGGTGTGGTGAGTTATTTTTGTTTACAAATATGTGTTTCTGCACGTGGAAAAGACGCAAAAACTCGTTTTCATTATTTACAATTTCAATATGTGTTTATGCACGTGGAAAAAATTCAAAAAAATTGATTTTCATGATTTACATTTTTTGATAAATTAAAATATGTATATAAATATGGAAAGGAACAAATCTGATAAAACATAAATATATTTGGGATTATATCGTTTCAGAATGCCTTTTAATAAAAAACATTCAAAAAATGTTACTATGGTCATATATAGAAAATGATATATAAATGATATCGAACGATCTTGTGCACGATAAAAACCTATATAGAACTTTAGGTTGGAAGTATAGAAATCGGATGGCATACATTTTTTACCGGATTTCATCGTTCTAGGGTGTGTACTACAACAACAAACTTTTTTTTTACAAAAAATGTTACTATAGCCGAATATATAAAATGATATGTAACTGCTATCGGACGATCTTGTGCACGATATGAACCTATATAGAACTTTAAGTTGGAAGTGTAGAAATCGGATGGCATACATTTTTCCGGATTTCATCGTTCTAGGGTGTGTACTACAACAACAAACTTTTTTTACAAAAAATTTTACTATGGCCGTATATATAAAATGATATATAACTGCTATCGGACGATCTTGTGCACGATAAAAACCCATATAGAACTTTAAGGTGGAAGTTTAGAAATCGGATGGCATACATTTTTTCCGGATTTCATCGTTCTAGGGTGTGTACTACAACAACATATATTCTTTCCGGATTTCATCGTTCTAGGGTGTGTACTACAACAAACTTATTTTTACAAAAAATATTATAGCCGTATATATAATATGATATATAAGTGCTATAGGACGATCTTGTGCACGATAAAAACCTATACAGAACTTTAAGTTGGAAGTGTAGAAATCGGATGGCGTACATTTTTTTCCGGATTTCATCATTTTAGGGTGTGTACTACAACAACAAACTTTTTTTTTACAAAAATGTTATTATGGCCGTATATATAAAAAGATATATAAGTGCTATCGGGCGATCTTGTGCACGATAAAAACCTATATAGAACTTTAAGTTGGAAGTGTAGAAATCGGATGGCATACACTTTTCCGGATTTCATCGTTCTAGGGTGTGTACTACAACAACAAACTTTTTTTTACAAAAAATGTTATTATGGCCGTATATATAAAATGATGAATAAGTGCTATTGGACGATCTTGTGCACGATAAAAACCTATATAGAACTCTAAGTTGGAAGTGTAAAAAGCGGATGCCATACATTTTTTCCGGATTTCATCGTTCTAGGGTGTGTACTACAACAACAAACTTTTTTTACAAAAAACTTTATTATGGCCGTATATATAAAATGATATATAAGTGCTATCGGACGATCTTGTGCACGATAAAAACCTATATAGAACTTTAAGTTGGAAGTGTAGAAATCGGATGGCATACATTTTTTCCGGATTTCATCGTTCTAGGGTGTGTACTACAACAAACTTTTTTTTACAAAAAATGTTATTATGGCCGTATACCTATATAAAATGATGAATAAGTGCTATTGGACGATCTTGTGCACGATAAAAACCTATATAGATATTTAAGTTGGAAGTGTAGAAATCGGATGGCATACATTTTTTTCCGGATTTCATCGTTTATAGGGTGTGTACTACAACAACAAACTTTTTTTTTACAAAAAATTTTATTATGGCCGTATATATAAAATGATGAATAAGTGCTATTGGACGATCTTGTGCACGATAAAAACCTATATAGAACTCTAAGTTGGAAGTGTAGAAAGCGGATGGCATACATTTTTTCCAGATTTCATCGTTCTAGGGTGTGTACTACAACAACAAACTTTTTTTACAAAAAATTTTATTATGGCCGTATATATAAAATGATATATAAGTGCTATCGAACGATCTTGTGCACGATAAAAACCTATATAGAACTTTAAGTTGGAAGTGTAGAAATCGGATGGCATACATTTTTTCCGGATTTCATCGTTCTAGGGTGTGTACTACAACAACAAACTTTTTTTTTACAAAAAATGTTATTATGGCCGTATATATAAAATGATATATAAGTGCTATCGGACGATCCTGTGCACGATAAAAATCTATATAGAACTTTAAGTTGGAAGTGTAGAAATCGGATGGCATACATTTTTTTCCGGATTTCATCGTTCTAAGGTGTGTACTACAACAAACTTTTTTTTTACAAAAAATGTTACTGTAGCCGTATGTATAAAATGATATGTAACTGCTATCGGACGATCTTGTGCACGATAAAAACCTATATAGAACTTTAAGTTGGAAGTGTAGAAATCGGATGGCATACATTTTTTTCCGGATTTCATCGTTCTAGGGTGTGTACTACAACAAACTTTTTTTTACAAAAAATGTTATTATGGCCGTATATATAAAATGATGAATAAGTGCTATTGGACGATCTTGTGCACGATAAAAACCTATATAGAACTCTAAGTTGGAAGTGTAGAAAGCGGATGGCATACATTTTTTCCGGATTTCATCGTTCTAGGGTGTGTACTACAACAACAAACTTTTTTTACAAAAAATTTTATTATGGCCGTATATATAAAATGATATATAAGTGCTATCGGACGATCTTGTGCACGATAAAAATCTATATAGAACTTTAAGTTGGAAGTGTAGAAATCGGATGGCATACATTTTTTCCGGATTTCGTCGTTCTAAGGTGTGTACTACAACAAACTTTTTTTTTACAAAAAATGTTACTGTAGCCGTATGTATAAAATGATATGTAACTGCTATCGGACGATCTTGTGCACGATAAAAACCTATATAGAACTTTAAGTTGGAAGTGTAGAAATCGGATGGCATACATTGTTTTCCAGATTTCATCGTTCTAGGGTGTGTACTGCAACAAAAAACTTTTTTTACAAAAAATTTTACTATAGCCGTATATATACAATTTTGTTGGTATTTTCTATGCAAAAGCTCTATACAACTCATACGACAATTTTTCATATGTTTTTCGAATATTGTAAGAAATTTTATTGTTGCCAATTGTTTATTTCAACATATAAACAAAAATTCAAACGATTATAGCATAAAAAACGATAAAGTGGTAACACTGAAATCAAAAACAAACAGCTGTTTACAAAAACAAAAAAAAAAACTAAAATTTTATTAAAAACAGTTTATTTATTAGTTTAAAATGTCTAGTAAAGAAAATAAAAGAATTGAAAATTCAAAGAAATTAATTTGGTTTATTTCGCATGTTTACACATTGTTATGTGTATTTGTTTTGATTTTTTTTCATTGAGAACATAAACTTAAGACTTGTTGCAAAGATCTGTTCACAATCACTGTTACTACACTTTAGTAGCTACAATATACAACTTGATTGTAAATTGAAGAAATATTTCACAATTCGAAGGTTACAGTCGTAATTCAGGTCTGAGTTGGGGAACAACTCTCGCGTCATCGCGATTATTTCTTAAACGCGTTCAGGCCTGTGTTTGTTGCCTGGCTTTCGACAGTTTTGCGTCTCGCTCGCACTGGTGTAATTATTACTTCATATAACTGTTCAAAGTTGTATGTTGTCTACATTAACCTCGTGCTTTCGTATTACCTCAAGTGAGGTTATGTTTTATTGGTGGAGACCATAGAATACTCAAACGTTTTTAACTGGTGGAGACCATAAAATACTCACGATATAACCTGGTGGAGACCATTTAAACTCAAATATATACTGGTGGAGACCATTAATACTTTTGATGAAATCAAGTCC
This sequence comes from Lucilia cuprina, assembly GCF_022045245.1. Lineage (NCBI taxonomy): Eukaryota > Metazoa > Arthropoda > Insecta > Diptera > Calliphoridae > Lucilia > Lucilia cuprina. The sequence goes on from NC_060954.1 coordinate 26,724,179, forward strand.
GGATGCTCCAACTTCCTATATGAAGGTATAGGTCGGTTGGTGGGGTTTTCTCTGGACAAACGTGTGATAACCTGGCAATATGAGTGCTTGATGCACCGCCATCCTAATCAAAACCCAAAAAAAAAAAAAATCGAAGGTTAGGTTAGGTATTCAGGCTGCAAAGATGCACACTTGGATCCTGTTGGTCCCTTTGTGATACCTGTAAAGATAGTAAAATATAAAAGAAAGTGAGTAGAGGGTAGTAGAAGATAGTTTAGGATTAAGTCATAGAAGAGAAATTGAAGTGGAGGAGAATATTAAGAGGTCTGTCCTTGTGGACTGGTGAGTGCCTTAATTATGGCTTGGTGGTCCTAAAACCAGTTACTGTGCCTGATGAAGGCATTTATATTATGCAGTCCTAGACTGGATAGTTCTGACAAATCATCAAATAGTCGTTTTCCCAGATATACGGTTCGAGTATCTGCTAGCGCAGGGCATTGACAGAGAAGATGTTCAATAGATTCTTCTTCCTTCTCTTCGTCTTGACAACTTCTACAGAAGTCGTTGTGGGGAATTCCAAGTCTTCTTGCATGGTTTCCCAATAAGATATGCCCCGTAATGACAGCAACAAGGTTGCTGATATGAGGGCGGTTTAGTTGCAGAAGATATGACGTGCGTTTACTGTCCAAATTTGGCCATATCTTCCTGGTATTGATACAAGTTGGTTCATTTCGCCATCTTGTCTGAGAAATTTCATAGAACTTTCCATCTATTATGGTCTTGCAGGCTTTTAGCGTTATTCCGCAAAAGATGTCTATGTCCCTGTCGGACATTGAGGCTCCTAGTTTCGCTTATTCATCAGCGATATAGTTGCCAGTCAAATCCCCGTGTTCCCATACCCATTTGAGCACATTATTGAATATCTCGTCATCCTGTTTAAGGATGCCCGGCATTCCTGGACTAGTTTAGATGTAGTATATACACCAATCAGGGATTTGATAGCAGCTTGGCTATCGGTACAAATTTGAAAATCTCTGTTTGATATTCTGTAGTACCAAAGCCAATTTGCTGCCCTTTTTATGGCAGATAGTTCAGCCTGTAGTGGACTAATATTATTCTTTATCCTAAAGCTTATTTTGGTTCCAAATTCAGGGATGAAAATGCTGTGAGGTCAATGCATAAGCCAAATCAGTATAGTTTTAAATCGTCCTTTCCAGATCCAGTTGTCGATCTGCCTGTACATATCTTAAGCTGTATCTGTTTTGTGAGGCATATGGGTTTTCAAATTGTTTATTGGGTTTCAAATACTTGAGAATTTTCCAATAACAATTTTATATAAACTTTTGTATGTATTGAAAAATTTGTATTTCATTTTTTTCATTTGAAAATAAAATTTTAATATTGCAAAACGGAAATAAACTATTTATAAGAATATCCGTTATATATCTGTTAAATATAATTTTGTGGGATTACTGATATTTAGAAGAAACGGTTTCGTGAAGGAAGTTAAGGTTTGGAAAGGAAATTTTCTTCCGGAACATAACTATATGATTCAATTTTGAACATCAAGATTTGTTAATTTAATCTGTTTAATTCTGTCACCGGATTTGAATATAAATTTAAACCGAACAAGAATCATTCGGAATAATTATCTCAACTTTGAAGTTTTGTGAAACAAGCATCGATAAATCCTCAGCATCTTTCTTAAATCCTACCAGAATCAAACTTAAACTAAACTACAACTAATTATTTTACTTAAAACCTACTTAAACTTACTTAAATGCTAAATCTAAACTAATTTTATCTTCAAAAAGCCTCTAAAACTAATTTGGTTTAATATAAACGATAAACTTAAACTAATTTTATCTTAAAACAACTAAAAAAATCATCTTTTTATCTAAAAAATTATCTTAAATTTTATCTAATTTAACTTAAAATCTAATTAATTTATCTTAAAACTAACTTTTTGTTAAATTACTAAAACTTTTCTACTTTACTTGCATCTATCTTAACTTAAAACTTTAATTTTCCTAAATTTTATCTTATTTTAGACAATAATGTTACTTAATCTTAACTTAATTTCAATTTTTAATTTAATTTCAATTTTATTAACTTAATTTTATCTAAAATTAAACTTAATCATAACTTAAATTAACTTAAAATTGTAATAACACTTATACACTAATATTTTATACACCCTACACACATAAACACTAACATACATACATAAATACACTTAAAATCTAAAATCTATAAAAATATGAGAATTTAAAAATTCAAAATTATAATTTAAACTCAAATTCAACAAACTACAGGCCAGTTGTCATCGTTGGCTTATGTTTGGTAAGTTTTGAATTGTGTTTATTGTTCATTTAAATTCTCTATGTATTTAAGTGTTCTAAATTGAATATTTTTTTGTTAATGTTAAAACAATTATGTTGTTAACATAATATCTTAAAGTATTATGTTAGCAACATTTGGAAGTAAAATTTAAATTTTTCATTGTTGAATATTTCAATTAAAAATAAAATAAACAAATTACACTACACAACAAAAAAATTAACCAATAACTTTTATTAATGTTAAATATGAAGTTTATAAACATGTTCAGTTTACATTTTAATAATAAATTTGTTTAATTATTAGACTTATATAATGACCATTTAAATTATTATTTTTATTCCACGAAAGATTAGTTAAACATGTAGTTAGGGAATCATTATAGGGTGTCTTAAGGATGATTTAATAAGATACAAAGGTTGGGAGGGTATAGAATGAGAAGAAATACCACCATCTTCTCTTCACATTTAAATTCAAACTTTCTTTATTTTTTAGTTTTATTAGTTAATATTAATAGCTACCTTTTAAGTTAATGTGCGGTTCTTAGCCTATCCTTATGAAGACAATAACACCACCCCAAACCCTGAGCACGGTCGGAATAATAGGAAGCTCAGGTCTCCTGAAGGATATAAATTTAATGGCGCCCAACGTGGGGCCTCAGCTAAATAGTTCTACATGCCTTTGGTAAACACTTAGGATGTTTTTTGTTTGTTTGAGAATTTTGATCTTGAGTTTTATTGAGATCTTACACGCGAATAACATACATATTCTTTGGATCATTTTTTTTTTAGTTTTCAAAATTTTTGCTTAGTTTTTATTATGATCGGGATTTTTGTAATTGGAATTATTTGATTACCTACCCTCATAGAAAAACTGAGATTTTTCCTCTATATTTTCGAAGTCAAGAAAATTTATCGAATATAGATCGGCCAACTAATATGAGCTTCACGGTAGATATGGACTCATCAAATACTGGTGTAAGAACACGATCTAAAAGGACAACACAAACACAAAACGGTACCAATGACAATTCGACAAGAACAAATCGACCTAATCACGACGCAGACAAAGAACGATTTCTTGCTGAGAAAGTTCTGAATATAATTCGCAATTGGCGAATTAAGTTCACCGGACATGACAACCAAATGACAGTGGACTAATTCATTTACAGAATTAACATTTTGACGACCAACAATCTTTGAGGTGATTTCGACGTTTTGTGCAAACACGCACACAGCCTCTTTGAAGGCAAGACCCTCAATTGGTATTGGAGATACCACAGACAGACATATGACATGGACTGGCATTCTTTGACAACTGCTTTACGGAATCAGTACAAGGATGACACGACGGACTTTGACATCCTTGAAGACATTCGTAGACGAAGACAAAAACATAACAAACATTTTGACGAATATCTAGACACAATTTTGGCCATGACAGATAGACTTAAGACGCCAATTTCAGACCGTGACTTGTGTGAGACCCTAATTCGAAATTTAAAGACAGAAGTTCGTCATGAACTTCTACATTAAGAAATTTATAGTGTTTCCCAATTTCGTAAAGAAGTAAGGAAACATGAAAAATTTATGAAGCACGTTCATAAATACGATTATCGTAAGACTGACAGAGGACGCGTTTCGGAAATTGACGGCGAGGACAAAGACCTTGATATTAATAATACAGAAACTGAGGACATTTGTGCACTTCAATAAATTAAATGTTGGAATATTGAGAAAGATGGCCATACGTATATTGACTGTATGGAACCAAAACGCATCTTCTGTTACGGTTGTGGTGCCAAAGACATATACAAACCGAACTGCACTAAATGCTCGAAAAAGCATTCGCGAAACGGACAGAAGGATGTTCGGCGGACGCATTAAGGACATCCGGTGATATTGTACAGAAAACTTCGGACATTAACTCGGACAACGGGACTGAGTCTGAAGACAATCAAACGGAAAACATACACCCTCTGATAAAGCCATATCACATCCGTTTGGCTGAATATAAGAAAGCTCGTGCGAGGATTTTCGGTGAAAACAAGATTAGTAGATCTTCAAAACGAATTAGGGAATTTTATCGCAAAATTAAGAAGTTCAAAATTTATACAATTTCCCCAATTATTTCTCAAGAATTAGATAGTAGGCCATACATTAATATAAAAGTTAATGACAAATTTCATTTGGCTCTCTTAGATAGTGGCGCGAATAAGAGCGTAATTGGAGGAAATTTAGCGTTAGAAATTCAGAGTGAACCAAATTTTAGTAAATGTTTAGGCAACGTACGTACTGCAGACGGGCAACGACAGAACGTTTTAGGGGCAGCGACATTAGACGTGACATTTCAAGGACAGACTAGACATTTTGAATTTTTAGTGGTTCCAACGATCAGACAAAACATAATTTGTGGTTATGACTTTTGGACAGATTTTGGACTAAAAATTGCTTTGCCAATTGTTGGTGAAATTGACTGTGACGAATATGACCCAGACAAACTTCAACTGACTGCAGAACAGAAACATAGACTAGACAAAATTATTGCAACGTTCCCTAACTCTGAAGCAGATGGTTTAGGCTGTACTACTCTAATACAGCATAGTATTGACACGGGTAATGCAAAACCCATAAAACAACGATATTATCCGATTTCACCGGCAGTGGAAAAATAGCTTTGTGGGGAATTAGATCGAATGATTTCTCTCGGAGTTATAGAGGAAGCTCCAAATTCCCCTTGGTCATCACCAACAGTCGTTGTTGTCAAACCTGGAAAAGTTAGGATGTGTGTGGACAGTCGAAAATTAAACTCCGTAACAGTTAAGGACGCTTACCCGATACCGAACATTGACGGAATTTTATCAAGACTTCCTCCAGTTCATTGTATTTCAAAGATTGATTTGAAAGACGCCTTTTGGCAAATCAAACTGGACGAAGACTCGAAACCAAAGACAGCTTTTACAGTCCCTAATCGGCCATTGTATCAATTTACAAGAATGCCGTTTGGACTTTGTAACGCACCGCAATCGTTGTGCCAACTAATGGACATGGTCATTCCGTACAACTTGAAAACTCACGTTTTTGTATATCTAGATGACTTACTTGTTGTTTCACAGACTTTTGACGAACATTTGACACACTTGATGGAGGTTGCGACGAATCTTCGAAAAGCAGGTTTGACAATCAATGTTAAGAAAAGTAGCTTTGCACTAAGCCGTGTTAAATATTTAGGATTTGTTGTAGGGAACGGGGCGTTGCAAGTGGACGAAGACAAAATTAAAGCTATTCAAGACTTCCCTGTACCAAAATCAATAAAACATTTAAGAAGATTTTAAGGCATGACTGGATGGTACAGGAGATTTTTACATGATTATTCGGCGTTAACATTTCCTTTGACAGAACTACTGACCAAGAAAAAGACTTTTAATCAAGAAGCTTTTGACAAACTAAAGACAAAACTGACGTCTGCACCATTACTCATTCATCCCGATTATAGTAAACCTTTTATTTTACAGTGTGATGCTAGCACTTATGGTGGCAAATCAAACTGGACGAAGACTCGAAACCAAAGCCAGCTTTTACAGTCCCTAATCGGCCATTGTATCAATTTACAAGAATGCCGTTTGGACTTTTTAACGCACCGCAATCGTTGTGCCGACTAATGTACATGGTCACTAAATAGTGAGTTTTTCTTAATCGGTTAATTGATAGAAATTATTCGGATTATTCGTTATTTGAAATTTGACTATTTTCATTTATTCGAACGATTAATCGTCAAAAATAATCGATTAACCGAACGACGATTAATCGTTTGAATACTCTAGGGTGGGTGCAGTATTGGCGTAGAAAGACCAGGACGGGACAGAAAGGCTAATTGCCTATATGTCTCACAAACTCAATAAAGCTCAAAGAAACTATACGATTACGGAACTAGAATGCCTAGCCGTAGTGATGGCGATCAAAAAGTTTAGATCGTACATTGAGAGCTTAGAGTTTGAGGTTGTGACCGATCTCGCAAGTTTGAAGTGGTTGATGGGTCAACGTGATCTCTCCGGTCGTTTAGCTCGGTGGGCGTTGAAACTGCAAGGTTTCAACTTCACGGTTGAACACCGAAGTGGGAGAGAGAACGTTGTCCCTGATACTCTATCTCGGGCCCATGAAGGCGAAGGCTTCTTGAGCTCTGTTGAGTTGGAGACATTACCGGCAATTGAACTTGACTCGGACGCATTTAAAACTGATGAATATTCTAAATTACGAGACAATTTACAAAATTCAGGACTACAAAATTTTGGACAATTACATTTATAAGAGAACTGAATTTTCTTCTGGTGAGACTGACGAATCAAATTTGTGGAAACTATATGTACCGACAGAACTTAGACAAGACGTAATATATTCGGCACACAATACACCAACATCGGCACATGGTGGAATCACTAAGACTATCGAACGGATTCGACAATACTTTTATTGGCCTCGACTTGTTACTGACGTTAAGGACTATATTCAAAATTGTGACCTTTGTAAAACTTCGAAGACTCCGACAAATATTTTACGACCACCTTTGGGACAGATGACAGATACTGAACGACCATTTTAACGACTATACGTAGACTTAATAGGACCATTTCCAAGGTCGAAGAAGGGACACATTGGACTACTAATTGTACTGGACCATTTTTCAAAATTCACATTAAACAATTAAACACATATTGACTGCAGTATATAGCCCACAAGCGAATGCAAGCGAAAAAGTCAATCGATGCATTAACGAAGCTTTACGCTCATATATTCAAAAAGACCAACGGGAGTGGGATCTATATACTGACAGCATAAACTGTTATCTTCGAAATAGTATCCATAAATCCATTGGCAGGACCCCATACCAAGTAGTTTTCGGACAGACTATGGTGACTCACGGCAAGGACTACAAACTTTTGAGAAGACTGAATCTTTTGGTGACTCAATAATCGAACGACAGGACGAATTTACTTTAATACGGAACAAAATTAGAGAGTTGATTAAAAAGGCATTCGACAAAAACGCGAGGACATACAACCTACGTTCTCGGACAAAGGACTTTACTATCGGACAGACTGTTATCAGACGAAATTTTGCGCAAAGCTCAAAAATTAATAATTTTAACTGAAAACTTTCTCCAGTGGGCATTCAAGCCAAAGTTTTGCGTAAAATAGGACAGTATAATTATGAACTACAAGACATAGACAGCAACAGTACAGGAATATATCCAAATTTTAGATTATAACTTGCCCTTTCCAGATCCAGTTGCCGATCTGCTAGCGCATATCTTATGCTGTATCTGTTTTGTGAGGTCAATGCATAAGCCAAATCAGTATAGTTTTAAATCGCCCTTTCCAGATCCAGTTGTCGATCTGCCTGTACATATCTTAAGCTGTATCTGTTTTGTGAGGGCTATGGGTTTTCAAATTGTTTATTGGTTTCAAATACTTGAGAATTTTCCAATAACAATTTTGTACAAACTTTTGTATGTATTGAAAAATTTGTATTTCATTTTTTTTCATTTGAAAATAAAATTTTAATATTGCAAAACGGAAATACTTAAACTATTTATAAGAATATCCGTTATATTAAAATATAATTTTGTGGGATTACTGATATTTAGAAGAAACGGTTTCGTGAAGGAAGTTAAGGTTTGGAAAGGAAATTTTCATCCGGAACATAACTATATGATTCAATTTTGAACATCAAGATTTGTTAATTTAATCTGTTTAATTCTGTCATCGGATTTGAATATACTTAAATTTAAACCGAACATGAATCATTCGGAATAATTATCTCAACTATGAAGTTTTGTGAAACAAGCATCGATAAATCCTCAGCATCTTTCTTAAATCCTACAAGAATCAAACTTAAACTAAACTACAACTAATTATTTTACTTAAAACCTACTTAAACTTACTTAAATGCTAAATCTAAACTAATTTTATCTTCAAAAAGCCTCTAACACTCATTTGGTTTAATATAAACGATAAACTTAAACTAATTTTATCTTAAAACAACTAAAAAAATCATCTTTTTATCTAAAAAATTATCTTAAATTTTATCTAATTTAACTTAAAATCTAATTAATTTATCTTAAAACTAACTTTTTGTTAAATTACTTACTAAAACTTTTCTACTTTACTTGCATCTATCTTAACTTAAAACTTTAATTTTCTTAAATTTAATTTCAATTTAATTTCAATTTTATTAACTTAATTTTATCTAAAATTAAACTTAATCATAACTTAAATTAACTTAAAATTGTAATAACACTTATACACTAATATTTTATACACCCTACACACATAAACACTAACATACATACATACATACATACATACATACATACATACATACATACATACATACATACATACATACACTTAAAATCTAAAATCTATAAATGAGAATTTAAAAATTCAAAATTATAATTTAAACCCAAATTCAACAAACTACAGGCCTGTTGTCATCGTTGGATTATGTTTGGTAAGTTTTGAATTGTGTTTATTGTTCATTTAAATTCTCTATGTATTTAAGTGTTCTAAATTGAATATTTTTTTTGTTAATGTTAAAACAATTATGTTGTTAACATAATATCTTAAAGTATTATGTTAGCAACATTTGGAAGTAAAATTCAAATTTTTCATTGTTGAATATTTCAATTTAGAATACTTAAAAATAAAATAAACAAATTACACTACACAACAAAAAAATTAACCAATAATTTTTATTAATATTAAATATGAAGTTTATAAATATGTTAAGTTTACATTTGAATAATAAATTTGTTTAATTATTAGACTTATATAATGACCATTTAAATTATTATTTTTTATTCCACGAAAGATTAGTTAAATTTCTTAGTTCTTAGCCTATCCTGATGAAGACAAGAACACCACCCCAAACCCTGAGCACGGTCGGAATAATAGGTAGCGCAGGTCTCCTGAAGGATAGGGCACAACGCCTGAACCGTTACAATGCCACCTCCCACTCGTTCCCCTTTTTAGAACCATCTGTATATACTAGGAGGGTTCTTGGCGAACTATTCTCCTCCAGTGAAGAGTTTTCGGATATTGTGTATCCGATGTCCCTGTGGAGGAAAGGTTTGGGTGTGCAGTAATCAATATTGTCCGGGAGGAAAGATGTTTCCTCGATAATGGCCGTATGGCCTATGTGTCCACGCATTTATGGCATCGAGTCTGAGGGCAGTGATGAGTGCTATCAGATCCGATAAAATTAACCATTGCGAATAGAGATTTAGTGGAAGTTGTTCTCAGTGCTCCTGTTATAAGGATTGCTATCCTTCTTAGTACCTTATCAAGAAGTATACAATTTGAGTTGCTGTCCAGTGCTTTCCACCAGACAACAACCCCGTAAAAGAGAATAGGTTTAATAACCGCTTCATGGATCCAATTTACCAGTTTGGGATTTAGTCCCCATCTTTTGCCTATGGCCTTCTTGCAAATGTACATTGCCATTAAGGCTTTATTTACC
>NC_060954.1:26734114-26741438 GCF_022045245.1 Lucilia cuprina
ATACGAAACTGTGTAAATTAAGACTTTAAGTAAAATTTTAATGTATTTTTTTAGTTTAATAAAATATTGAAAGTTAAGATTTAACTGAAATAAATCTAAATAGGTTAAAAATGCAATGTTCATTAAATGAAAGCCGAAACGTACAACTTTAAAAATAAAAACAAAATACATTGATTTAGAATTTTCGTCTTCTAGAAATATACTTTTATATTACTTCCGGATGATTGTTAGAAGATTGCATCCATTTTGCTTAAACAAAAAACCATAACTTTTGAATTTTTTCATCTGGAAGTATACGTTTTAGTGACTTCTGAATGATAGTTGTATGAGAACGCACATCCTACAATAACAAAATACATTGTTTCCTAATTTGTATCTTTTTTATTTTTATGTTTATGTCACTTCTGGAAGACAGTTTTCATCTGTCAGACGAGAGCACACATTTTACATAAACAAAATACATTGATTTCTAGTTTTCCCATTCTGGAAGTGTACTTTTAAGTTACTTCCGGATGATAGTAAGAAGAGTACAAAAACAAAAAAAATACAAATACTCCATTTTTTAGCGCGAACGCGAAAAAAATAAAAATAAATAATGCAGAAATTTGGCTAATTTCAGTGATGTATTGTGTTTTGTCCAGTCATGTTCAATTTTAATTATTCATTGTAAAACATAAATGAGTTATTGAATTTATTATTCATAGAAAAATAGTGTAATTAATATATTGTGACTATTAAGCAATAAGAAACAATAGGACAGTGTTGTGTTAAAAGTCAACTGTTAAAAAACATTTAAGAAGGTTTTGTTAATTGGTGAAGTTTATTAAATATATACCAAAAAGTAATTATCTTTAAGGATTATATAAATAGAATTAAAAAGTAAGTTGTCATTTTTTACATTAAAATATTATTTTAGGAATAAGTTAACAACTCTAAACGGCTTCCATTTCCATTATTTTTAAACGAAGTCGAAGTCTTAATTAAAAATATTTTTATATTAAATTTCGTATCTCTCTTAATTGGTTTAGGAGTTAAGCATTTAAAGACTTTTTCAAGTTGTACGTTTCGGCTTTCATTTGATGAACATTGCATTTTTAACCTATTTAGATTTATTTGAGTTAAATCTTAACTTTCAATATTTTTTAAACTATTTGCGCGTTTAGGTCCTGTTACGTATGATCACTTTGAGCTAAAATTTTATTTGTATTTCATTATTGTAACAAAAAAAATACATTAAAATTTTAAATAAAGTATTTAAACGTAAGCTGGAATCATTATACTTATATTTAAATTAATACTACTGTTTTATACATAAATTATTTTTTGACTTGGGTCAGGTCACTTGACACGAAATATTTAATATTAAAATCAAGTATTTTAAAAACCACCTTTTTTAAATACAATTTTATTAATTTTCATATAGTTTTAGATTTAATTATTCTAATTATAGGTACTTTTTTAGTTATTAACACCAGGTCTTTCAATGACCTTTATATGATACTAATATTCTTAAGTTTTTGAAAGTGTATTAAATAGAAGAGAGCAAACAAAAAATAGTTAGTGTCAAAAGCAATATCCCGTTTAGAGTCGTTAAGATGTTTCTATCGTGACTGTGAATAATTTTAAAAATAATCCATGACTTAGTAATTTCAGATTTTTATAGATGGTTTAATTCCAAGTTATTTAAAAAATGTTCATTGTTGATTCAAAACAATAAATAAATAAATTAATTAATTTTTAATTATTTTATTTTTTAGAAAGCAGTAACCCCCTATTAAAATATTTCTAACAGAATTAAAATATAAAAAAGGGATCTGGTTAGTTATAAATGTATTATTTCATCACGCGGTTCCATTAATAATGTCGATTATTTACAGAAAATGTAAAAAATAGATCTGACCGTTTAAACTTTGGTGGAAAATGTATTGATCATAAGAGAATTTAATTGCTTCCTAAAGTATAACAGGTTATTTCAATAAATTCAAAAGTATGTATATTCAATATTAATTATAGCATTATTTTTGTTTATTCCCTTGAAGGATTAATGCGTTCCAAAATATAACTCTTACAATTTTATAGATTGATCATACAATTATTGAAAAACTACAAAAATATTTTAGAGTCCAACATTTTACAATTTTTGGAAGTATACCAGCCAACAGTTTGAATATCAATACAGATTTCCTGAAAAATTATATTATTATGATACATATGTATGTACACTAGACATCATATACATAACAGCAAATATTTTGAGGGGGTTAACTCATGCATCATTTTTTGTGAGTCGGTCTAATGTATGTACATATATTACTTTTTTAGATTAGTTGTTAAATCAATTTTATTTAGATTTATTTTTAAAGATTTTATCTTGGTAAGTATACAAATAGAAGAGGAGAAAACTCATCTTCTAGAAGACGAGAATACTCATCTTCTAGAAGAAAAGAATATTCTTCTTCTAGAAGAAAAGAATACTTTTCTTCTAGAAGAAAAGAATACTTTTCTTCTAGAAGAGATAACTCGACTTCTAGAAGAAGAGAAAACTCATCTTCTAGAAGATAATGTAGGAACACTTCTAGATGATACTAAGTAGTCACTTCAAGAAGTGACTTAATAGTCACATCTAGAAGAGTCTTTCTAGTCATCTAGAAGTTTCTTCTGCGGGTCTTCCAGAAGTATATTCTACGTTACTCTTAGACGTTCACCAGTTCGGCATCAGTTCATATCATCTGATACATGTGGAAATATATATGAAATTTTTTCGATTAGAGGGTGCTCTATTTTCATGTGACAAACATAAACAAAACAGCCTTTTTGTTTTGAAATAAAACTTTTCGAAAAAAATAAATTAAAGAAAATGAATAAAGAACATAAAAAAGTAATTATATTTGAATTTTTAATAAACTAATTTATAATTTTATAAATTTTTACACATTAAAAAGACTACTTTAATTACATTTAAAGCTTATGTCATATGGAAAAACAAACACAGGCTGGTATGAATCAAAAATTATGAGTCGTATATAAAATAACAATTTCGACATACATTCGGAATTACATATGGTTAAAAAAAGCGACAGTACATATGTAAAATACATGTCGTCTAATAGCACCTTAAGTAGGCAATACATACATTTTCCGAGTACACCACGAAAGGGATGGAATCAGATTTTCAGAAATAACCCTATTAGAAATTAGGTTTCCATAAATTAACTTTCGAAATATCGAACAATCGTAATTTTGTCGTAAAAAGTCGACGCACATTAAGAAAACAACCCGACGAAAAAACAAATCTTAACAGCTGTTTTTTTAATATAAAAACTTTTTTGGTGTTGTGAGTTATATTTGTTTACAAATATGTGTTACTACACGTGGAACAAAATCAAAAACTGGATTTTATTATTTACAATTTCAATATGTGTTTTACAGAATGACAACATAAACTAATTTAAGTAACGAAAAATAAAACGTAAAATAAAACAAACCATAACAGCTGTTTTATCAAAATATTTTTTTTATATGGTGAGTTCCGGTCCTTTCGATTAAACTTTATTAAAGATCTCAAACTAAAACGCACATAAAGAAAACAACCTGACGAAAAATAAAACAAACAGTTACAGCTCTGTTATCAAAATAAAAATTTTCTGTGGTGTGGTTATTTATGTTTACAAATATGTGCTTTTGCTCGTTGAAGAGACGCTGGTTTTCATTATTTACAATTTCAATATGGGAATTTCCACCGAAAAGTCCATCGTGGCTCAAAACTAAAAGTCATCAAAAATAAAATTTAAACTTCTATTATTATAGAAAAAGATTCAAATTAAAGACCCCAAAGCTTTTCTTAATTAAAAGTTACAATAATATTTTTGCACCTTTAGTAGCATTTGCTTTTAATAGTTTTTATTATTTTAAATGCTAATATTTAAATGGACTTTTATCGGAAAACATTTGTTGAAATAATAGTTATCTTAAAACATACATATAAAAAGATAAAGATCCTTAAAAGGCAAATTTTCGGTTTTCTTTCATAGACTTTTAAATGTCACGTTCGTTACGTTGAAACGGATTTATCCCGATAACTTTTTAGTTGAAAACTTTGAATCTAAATCAAGTTTAGTATATAGAACTCAATTTAAAAGAAAAAATAAAAAATAATTCTAAGCGGGGTTATTTTTTATAGAATTTCAAAGTCTGTCACGTCACATAACATAAATTTTTTCAAGTGCAACCTTCGAATTTCCGTGTGGAGTTGTCAGATCTCCCATCGGACGCGTCCCAGGTGGCGGATAGGGGGAGCTAAGCATGGTCTTTTTCGACACATTGGTCAAAAACGATGATGCTAGCTCGAGATAAGGCAGACCTGACTAGATACATTTTTTTTGACAAATGGTCTAACAAGTCTGTCATATCTAGATGAGTGCATGAATCAGGACAATCTTTTTATGATATCAGTGGATACATTTTTGACAAATGGTCTACTGATATGCAAAGAGATGATAGAGTGCTGTTATGGTTTATGATACATCTGATAACAGACTGTCAAAGATCCATCTAGGAAGGCTTTTGTTCAAAGGCTTGCCGCCATGCGTTTAGTCGAGCGACTTGGAGTTAAGTCGGTCGATGCGCTTACCACGGACGAAAAATCGTCCCTAGATTGGGCTGAAGCCCTACTGGCTCAGCCGGAGTGTTCTAACCCTCCTACAACCTCAGCTGCAGCGGACCAAGCTACATCTGCAGGGCCTAAACGGCTGCGATCGGAGGAAGAACATGCTCTCCAGGCAGTCCCACAGCCGAAGACTAAACGTCAGAAGCAATTCGAGACTCGAATAGTCAATAGACTGGTACCAAGGCCACATCAAACTGCTAGCGTGCACGAACGAGTGCTCAGCAAACCTGCTTAAGTTGGCGGTTACGTCTATAGGAGAAGTGTGGCCCGGCGCGAAACTTGACGTGATCCCGGTTAGTGAGATACCTCGCAGACCGAGATCAATCACGGTTATTCCGGCGGAACCACACGAACCAGTGCGAATCTGGCTTACCTTCAGAGCGGAAACCCTGACCTACCTACCCACAATTGGAAGGTAGTCAAGGTCACCGAACCTGAAGGTGCTAACAGAAAGGCGGTCGCGGTCCTTAACAAGGAATCGTTGCCGTTACTCCGAGAGAAGCAAGGCAAAGTATACTACGGATTTGATAGTATCAAGCTGCGCGTCTACCGGGGTGACGACAAACTAGACACCAAACCGGTAAGCACGGACGGAGGGAAGGTAGAAGATACCACTAACTCTGACGAACAAATGGACGCCCAATCAAGTACAGCCTTGATTGGGAATCTAGCCAGGGCGAAGTGATTGACGAAGACGAGCTTCTGAAAACAGACCCAGAAGACGCCGACGTCACAATCGTCTATGACCCTGACCAAGATGAAGGTGAGCCAAGTGAACCTTCGCCACTCTAAAGCAGCTTCGGCTGCATTACACCTCCACCTTGGATATCAGCGGCAACATACTTGGAATCAACGTAAAAGGCTATCAAATACTATACGCAAAAGGCACAGGTAACATTAGATCTTGCGTACTTGCTAAAAGCACCCTAAATATCTTCATTCTATCTGATTACAGTGATGAAGATACAGTAACAGCAGCATGGGAAACAGAGGAATCCACAATGTGGATCCTCTTCTGCTATATGGCGCACGATCAGAGTAACACGGTCGTCAGGGCAGTAAGTGCAGCAAACGGAAAACGCATCCCTGTTATTATAGGCGCAGATGCAAATGCACACCATACACTATGGGGTAGCACCAACATCAACACACGAGGTGAGTTTGTACTAGACTTCATTTTAAACCATAATCTTGAAGTAGTAAATAGAGGTTCAGAACCTACATTTCTAGTTGCAAATAGGCAAGAGGTACTGGACATAACGCTTGTAAATACAAGTCATTCGCACATAATCCGAAACTGGAAAGTTTAGGAAGATTGTTCCTTTTCAGATCATAGATATCTCGTATTCTCGATAGAAAAAACACAGGAAAGGAAAACCCCCTTCTAAACAGAAGAAAGACAAGATGGGAAGAACAAAACCGAATCCTGACAATACAGCAGATATTGACAGGGCTGTAGACAACCTTACACGCTCTCTTAATCAAGCAACAAGAAGAACATGCAAACCTTCGATACCAAAGGGTAAAAGTAAACCTCCTTGGTGGACCTCGGAAATAGTGAATACTAGGAATAAATGTCGCAAACTTTTCAATGAGGCCAAACGATCAAGTGAATGGTCCACATATAAAGCCTCATTGAATAAATTTAAGAATCAGGTTAGGAATGCTAAACGCTGCTCATGGAGAAGCTTCTGTGGTAGCATCGAAAGCTCTTCAGAGACAAGTCGTTTATGCAAAATCCTGTCTAAATCACAAACCGTTCAAGGCTACATCCAAAAGCAAGACGGTGAGTGGACAACGTGTGGACAAGAATCCCTACAGGAATTAATGGACACTCATTTTCCAGGTAACTTACCATTGGATACTACAGTGGAAAGACCACAAACGTATTGCCAAACCCCGATCGGAATCACTATAGACGAGGGAATGATAAAATGGGCAATAATTTTAGTGGGACATATAGAAAAGTCCTTGGAATTTGGTGAATACACGTTAGTGGCCTTTCTGAACATAGAAGGAGCCTTTAAGAACGTCAAACCCGACATCATCTCATCAGCTCTAGAAGAGCTTGGTATTGAGACATCAGTGATTAAATTCATAAAAGACCTTCTTCATTATAGGATTATCCTTTCTAACATGAGAATGGCATGTATTCAAAGAATGGCAATCAGGGGTACACCTCAAGGTGGAGTCCTATCACCACTTTTATGGAATGTGGCCATAATCAGCCTACTAATGAAATTGGACACCCAAAGATACAAGACTGTCGCATACGCGGATGACGTTGCGGTAGCAGTATCAGGTTTCCATCTAAATACGATATCTCAAAGACTCGAATCAGCACTCAATCTACTAAGTAAATGGAGCGTTGATAGTGGTTTGAGCGTAAACTCTAGTAAAACCGAACTTGTACTCTACACCAGGAAATACAAGATCGGAAATTTTACCCTAACTCGACTAAACGGAGTCGTACTCTCACTTTCGAACAGTGCGAAATACCTAGGGGTAATACTTGATAGTAAACTATCATGGAAAGAGAACATCACAGCGAGGGTAAATAAAGCCTTAATGGCAATGTACATTTGCAAGAAGGCCATAGGCAAAAGATGGGGACTAAATCCCAAACTGGTAAATTGGATCCATGAAGCGGTTATTAAA
>NC_060954.1:26741538-26742595 GCF_022045245.1 Lucilia cuprina
CGGTTTCAGGTTACCGCATGAATGTCGTTCTTGGAGGTCGCCCACCGCCCATAGCAGAAATAGAGAAGAACCTGCCGCGGGAAACAAGAGTTGCTCTGGCACAACTGATATCGGGATGGAGCAACAGGCTCAACGCCTACTGGTCCCGCATAGACCGTGTCGTCCCCAATATATGCCCATCTTGTGGACAGGGTCCCCATGATACCCACCACATATTCAACTGTCCAGCCCACCCTACATCACTTAGCCCAATGAATTTATGGACTAACCCCATTGAAGTAGCCCAATTTCTTGGCTTGGACCTAAATACAGAACCCCCGGATTAAAATTGTATAGTTTAAGCTGTTACAACAACAACAACAACTGGAAAGGCATGACAAGAGACATTACCAAGTATGTCAAACAATGTAAAACATGCCAATTAAATAAGCCCGCTAATAAAGGAAAGGAATCATTTATCATAACTCGAACACCAGTCAAACCTTTTGAGATTGTCATTATAGATACTATAGGACCCTTGCCTAAGTCCAATTCTCAAAACGAGTACGCAATAACTATAATGTGCGACTTAACCAAGTACTTGATAGCAGTACCGATAAGTAACAAATCTGCAAGATCAGTCGCAAAAGCAAATATTTCATGTTAATATATGGCCCTATGAAAAAGATCATCACAGATATGGGTACTGAATATATGAATCGAATTCTAATTGAGCTCTGTACTCTGATGAAAGTAGAAAAATTAAACTCTACTCCATATCATCATGAGACACTAGGTACGGTTGAACGATCACACAGAACCTTTAACGAATATTTATATTTAAGATAGGATCTTTCAGAAGATAAATCCGATTGGGACGAATGGTTAAAATTCTTTGTGTATTGTTATAATACAACTCCGTCCACAGCACATAAATATTGCCCTTTCGAGTTAGACTTTGGAAAAATGTCACCAGTTTTCGAACCTTTCAAAGACAATCACTTCAATCCATTGTACAATATAGACTCATATGAAAAGGAAGTCAAATTTAGACTTCAGATTGCACATCGCAGAGCCG
>NC_060954.1:26742695-26796773 GCF_022045245.1 Lucilia cuprina
ACTTGGCAGCACTGAAAATTATCTCTGTGAAGCCGAAAACACTCAATTTTCGTTTTTATTTATTCTCTCTAGAAAATGAGTAAAAAACAAGTAGGAAAGTATAGTCGGGCATGGCCCACCATATAATACCCTACACCATGAGTATATTTTTAAAATTTTTACTTTTTATAAAGAAACTTTTATGTTGAATATTTTTCCAAAATATATAAACAATTTATTGATAAAAAAACTAAAATTTCTAAATGAGGCTTTATATAGATCAAATTGAGCCGATCCTCGGTGAATTTGGGAAAAGGGTATATTTTTAAATAACAGTTAGTTTTGTTGAGTTTCATTGCGATACAAATGGTTACAAGACAATTGTAGACGTTTAAGACATTTTTTGAAGGGGGGTATGCTAGGGTCAAATAAGGGCCGATCCTTACGAAAATCTGCAGTGTCATTTATACTTATGTAAAACTTATTTATGCCAATTTTTAGAGAGATAATAGAATATTTGACGTAATTATGGCATAAAAAGTTCAAATCGGGAGGTACGGTTGTATGGGGGCTAGGTGAAGTAATGGATCGATTTCAACCATTTTCAATAGGCTTCGTCCCTGTGCCATGCTTGGTCCAAATTTCATCAAATTATCTTGAAAATTGCGGCCTGTACCTTGCGCACAAGGTTTACATGGACAGCCAGCCGGACAGACAGACTTAGAAAATGATTCTGAATCGATCGGTATACTTTTAGGTGGGTATTGGACCAATATTTTTATATGTTACAAACATCAGCACAAACGTATAATACCCTGTCCACTATAGTGGTGTAGGGTATAACAAAAAAGTTTGCCAGAAAGTTTGTTAAGTTCACGGGTACCAATTCACAATCGATGTATGTCAGCAGCTGCTACAATAGTCATAACAATGTTGTTGGTATTTTCTATGCAAAAGTTTTTTTTCGGGTTTTAATTAGGATGGCGGTACATTAAGCACTCATATTGCCAGGTTATCACACGTATGTGCAGAGAAAACCCCACCAAACGACCTATACCTTCATATAGGAAGTTGGAGCATCCGGACTTAATTTCATTAAAAGTATTAATGGCCTCCGCCAGAAAAAGTTTTATAGTCTTGTAATATTTGTAAAATTTGTATTTATTATTTATTAAATGGAACGGACACTTCTGTGTCCGTTCTCTTTGAATGAAGTTCTCTAATGATAATAATTTTACTTAATTAAATTCTACTAACTCTAGCTAACATTGATTACTCTTTGCTTCTTCATATTTCATGTTTCCCACCATGAAATATGAAGAAGTTTATTTAATCAGAGACACATGTGTACGAATTCTTCTGTATGGGTCGCACAGTTAATCACACTACACCTCCCTTTTTACCAAAGAATAATCAATATTAAGTCATTGATTATTCTTTACGCATGTGTCTTGAATTTACTCTAATTCTAATACTTTTTAAGTAATGATAAAATAACGGTTAAATATAAAACAGTTCATTAATTGAATTAATCATTTATATAAAAAATATTAAATTAACATAAATATTGAAATTACAAATTATATTATTTTTAATTCTATAAATTATAAATATAAGCTCGAACTTTTTAATCTTACTCTATCCCTTCCCTTTTTGGAAAGATTGGTTTATAAATCTTACACAGAAAAGAAAAAAAATATATATCTCAGGATTTTCATCAATTAAATTTTTAATCATATTACAATCAACATTTAATATAAGTAATAATTTATGTGATCAACTTTTCAATTCATTGTATCACCATATATAAATATTCCAATAAGGCTCCTCCATTTAATATGTCGTAAAAAAATATATATTATATATAATAAGATTGACCTTGGTGCAAATGCCTATTGCCTTCGCCTCAAAAGCTTTTACAAAAGGCGAATCAAATAAATCAACTATAGAGCAAGAACTTACCGCCATACATTGGGCAATACAATATTTTCGACCATACATCTATGGGAAAAAGTTCTTGATCCGAAGTGATCACAGGCCTCTATCCTATTTATTTTCTTTAAAAAATCCGTCATCTAAATTAATGAGGAGTAAATGCATTTTACTCAGGATAATTTAATTATCCTCAAAGGAAAGACAAAACTTTCCGAACATATGATGAATGAGATAGTTATTAATGGAAATGTCGATTTGGATCACCTCTTTCCAAAGCTTGAAAAAATAGCTAATAATCTTGGTCTCACAACATTAAGACTTTCACTAGGTGATTGTATTTTCAATATCCCGGGAATAAATATAGAATCCTTTAAAAATAAAGGAAATGGTCTCTTAAAAAGATTGACCTTGGTGCTCACACCCAAATTAAATATAATCAAAACCGCTGAAAATAAACTAGCCATCATCCCCTTAATATAAGCACTAACACGACCCCAGACTACACAACTTATTAACCTTCACGTTACTATCTAGGAATTGTTACCTATTATTTTTAGAAAACTTTTTAAACATTAACGTGAAAAACGAACGCTGACTTGTATGAACTTATTTTTATTTTTTTAAATCCTTTTTTTTCTCATCGTGAAGAATCACAACATGGGTAATCACGATTCTAAAATCACAAACCCTAATGCTAATGTGATCAATGAGGTGAAAGTCTCAATAGAATACCCAATAGTATATCTGTGTATCATAATAGGTATCCTAGCGCTACAACTAGTAGTCACATTATACCAATTACATAAAAAATCTCTAAAAAAAGTTATTTAAGACTGTCTATGGGTGTAGATTTGGACAAAGTCTAAAAATCAAGCTCCAAAGCAATGAATTTTTACATAATTTTTATCTTATACCTCGTTCGCTTAATATATGCCTTCGAAACATTCGGCTTAATATCCCATTTACACATGACCGAAATGTACTAGATTTCATTTAAAATCTCTTTATAAATCTATACCGCTTATACTTACTATTTTTGACATTTAGGAAGATTTCATTTTTGCTAATATTTCTTGAAATTGTGTTTTATTGAAAAATTAGAAGAAGAAATACGATATTTATTAAAATTTTATTTTTAATAAAAAAATTTATATTTAAATATAACATTACCTTTTATTTTAAAGAAACTTTTCATTCATGTTTTTCAATTTATAAAAATTTTGTTGACATTTTCATTTTTTCTTTTATTTTTCTCTTTTTTCTTTTAGTATTATTTAAAAAAAACAGAGTTGAATTACTAAAAACAAATAGATTTTGAGTAGAATTTAACGAAATCTAGTTACGAAGTAGATTTTGTTTTGTATGGGAAATCTAATTAAAATCAAATAGATTTGGCTCGAAATCTCTTAAATACTAGATTTTGTGTATGTGTAAATGGGGCATAAGACGTTTCACATTTTTTAATATTTTTTTTTTTTTTTTGATATTTACTAGGCTATAGACTGTAAAACCAATTATTTTTGGTTCTTAAACATAATGAATTATTGTTGGACAATTATATTTTGAAAATGTACAAGATTTTTACAAAGAATATATGTAACAAGTGATATTTTTTAATTTTCAATACTCCCGATACATTTTTAATATAAATGTGATAATTTTTATTAAATTTATTTAAAAGATTTTCTTAATTTTTCCATTGGTTGCAAAATGTATGTCTGGCTAATTTAAATATTTTTTATTTCCTAATATGTCTATACCAGGGATGGCAAAATTGGTACGATGGTACTTTTTTGATACCATTTGATGTGCAAAAGTACCGTGATACTCCTAAGCCTTATTTGATACTTTCAGGGCTACAATCTCAATATCCGATTATCGTTTAACCGGTAGTAAATCTGTCTGTTAAAATAATTTTTTTTGTATGGGAACTTTCAATAAATCGTTTTGAAATAACAAGAGAATTAGAATATAGGGATAAAAGTTTCTTTAAAATTTAAAATACATACTTTTAATTTTTTTGGCACTTATTCTCGAAAATGCATCAAATAAAAGTTGTAGGAAACATCTAATAAAGTACTCTATAACTTTAGTTGCTGTTTCTTCAATATTATCAGACAAAATGTTAAAATAGTTGAAACCTATGTTAGACTATGTTAGACGCTTCTATAAGATAATTCGCTGAGTTCGAATATTACTTCATATTTTCTCCATCACATCTGGAATCTGAGATATTATGTCCTGAGTTTTGATAAATCGCAATTTTTGTCCCTTTTCGAGACTTATAACTTTATAACATCATATGGGTACCAGCCTACTCGAGAGTAGTCGGTAACGAAAGAGCGAATGTAATAGCTTTAAAGGGTAGGAAGCTCAAGGCAGTTAAACTGACGAACACAAAACCATTCGATGCAACAAAAGCTGAACTAAAAATATGGGTGAGAGAATCCCATATGACCTCTTGGTATAATGAAACAGTGGGTAGAACCACGAAAATCCTATGGGGGGCCCTGATGAGAGCAAGACGAAAAATCTCCTCAAAACTCTGGAGCACTTTCTTTGCCACTGCCAGGCATTCGTCGAAGTTAGATCCAAATATCTTGGAAGTGATGTGATTCCTGACTAACACTGATTGGAAGATTCTTAGGAATTACGTTCAAGGATCTGAACACTGAAAAATAATTCACTCAGTTCCTTTTTTTCATGATAAAGAGCGCACAACAGGCCCGATTGTGGCCTAGGTGAATTTCTTGGGATTTGAAGTAGTACACATCATTTTATCAACCTAACCTAACCTAAGTACTTTGAGATCCAAAAAATACTCTCTGAAATATTTTTGATACTGAAACAAATTCTCTTTTTCCATCCCTGGTCTATACCATCCAATTTCCCCATTACGGCTCTGAGCCGACTGTAAGTCGCCGCCGAATTATTTTAGCTCAGCCGCCGACAATTTTAAATTGACTTCGCCCTCAGCATATAAACAAGTTTTGACCAAATGTTGACGTGTGGCCCAACATATATTTGTTCAATTCACAATCAAGTTGTATATTGTATCTACTAAAGTGTAGTAACAGTGATTGTGAACAGATTTTTGTAGCAAGTCATAAGTTTATGTTCACAATAAAAAGAACAATCAAAACAAACAATGTTAAAAGTAAACATAAACCAAAGAATATTAAACTAATTAAACGAGCAAAATAAACAAAATTAATTTCTTTTTATTTAAAATTCTATTATTTTCATTATTCCACATTTTAAACTAATAAATAAACAGTTTTTAATAAAATTTTATTTTTGTTTTGGTAAACAGCTGTTTGTTTGTAATTTCTGTGTTATCACTTTATCGTTTTTAATGTCAAAATCGATTAAATTTTTTATTTAAATGCTGAAATAAACAATTGACAACACTGAATTTTCTTACGATATTCGAAAAACATATGAAAAATTGTCGTAAGAGTTGTATAGAACTTTTGCATCAGTTGTAATTCAGGTCTGAGTTGGGGAACAACTCTCGCGTCATCGTTTTTATTTCTTAAGGACGGTCAGGCTTGTGCTTGTTGCTGGGCTTTCGACAGAATTATTTCTCACCCCGCACTAATTTAATGCACTACTTCGTATAACTGTTCTAAGTTATGCGTTGCCTTCATTAAACGCGTGCTTTCGTTTTACTTTAGAGTGAGGTTATGTTTTTAACTGGTGGAGACAATAAAATACTCACGATATAACCTGGTGGAGACCATTTAAACTCAAATATTTACTGGTATTTAGTGGTAATATCACTAGACTATCTAGAAAAAACGTAAAATTTGAATGGACTCATGAATGTGAAAAAGCATTCAACTATTTCAAAACTCAACTTTTGAGCCCACATATTTTGCAATACCCAGATTTTTCAAAACAATTTTGCATAACAACCGATGCAAGTAAATTTGCATGCGGATCTGTTCTAAGCCAAGAAACCAATGGCATGCAAATGCCTATTGCCTTCGCCTCAAAAGCTTTTACAAAAGGCGAATCAAATAAATCAACTATAGAGCAAGAACTTACCGCCATACATTGGGCAATACAATATTTTCGACCATACATCTATGGGAAAAAGTTCTTGATCCGAAGTGATCACAGGCCTCTATCCTATTTATTTTCTTAAAAAAATCCGTCATCTAAATTAATGAGGATGAGACTTGACCTTGAAGAATACGACTTTGTCGTAGAGTATCTTAGGGGAAGAGATAACCATGCGGCAGACGCACTGCCCCGCATTGAATTTAATGATATAAAAAATATAGAAGTCAAAAACGTCTTGAAAGTAACAACCCGACTTCAAGCAAAAAGGAACAATGTCAATAATACCACTGATTCCGACAGCATTCAAGTACCACAGCCGGTTAAATTTAAAGTATATGAGGCAATAAATGCCCAGAAGCATAGTAAAATGTCCATTTTGCATTTTACTCAGGATAAATTAATTATCCTCAAAGGAAAGACAAAACTTTCCGAACATATGTTGAATGAGATTGTTATTAATAGAAATGTCGATTTGGATCACCTCTTTCCAAAGCTTGAAAAAATAGCTAATAATCTTGGTCTCACAACATTAAGACTTTCACTAGGTGATTGTATTTTCAATATCCCGGGAATAAATATAGAATTCTTTAAAAATAAAGGAAATGGTCTCTTAAAAAGATTGACCTTGGTGCTCACACCCAAATTAAATAAAATCAAAACCGCTGAAAATAAACTAGCCATCATGCAAAAATACCACCATGACCCGATTTACGGAGGACACATGGGAATAACTCGAATGACTAGGAAAATAAGACTTCTTTATTACTGGAAAGGCACATTCCCCGACAGCCGGTTCTACGTACCGGAATGACCCGAAATTTTTAGGCCAAGGGCTGTCAACCTCAGCAACAACTACACATTTTTACCAACGGAGCAACATCTTCCGGCATTGCTGCTCCGTATCCTATTGGTCCGTGCCGGAATCGAATTAATAATATCCGAGTTATAGGCATTTAAAAATTTAGTGATACAAAATTTACCATACCTTGGTCCGCCTTTTTTTGAATTCCGGGCGTAATTTGGACCAAATGGACTCAATTTTTTCTATTAGTTAGACAACAAAATATAATAATATACAATAATATACAAAAAATTTCAGATCAATATCATTTACAGATCCAAAAATATACGTTTTTTTATTTAAAAATTCAAAAAATTTTAGATTTTTGCCGTTTTTTGCCCAAAATGTGAAAATGCAAAAAAAATTGAAAGATCAAAGGGCATCCCGCAATTCCCAAAAATAGGAATGAAAATCCCAAAAATGGATTTTTTACATTTTTGCCCATAGGGTCCACATTTCTTTCAGGGCTGGGAAATACTTTTGGAGTAAATAGAAAACATATTGAGGTTTCCGAAACTGCTTTCAGTTTTCTGATCCCAGCTTTGGGATTTTAGAACATGTCGCCCAAAGTTGAAGTTTTGAAAAAAAAATATGTCATATTCAGAAGGATCAGAGTGGCAATTTTTCAAAAAATAGGACAATTTTTTACGCCAAAGCGTTCTGCGTAAAGATACCTTTTAGAAAACTATAAAATTGTTATATGTTCTTAAAGAAAATTTTATTTTATTAATAAAAGAGTTAAGACACATTTTGGGCAAAAAACGGCAAAAATCTAAAATTTTTTGAATTTTAAATTAAAAAACGTATATTTTTGAATCTGTAAATGATATTGATCTGAAATTTTTTTGTATATTATTGGAAATTTTGTTGTCGAACTAATTCAAAAAAAGGCGGACCAAGGTATGGTAAATTTGTGTATCACTAAATTTTTAAATGCCTATAACTCGGATATTATAAGAGATAAGTAGTATGTCCAAGCATGTTTTTCCAAGATCTCAAATCTTTGTATTTCGGTGAAAAACAAAAAATGGCACGAGTTTAAAAATTTTACATGTCGTAGGTACCCTACTTTGAGCCGCCACAGATCCGTCCCTGGGCATTTGCGGGGTTCATCTTCAAAACTTAAACTCGAATACTCCTTGGCTACGCTCACGCCAAATTTTATCCCGATCGGATCAGCCGTTTAGAAATGCCAGATTTATTTCCAAAAAAATTTCCATTCTGCCCCATTGTGGCTTGTTCAAGTCCTAAAAGTACTATCTAATATTTTTGTAATCTTAATAGCTGTATCAATAAAAGTTTTTTTAATGAACTTAATAATTCATATGTATATGGTCCCGTTCAAGTCTAATAATTGCTGTCAATATTATTATTAATTAAATCGAAAATAAAAATCATTGATTGAACTTACGACGAAGGTCTTGAGACGTTAGAGTATACTTTGGGAATAATTGATTCAATATGAGGAATAACAGTCTGTTTTTATACCCTTCACCTTCGTGAGAAGGGTATATATAAGATTGTCATTCCGTTTGTAATTTCTATAATATAATTTTCCGACCCTATAAAGTATATATATTTCTGGATCCTTATAGATAGCGGTGTCGATTAAGCCATGTCCGTCTGTCTGTTGAAATCTTGAATCTTCAATAATTCTGTTAGACATGCTTTCGAGAAGATCGCTATTTAAAATAAGCAAAAACGGAGATATGAGCAAAAAATCCGATACAACCTCTGAAAATTTCATCAAAAAATGTCATATTTTTTCATGCTTTATTAAATAAGCAACAACAACACTGTATATTAGAAAGATATGTACGCGTGTGGTGTAGATGTATTGGCTTTTCAGCTGTGTATTTTGTTCGTATGTTTGGATGCTGTTGGCATCATTGAGTTGTGTATTTTGTTTTGTGAACTTGGCAGCACTGAAAATTATCTCTGTGAAGCCGAAAACACTCAATTTTCGTTTTTATTTATTCTCTCTAGAAAATGAGTAAAAAACAAGTAGGAAAGTATAGTCGGACATGGCCCACCATATAATACCCTACACCATGAGTATATTTTTAAAATTTTTACTTTTTATAAAGAAACTTTTATGTTGAATATTTTTCCAAAATATATAAGCAATTTATTGATAAAAAAAACTAAAATTTCTAAATGAGGCTTTATATATATCAAATTGAGCCGATCCTCGGTGAATTTGGGAAAAGGGTATATTTTTAAATAACAGTTAGTTTTGTTGAGTTTCATTGCGATACAAATGGTTACAAGTCAATTGTAGACGTTTAAGACATTTTTTGAAGGGGGGTTTGCTAGGGTCAAATAAGGGCCGATCCTTACGAAAATCTGCAGTGTCATTTATACTTATGTAAAACTTATTTATGCCAATTTTAGACTATAGACTAGATTAAAGACTAGACTATAGACTGGACTATTGACTAGACTATAGACTATAAACTAGACTATAGACTAGACTATAGACTAAACTATAGACTAGACTATAGACTAAACTATAGACTAAACTATAGATTAGACTATAGACTGGATTATAGACTAGACCATAGACTATTCTATAGGCTAGACTATTTACTAGACTATAGATTAGACTAGACTATAGACTACACTATAGACTATGGACTAGACTATAGACTACACTTTAGATTAGACTATAGACTAGATTAAACTATAGATTAGACTAGACTATAGACTAGACTAAACTATAGATTAGACAAGACTATAGACTACACTATAGATTAGACTATAGACTAAACTATAGACTAGAGTATAGATTAGACTATAGACTAGATTATAGACTAGACTATAGATTAGATTATAGACTAGACTACAAATTAGATTGTAGACTACACTATATATGAGACTATAGACTTGACTATAGACTAGACTATAGACTAGATTATTGACTAGACTATAGACTAGACTATAGACTACACTTTAGATTAGACTATAGACTAGACTATAGACTGGAATAGACTATAGACTAAACTATATATTAGACTATAGATTAGACTATAGACTAGACTATAGAATGGACTAGACTATAGACTACACTTTAGATTAGACTATAGACTAGACTAAACTATAGATTAGACTAGACTATAGACTAGATTATAGACTAGACTATTGACTGGACTAGAGTATAGATTAGACTTTAAACTAGAGTATAGACTAGACAATAGATTAGACTATAGACTACACTATAGATTAGACTATAGACTAGATTATAGACTAGACCATAGACTGGACTATTGACTAGACTATAGACTAGACTATAGACTAAATTATAGACTAGACTATAGATTAGACTATAGATTAGATTATAGACTAGACTATAGATTAGACTATAAACTACACTATATATTAGACTATAGACTTGACTATAGACTAGACTATAGACTATAGGCTAAACTATAGGCTAAACTATAGACTAAACTATAGATTAGACTATAGACTAGATTATAGACTAGACTATAGACTAGTCTATAGGCTAGACTATGGACTAGACTATAGACTACACTTTAGATTAGACAATTGACTAGACTATAGACTAGACTATAGACTAAACTATAGACTAGATTATAGATTAGACTATAGTCTATATTATAGACTAGACTATGAGTAGCAAATTGTTCATGCACGCAGACTGTTTATATCCTTTTTTGTAATGTTCCTTATTTTTAGTATTTCGCTCTTTTACATGTTACTCCTATAGACCCCTATTAAATCTAATTATTTGTGCCTTTAACAAAAGGAAAATACAACAGCGCAATCTGAACAAATCCTACGTATAAAAAGTATTTATGTAGTAAAGCTATTTTTAGTAATTTAAGTAAATTAAACTCTTAGGAAATCTTAATAAAATGAAACAAAAACTTTTCTTAAATCTAATTATTTGTGCCTTTAACAAAAGGAAAATACAAGACAAAACAACAGCGCAATCTGAACAAATCCTACGTATAAAAAGTATTTATGTAGTAAAGCTATTTTTAGTAATTTAAGTAAATTAAACTCTTAGGAATCTTAATAAAATGAAACAAAAACTTTTCTTAACAAAATTGTTCTTAAAAATATTTGTTTATTAGCCAAATGTATGTATGTATGTATGTATGTATGTATGTATGTATGTATGTATGTATGTATGTATGTATGTATGTATGTATGTAAATATTTCTCCAAACAATTTAGAAAAGCAAGTAAATTATTTGAGAAGAGTAAAAAACTTGAAAAATATTTATAAAAACTCTTACGATATTTTCCTGCAAAAACTTCCTTTTTATGTATGTATTAAATGTTATTATTATTACTATTTTTGTATGTGAAATGTTGTTATACCCTTCACCTTCGTGAGAAGGGTATATATAAGTTTGTCATTCCGTTTGTAATTCCTTTAATATAATTTTCCGACCCTATAATGTATATATATTCTGGATCCTTATAGATAGCGGAGTCGATTAAGCCATGTCCGTCTGTCTGTCTGTCTGTCTGTCTGTCTGTCTGTTGAAATCAGTTTTTAGAGGACCCTAATTTGTCTTGTAGTGAACAAATAAAGCATTGATAATGCCAATAAGTAATAACTAAACAAAATGATATAAAATTCGAAATATGTTGACTAATAATCGCTCAGCAGTTCCTAAGGATCCTAAAAATAAAACAGAAAAGCCAAACATGGACTTTGGAGCTTACAAATGCTTAAAGAAACCATATTTATCAAAAAAGTTTTAAAGGACTTGGCCCACATCTTAAGTTACTAAATCCTTTTGTTGTTTTCAATATAAAACTAAAAAA
Organism: Lucilia cuprina; assembly: GCF_022045245.1. Classification (NCBI taxonomy): domain Eukaryota; kingdom Metazoa; phylum Arthropoda; class Insecta; order Diptera; family Calliphoridae; genus Lucilia; species Lucilia cuprina. The sequence goes on from NC_060954.1 coordinate 26,754,322, forward strand.
TACTTGTTCGTTCGCATTTAGTGGAACAGGCACTATAAATAATATTGTAATACATTTTTACATTTACACTAATTATAAAAAATAAAATATTATCTATTTAAAAAATTAATAAAGACCTGAAATGTTGTTTCAGTCCCGAATGTTTTGACCATCAATATATACCTATAGGTAATTTAGGGCGGATTTCTTACTTCTAGTTAAACTAGGATTAACTTGCTGTTAGATTAAACTCGGAACAAATTTAGGCGGACTTTAACCAATGATTGTGTTTTTCAGTTTTAGATTTAAGCTCAGTTAACTTTGTTAGTATTGCCAACTTTTCACTCAAAAACACAAAAAATGAACAGCTGTTTTTAGCAAACAATACTTTTGTAAAATGAAAAATTTTTGGAAAAATGTTAAAAAAACATTTAAAAAAAATAAAAATAAAGCAAAACAAATCAGAAAATTGCAATTTACTTAAAATATAAGTTTTTTTTCTTCCGAAATCATTGTTTTATTGTTTTTGTTAAGTGTGTTTTCTCACTTATATCTTGAGTTTAATTGGCCAATTACTCTCAGTTAAACTAATATATTAAGTAACTTTATTGATAACTGAATAACACGAAACATATATTAAACCAGGTTTAACCAAAGAATGAAGATTATCATTATCAAAAAAACTCACCTTTAAACAAATTTTAAATTTTTCAAAGCGCGATATTTTTGGTCTTGAACGGGATTCCGATTAAAAAGTTATTCATTTAAGTAGCACTTCCAAACCAAATTTCTTTAAAATCGGTGTTGGTAAATCCGAAAAAAGGTTTTTATGTCTGTTTTAATACGGATTCTACCTTATATCTATTATAAGAAACTTCTTAAAAGCATGTCTTCAGAAAATTGATTTCAACAGACATATGTACATACAAACGGATAGCTTAATCGACTCCGCTTTCTGTAAGGATCCAAAGTGTATTTACTTTATAGGGTCAGAAAATTATACTGTGGAAATTATAAACGGAATGACAAACTTATACAAATATCCCTTCACATGAAGGTGAAGGATCAACTGATTGAATAACTCCACCTTATGTGAATTCGCCTTGATTATGGTATATGTGTAATTGGGATGAACTAAAAATTCAACAGTGCTAACGGTTCGACCAAAATTGGCTGTGTAAATTCGTGAATGGAATGACCATTTTTCTCATTCAAATAATATATATTTTAAAATATTCATTAAATATATGTTAATAAAAATTGTCGTATGAGTTGTATAGAGCTTTTGCATAGAAAATACCAACAACATTGTTATGACTATTGTAGCAGCTGCTGACATACAACGCTACAACATCGATTGTGAATTGAACATATGTTTCCACTGGCTTCAGATTTACTAGATTTGAGTAAACATCTTACAGGTGTTTCCACTCAGCTTACTAGTTTTTGAAATTCAAATTTTTGCACAAATCCCGTCATATAACGAAAATAAAATATTTTTTTAATTTAACATTAAAAATGCAAACATACGGGTTTAATTGTATTAATTTGTTTATTAAATGGAGAGGACCCAAATTTGTATATATTTCAATTGATATTACGATGGAACGAACGCCTTTGAAATTGGAGAACTTATATCCGCATTCGAATGTATTCGAATGGCGAGTGGACCACACTACAAATTTTAAGAAAAAATAGATCTTCATTCCATTTTTCTAGTCATTTGGACCAATAAATATTTATAAAATCTATTTTTTATTTTAATTAGCTTGTACCTACGACTAATTTTTTTTTAATCCAAGATTAAATCGTTAAAATTTCCGATATGGCTGCAAATAACATTGACAGTTTTCACGCTATGACAGTCATTTAGTCATAATTTTAAAGCATTATGATTGCACTTTAATATGGTATATCATTTGTAGCACAATGTGTGTTTTTACAAATAGGTCAATTTGATAGATCGGTAGAATTATTGTTCTATGTTCAATAAACGCTGTAATCTGAGGTTCCGATATCGTTGCAATTAACGAAGTAAAAGCAATAACGAAGTAATTTTTAAAATTTACTTCCTTTAATAAAACGTTCACATTTGAATGTGAAATGTAGGTGATGCGTTTAACGCAGGGGATTTACGAAATAAGGCACACTGTATATTTATTTAATAGGTTAGTTTCAGCTATGAATATTATTTCATTATTTTTCAGATTATTGTAGACAATCATGCATACATTTTTGTAAGATCTTAATGAAATATTTAAAATACATCAGCAAGAGGAACACCGAAACCGAAAGTTTGCTTAATACTATGCCAGTAGTATCGATACCAGTTAGCCTTCATTACATCACACTCAGATGCTGGAACTCCAGTTTGCCGAAGTTTCATTTGGGTATAGTTTTTCTGAAAAAAAGGAAAAAGTTGTTAGATTACAAATTTATGTAGTAATAAGTAATATGGTATTAAAATAATTTCATTAATAATAATTAACGACAACTTGCAAACACTGAACATCAAAAAGTAAAACGCTGTCAAAGATTACCTAAATTTCCTAAAACAAATTGTTTTCGATTGTTCATTTCGGGACAGTCCCGAACTAATTAATTGACATACTGCTTATTGTGGCTTCTTGCCATCCGACTACCCAGGTGACTAACCATTTTAACATGTGCTTGTCTCTATAGCCTACAATGAGACTGTCAAGATTTGGATGATAATCTCCAAATCGGTTCATAAAAGTCAGTTACATTATTTGCTCTTTTACTATTTTCTAGCTATTGACCCGTTCTAGGAGAGGGACAAGTGTCCAAAAGTTTCCTGTCCAACTTTAATATTAAAACATAAAAAATTTGTTTCGAAAAAATTCTTTTATTTTTAGTTTAAGTAAATATTGAATTGAAAATTTTTAATATTGCTACTCATTTTTATCTTCAGTGATATGCGACATTATAAATGACTCAAATTATAAATAGCTCTGAAAGAATAGAATTTGTTATATCAAGGAAAGATTAATTTTCTCCTTAATCTCTACTATTTTTATACCCTTCCCCTTCGTGAGAAGGGTATAATAAGTTTGTAATTTTTTCCGACCCTATAAAGTACATATTTTCTGGATCCTTATAGAGTCGATTAAGCTATGTATGTTTGTTGAAGTCAGTTTTAAAAGAACCCAAGATATCATGGTTTCGGGAAGATCGCTATTTAAAATCAGCCAAATCGGACCATAAATAACGGAGATATGAGCAAAAATCCAAGACAACATCTAAAAATTTTATCAAAAATTTAATGTTTTTCTCTATGAATGTGTCGAATAAATGAGATGTGTGCTGGGTTGAATGATGATGGATGAAAGGTATCATATACAAGTGATACCGATTAATTTGCCTTCCTTGTCCAGATATGTTCAGAGTATACTCTGTTCATATCAGACTTGCCACAGCGTGTCACTGTGAGTAAGAACAATGTCTATGGCTTGTTGATGGATCGTGCTTCGGTCCACCGGTTACGACTCTAGGTGCTGTTGCCGAATCAACAGTAGTAGTGTGACTACTTTGGCAAGAGATTAGATAGCTAGAGTACTCCAGCAAAGTACTTGCGCATGGACCGGTCATAGCCAATGTGCAAAAATTTCCACCTGAGTCTTCATTGAAGACAAAGGGGCGATGGTAGACCGTTCTCAAGTCTACCCTGTGGATGAAAAAGACCACCGTGGGTTAAGGCCGACACGGCAGGTGCTCACGTTAAAACTCTCGACAGTCTGTAATCGTACAGAGTTAATTTTTTTGCAACATCAGGAGGGTCATTCATTTTGGATTATTTGTTGGGTTATTCTGTATTATTTCTTTTTTATTTGTTCAAAAAAATATCACAAAATTAAAGTGGAGTAGAGAACAAAAGAAATTTGAAATAACTGTATATCGCTTTTTTAAGATGTAGAAAGCTGTTGTAAATTAAACACTTGTTTTCTTAACGAGTAATAAACAACGACTGTCTATAGCACCGTTGCGCGTTCATATTGTCCTAATTACGAAGATTTTCGGCAATTCACACGTACATAACCCGATCATAAATAAGCAAGAGCAAGAGCGTAAAAATTACAAAAATTATCTTTGTTGCTTGACAGCATTCAACAAAGTATTGAGAATAAATTGCAAAAAAACTCATAAACTACAAAAACTTTTCAGCAATGCATAATCATCAAAATTCATAAAAACGATATTTTTAATACTTTTTATAAACATTTTATATTAAAAAATTTTATCTTTGTGAAGAAGTAAACATTTTTCTTTTCTTTGGATATGTTTAATCTGTAAAATTTACCATTTTACTTCTTAAAAAGTATTAAGTATTTTCTCACCACTACAATAACAGTTACTCTTTGTACTGGTATTGGCTGGTCTATAGTCTTTTGAAGTAGTTTAAAATTGCAAAATTAATAAGTGAATTTATAAAAATATGCAGAAACGCTTATGTACAAAAATTTTTACCTGTCAAAATAATAGCACCAATAAATTTATTTTTTCCAAAAAAGCAAAGTAATGCATAATGTATTATTAAAACCCTTTAAAATAGATAAGCTGCTATTTGTAGTATTAATTAATTAATGTGACTTTTAAGTAATTATAGAATTTCATTTAAAATAATAGGCTATTTCAAGCATTGCAATGAAGAAACATGAGAAACAATTAAAAAACCGATAAGAAATATTGTGGGATGTTTAAATAAAATGATTACAAATTGTAATATCTTACAATTATCATATCATATATTAATATTCCACCGATTTTGGTCATGAAATAATACAAAGATACACATAACTACTGAAGAAAAGTCAAAAACTGGATTCTGGACAATAGAGCCGCTGTAATTGAGAGGGCTGCCAAAAAGTTCCGATGAAATGTCAATCGAGAATTTGTATGCCGATGTAAAGAGAAAGATATCTGAAATAAAATCAAACAACAATTATGATTTTTGGAGTACTGTGAAACGAACATGGTTGTCCATTCCTCCAGGTATTTTGTGAATTTAATGAAAGGGATTGGCTAGCCCCCCGTGGGCCTAGGGCAACGCAACAATAAGCTAATAATAATCCTTAAAGTTAATTTGAGACAAAACTACTCAAATTTTGAACTCTATAAACTATTATCTAATTTTATTTAACATTTGACATGCTATTTCTTTATATTTTTTTAAAACCTAATTGTTTTTAATAAATATGAATTTATATGATTTCGTTTGTTCTTTCATTTATTCTTAACACATTTCTCAGTATTTTAAACCAATATACAAACACCACTTTTTTTAAATATATGTTTTTTAAATATTTTCAAATTTACTATGGAAGTGGTGCTATTATTCTGACAGCAGCTGTATATTTAAAATATATTAACAAAGTTTAAAGACATTTAAACAAAAATCATCACATACGCAAAAGTTGTTTACTTGATAAAAATTAAATTCCCTTTCAAAGTACAGTTGACGAAAATATAAACACGATTGAGCATGATTTTTATTAAAACAACAAAATTTCCATTCAGATAACGTGCAGAGTCATAGAAAAGTTTTCTTACAAAATTCCTGAAAATGGAAACAAAATGACCAAACAAAAAATATAAGAAAATTTGCAGACTATTCTGTTAAATATCAAAGTGAAATTTATATTATTGTCTGATGAGGTAACAAAAACAATTATCTTCAGATTATGTGCAGATTTATGTTTTACTTAAGAAAGGGTACATACTAACCTCCTTTATGTCTAAAAAAATATAGGCAAAAAAACGTATTGTCCTTTGCCAATGTGCAGATTAGTCTCATAATTGTCGTAACACTGAAATTACCTTTCGACAAAGTGCAGAAATCTAATGTTAATCGTTTAATAATTCAGAAAATGTGCAGAAAAGTCTAACAAAAAGTACGATGAACTAGTTCGACAACTGCGATATCAACTGCCACAAAGAACTACCACTAGTGAATTTTCAACCCAATAGCAACCCTTCAAACATTTAGAAGACAAAACTATTGCGCATCACTCCAGAAACACTTCTGGACAATTGTCAGACGAGAACGCACATTTTACAAAAACAAAATACATCGATTTCGAATTTTCGTCTTCTAGAAATATACTTTTAAGTTACTTTCGGATGATAGTTAGAAGAGTGCATCTATTTTCCTTAAAAAAACCATGACTGTTGCATTTTTTTTCATCTGGAAGTATACGTTCTAGTGACATCTTAATGATAGTTGGGTGAGAACACACATTTTACAATAACAAAATACATTGTTTCCTAATTTGTATCTTCATGATTTGTATGTTTATGTCACTTCTGGAAAACAGTTTGAAGAGTTTTCACATTAATGTTGTATTTTATTCATCTGGAAGTGTGGATTGTAGTCACTTCTGGACGGTTGTCAGACGAGAGCACACATTTTACAAAAAAAAAAAAAAAAAAAAAAATACATTGATTTCTAGTTTTTTCATTCTGGAAGTATACTTTTAGGTTACTTCCGGATGATAGTAAGAAGAGTACAAAAACAAAAAAAATAAAAATTATAAATACTCCATATTTTAGCGTGAACGCGAAAAAAAAATTAAAATAAATAATGCAGAAAATTTGCTAAGTTCAGTGATGTTTGTGTTTTGTTCAGTCATGTTTAGTTTTAATTATTCATTGTAAAACTTAAATGAGTTATTGAATTTAATGTTCATAGAAAAATAGTGTAATTAATATATTGTGAATCTTAAGTAATAAAAAACAATATGACAGTGTTGTGTTAAAAATCAACTGTTAATAAACATTTAAGAAGATTTTCTTAATTGGCGAAGTGTATTAAATATATACCAAAAAGTATAAGGAAGGATTATATAAATAAAATTAAAAGTAAGTTGTCATATTAAAATACTATTTTAGAAATATGTTAACAACTCTTAACGGCTTCCATTTCCATTATTTTTAAAAAAGTCTAATATGTTTAATTAAAAATGTTTTTATATTAAATTTCGACTCACTCTTAATTCGTTTAGGAGGTATAAGCATTTAAAGGCTTTTTCAAGTTGTACATTTCGACATTCATTTGATGAACATTGCACTTTTAACATATTTAGATTTATTTGAGTTAAATCTTAACTTTCAATATTTTTAAAACTATTTTCGCGTTCAGGTCTGGAAAAATTATATTTAAATTAATACTTCTGTTTTATACATAAATTATTATTTGACTTGGGTCCCTCGACACGAAATTGCCCATATAGGATATTTAATATTGAAATCAGATAGTTTTAAACCCACCTTTTTTAAATAAATACAATTTTATTAATTTTCATATAGCTTTGGATTTAATTATTCTAATTATAGGTACTTTTTTAGTTATTAACACCAGGTCTTTCTATGACCTATCATATGATACTAATATTCTTAATATTTAGCATGCCGTTCCCAAGATAAGTATTAGAAGAGAGCAAACAAAAAATAGTATTGCAATATTAATGTCAAAAGCAATATCCCGTTTAGGGTCGTTAATGTGCTTCTATCGTTAGTGACTGTAAATAATTTAAAAAATAATCCATGACTTAGTAATTTCAGATCTTTATAAACGGTTTAATTCCAAGTTATTGAAAAAATGTTCATGAAAGGTAATGTTTTTATTGATTCAAAACAATAAATAAATAAATTTATTAATTTTTAATTATTTTATTTTTTAGAAAGCAGGTTAGTTAGTTAGTTAGTTAGTTAGTTAGTTAGTTAGTTATTTAGTTACTTAGTTAGTTATTTAGTTAGTTAGTTAGTTCGTTAGTTAGTTATTTATGTTTTTATTGTGTTTTAACTCTTTTTTTTTACAAAATTTTGATTTCATTTCTATTTTAGTTTTTTTTTCCAACAAACATTGATCTGCCGGAGTTTCAAAAACTTGAACTATGTATGTATGTGCAATACAAAATAAAATAAAACTAGTAAAACATTTTTTATTATTTTTTATATTTTCTCAGTTGTTTTTAAAAATTTGATCAGCAAATAACAACAACAATAAAAAACAACATTTCACATACAAAAATAGTAATAATAATAACATTTAATACATACATAAAAAGGAAGTTTTTGCAGGAAAATATCGTAAGAGTTTTTATAAATATTTTTCAAGTTTTTTACTCTTCTCAAATAATTTACTTGCTTTTCTAAATTGTTTGGAGAAATATTTACATACATACATACATACATACATACATACATACACATGTAACTAAAATATTTGGCTAATAAACAAATATTTTTAAGAACAATTTTGTTAAGAAAAGTTTTTGTTTCATTTTATTAAGATTCCTAATAGTTTAATTTACTTAAATTACTAAAAATAGCTTTACTACATAAATACTTTTTATAAGTAGGATTTGTTCAGATTGCGCTGTTGTTTTGTCTTGTATATTCCTTTTGTTAAAGGCACAAATAATTAGATTTAAGAAAAGTTTTTGTTTCATTTTATTAAGATTTCCTAAGAGTTTAATTTACTTAAATTACTAAAAATAGCTTTACTACATAAATACTTTTTATACGTAGGATTTGTTCAGATTGCGCTGTTGTTTTGTCTTGTATTTTCCTTTTGTTAAAGGCACAAATAATTAGATTTAATAGGGGTCTATAGGAGTAACATGTACAAGAGCGAAATACTAAAAATAAGGAACATTACAAAAAAGGATATAAACAGTCTGCGTGCATGAACAATTTGCTACTCATAGTCTAGTCTATAATATAGACTATAGTCTAATCTATAATCTAGTCTATAGTTTAGTCTAGTCTATAGTCTAGTCAATTGTCTAATCTAAAGTGTAGTCTATAGTCTAGTCCATAGTCTAGCCTATAGACTAGTCTATAGTCTAGTCTATAATCTAGTCTATAGTCTAATCTATAGTTTAGTCTATAGTTTAGCCTATAGTTTAGCGTATAGTCTAGTCTATAGTCTAGTCTATAGTCAAGTCTATAGTCTAATATATAGTGTAGTTTATAGTCTAATCTATAGTCTAATCTATAGTTTACTCTATTCTATAGTCTAATCTAAAGTGTAGTCTATAGTCTAGTCCATAGTCTAGTCTATAGTGTAGTGTAGTCTATAGTCTAGTCTAATCTATAGTCTATAGTCTAATCTAAAGTGTAGTCTATAGTCTATTCCATAGTCTAGCCTATAGACAAGTCTAGTCTATAATCTTGTCTATAGTCTAATCTATAATCTAGTATATAGTCTAGTCTATAGACTAGTGTAGTCTATAATCTAGTCTATAGTCTAGTCTATAGTCAAGTCCATAGTCTCATCTATAGTGAAGTCTATAGTCTAATCTATTGTCTAGTCTATAATCTTGTTTATAGTCTAATCTATACTCTAGTCCAGTCTATAGTCTAGTATATAATCTAGTCTATAGTCTAGTCTAATCTAAAGTGTAGTCTATAGTCTAATCTATAGTTTAGTCTATAGTCTATTCTAGTCTATAGTCTAACCTAAAGTGTAGTCTATAGTCTAGTCCATAGTCTAGTCTATAGACTAGTCTATAGACAAGTCTAGTCTAATCTATAGTCAAGTTTATAGTTTAGTCTATAGTCTAGTCAATAATCTAGTCTATAGTCTAGTCTATAGTCAAGTCTATAGTCTAATCTATAGTGTAGTCTTTAATCTAATTTGTAGTACAGTCTATAATCTAATCTATAGTCTAGTCTATAATCTAGTCTATAGTCTAATCTATACTCTAGTCTATAGTTTAGTCTCTAGTGTAGTCTATAGTCTAACATGAAATTCATAACGAGCAGCAAATATATTATAGATTTTATCGTAATCCTCATAATGATATTCGATTTGTGTGTCACAATCGGAAACTCTAGCCTTTAGGAAGACATCATCAAAATCCATATTGGGTTGACTTAGAAGCTTCCTGTTAAGAGAAAAAGTTTATTTAAGACTTGTTTTTTTTTTTAAATAAAGATAAGTATGTAAGTACCTACTAACCTCAAATATAAATCAAAATTGCTGGGGTAGTTGACATTCCAAGATAAATTTATCAGTAGGATCACCTATTAGGTCCTTAATTAATTATATACTAAAATAATTGTTGGTACGTAATTCTGGAAATGGTTCTTTGTTTATTTGCTCAAAGATCTGATGAATACAGGGAAATGTTTCGGTGAACTTCGTGTATCTGTCCAGGCGCAGCATCCTTAGTTATGCATGTATATACTTTGTGGCAAACGCGCAAAACACCGATAAAATGTGCAAAATGCCGAATAATTAAAAAAAATTGTGCCAAGTTGACATTTTTATATCCTTCACCTTCGTGAGAAGGGTATATATAAGTTTGTCATTCCGTTTGTAATTTCTATAATATAATTTTCCGACCCTATAAAGTATATATATTCTGGATCCTTATAGATAGCGGAGTCGATTAAGCCATGTCCGTCTGTCTGTTGAAATCAGTTTTTAGAGGACCCCAGATATCGGCGAGATCCGAATCCTCAATAATTCTATTAGACATGCTTTCGAGAAGATCGCTATTTAAAATCGGTCGGTAAATAACGGAGCAAAAATCCGAGACAACCTCTGAAAATTTCATCAAAAAATGTCAACAACAACACTGTATATGGAAAAAGATGTACACGTGTGTGTAGATGTATTTGGTTTTATTCAGCTGTGTATTTTTTTGTATGTTTGGAATCCAAAATACACAACAAAAATATATGATTTGCATTTTTTGTTAAAATAAAATAATTTTCCCTTTTGTTTTGCAAATATATTTTTTAATGAATAGAAAAAAGTATTTAAAACGTTTTCAATTATATGAAAGTAGATTGTGAGTTATTGTACAATAATTTTTATGCGAATAATGTAAGTTTGAAATTTAAAAGTAACACAATTTTTTTACGATAAACAAAATCTACGTCTCGTCAATGTTTACCAGCAATGAATACGAAAGTGTTGTTGTTTTACTGTTGCTTGTATACTGTTAAGAACAACAACAACGTATTGCTAGTGTTAAGCGCATATAAGTGTGTAGAAAACACACTGTCTATATCTAAGCGCATTTACAAAAACAAAAGAATACCAAGCGCATATGGCTTGGGCACCCTTGGTTTGGATGCTGTTGGCGTCATTGCGTTGTTATTTTTGTTTTTCTGTGTTTTTCGTTATGTATGTTTAGATGTCTGTTGGTTTAGATGCCTTGTGTTTTATTTCGTTTAGCGTTGTTGTTGTTATACTTTTTGTTTAGCTTTTGATGTAATAATAATGTAGTCGGGAAAAAATTTAAAATTTATAAAAGATGTTTAAAATACACTATGGTGAAGGGTATATAAGATTCGGCACAGCCGAATATAGCACTATTACTTGTTTTGTACTAAAAGATTGCCATTTGCTAAGTACAGGGTTGGATAAGCTTTTCCTAAATTCTCTTGGTTTGAATCTAAAAAAGTCGACTTTTTCAAATTATTTGCATTTTTATACAGTATTCGCACCAACATAAACGATAGACATTGTTTTGTAAAAATCTTTTAAAACTCTTTATTAATTTATTTGTATGAAATAAATGAAATTTATAAATATAAAATGTTAAAATATGAAAAATTCTAAAAATAGTTTTTCACTTTTTGACGTTTTCTTTTACAAATTAGTTTTTAGTTGGTTTTCGACAATATTTTGAATTTGTATGGGAAAACTAAATAAATTTTAATAGTTTTTGAAACAAAAACACAATAAAGCCAAAAACTACTAGCTTTTACTTGGTAGATTTTGTGTTATAACAATTCCGCTAAAGTTGTAGTCAAATTGTATTTCAAATATTTCTAATTTATTTTCAGACAAGTGTATTGTCGCTGGCTGCGACTTGAGCCTAACAAACACCCAAAAAGAACCACAAATTTGTTTAAAGTTATGATGCAAGGGTGTAAACGTTTATTTCTAATGAAGAATTTAAATTATTACAAAAATAATATTATTATAAATATGAACCACTTACCGCAGTCTTTGTCCCCAACAAACTAAACTTTAATATTAATGCCAGTAAATACTGAGCCTACAAATTTCTTTCTGTTATGTACATTTACTAACTGTTACATTCCAAACAAACAAAAAACTCAACGAAAATACTGCAGTAGAATTTAGGGACAAAGTGCGTTGAGTTCGTAAACAAATAAGAACAAAAGGGAATAAAAAGAACAATATAAAAAATCCTAAAGGTCATATGAACGAATATTAACAACAATGATCATACAATTATAAACAACATTAAGGTGGCTCAATAAATATAAATCAAATTAAAGAAATAAAACAAATTTAAAGGGACATATAAAAGAAAAAAATAAAACAAATAAATCAAATAAAACTAATAAATAAAATTCGCTCCTCTATGAGCCATTAGGCGACATCCCCACCCCCGTGGATCGGCTACGATTCACTACTGCAAATCGAGTATGGCCAGCTTGGAAACAGGGCGTCTTAATACAACAGTATTTGTGCGAACATCAGCACGTCGAATAATACCATCTCTCCCTTTGAACACCTCTTCAACTCTACCGCGCTTCCAATCTCTGCGGGACACAGTTGGATCACAAATTAGAACCAAATCACCAACAGCAATGGGCTTTGTACGTTCACATCATTTAGAACGTCTAGTCAATGTGGGCAAATATTCTTTAATCCACCGCTTCCAGAAGTGGTCACGCAATTGACGGGATATGCGCCACTGCTTTCTTAGGGCAACTGGTTGATCATTTATTTCTCCGGCAGGAGTTTGCGATGTATTAGGGCAACCGAGCAAAAAATGATTAGGCGTTAGTGGTTCCTCATCTTCATGGCTCAGGGGCAAGTGCGTTATGGGACGAGAATTCACAATATTTTCCGCTTCAATAAGGAAACTTTGCAACGCATGTTCTTGGGGGGCCGATTCTTTTAAAGTTGACTGCAAGACACGTTTGACGCACAGGACCATACTTTCCCATATACTACCTTCCGCAGGATTATGGGGACAATTGAACTGCCAGTCTATATCCTTCGTAGAGCATTCATCTTGAATACGAGCCACATCAAATACGTCACTGAACCGCTTGGCAACTTGGTCGGCACCAACAAAATTTTTTCCATTGTCGCTCCTGAGTCTTGTAGGAAGGCCACGTCTATTTATAAAGTTGCGTATGGCAAGAATACACGCATCTGTGGACAAATCGAAAGCGACTTCTAAATGGATGGTTCTGATGGCTAGGCAAGTAAATAAAGCCACAGAGCGTTTTTCATGACGACGACCAATCGTAATAGTCAGAGGGCCAAAGTAATCCAAACCAGTGTAGGAAAAGGGACGAATATATCGAGTCAATCTGTCCTTTGGCAAAGAACCCATAAATGGTGGCACCGGCAATGTACGACGGAATCTGAAAATAAGACAATTAGAAACACGCTTACGTAAAATTTTCCTAAGGCCGGGAATCCAAAATGAACTACGAATTTCACATATAGTTGCTTCAAAATTTTGGTGTTTAATTTTTTCGTGTAACTCAGTGACAGGATGAAATGACGGCAATATAATCGGGCGCCTTGAATCCAATGGTAACCAGCTAGCGGCGTCCACACGGCCATAAATACGAAGTAATGCATTTTCATCCATATACGGGCACAGGGAGTACAATTCACTACTTTTGGGCAGACTACCTTCATTTTTTATTATTTCAATTTCTTGGCAAAAATGCTCTTGTTGAGCTTGAAGGGAGAGCAAAATTTCAGCATTTTTAACTCGTCTGCAGTTAAACCATTTTCCTCAGCAGGACCAATCTCCTTACTGCAGCGGTTTATAAAACGTTACACTAAAGCCACTGTACGTTTTAGTTTCAAATAGGAGAAAAATCTTTTATAATCAATGACTTCTTGTATATTTACCAGTAGAGCAAATTTTGGACGAAGTTCTTCCGAATCTTGTTCGTTTGGGGCTACGTTTTCCTTTTGGGGCCAATTATCTTCAGAATCATAAAGAAATTTAGGACCATTCAACCAGCGAGAATCATCAGAAAAATCAACTTGGCTTTTCCTTCTTGTAGTTTCATCCGCAACATTTAGATTTGTTGGTAGCCATCTCCAATCTGCAGGGCTAGTAGATTCAAGAATTTCCGTAATTCTGTGGGCAACAAAAGGTTTGTAACGGCGACTTTCTGAGCCAATCCAATTTATTACAGTTGTAGAATCACTCCAACAAATAATTCTTGATACCTTAACGGAATGTTCCTTCAAAATTGTAACCAATAACCGAGTGCCCAAAACAGCAGCCTGTAGTTCGAGCCGAGGAATACTCATAATTTTCAAAGGGGCACATCTAGATTTGGCAGCCACAAGAGACACTTCAATTTTATTATGGGCATTTATTGACCTCCAGTATGACATAGCTCCAAATGCGTCTTCACTGGCGTCTACAAAAACATGTAGTTCCAGGCGGTAAGGAACACCATTTCCAAAATAACACCGAGGTACTTTGACCTTTTCAACATTTTGAAGACCTTGGCGCCAATTATTCCACACATCAACAATTTCACCGGGCAGTGCTTCATCCCATCCAATGCTGTGTCTCCAAACTTCTCGCATCATCAATTTTGCCGTTATCATAAAGTGGCTCAAAAACCCAAGTGTGTCGAAAACGGACATAACCACACTCAACAGCTCTCTTTTAGTTGGAGACTTTACACCTTCCATAACACCATCATTCACATTGTGGAACTTTATGGATGTTGCGTACTTGTTGCGCAATTTCAATGGACCTTGCAGGGTTAGGAAAGCTATCCACAAAGTCATCCACATAATGATGATCCAAGATAGACTTCACTGCACGAGGATATTGATCACGATAACACAGAGCATTTGTCTCTTTGACATAATGGGCTACACAAGGCGAACAAGCAGCACCATAACAAGCATTTCAAAACAATCGGGAGCTTATTCATTATCTTCGCGCCAAAGGAACCGTTGAGAACATCTATGTTCAGGAGCCACAAGTACCTGGTGAAACATTTCTTTTATATCCCCGCACACTGCTACAGCACCAACACGAAAATTAAACAAAACGGATGGCAACGGCTTGTATTGCTGGGGGCCTTTAAGCAGGTTTGAATTGAGAGAAACACCTTCAACGGATGCGGCAGCATCAAACACCAACCGAATTTTTCCTGGCTTATTTGGGTTGACCACTCCAAAATGAGGAAGATACGAAGTTCTGGGGGATACATCAGCAGCTTTTATGGGCGACAGTTTATGTACATAATTCTTCGACAAATAATCCTTCATTATAGTTTTATAGGCGACACCAAATTCAGGGCATCTTTTAATTTTTCGTTCAATGCCAACGAGCCTATTAAGAGCCATATGGTAACTGTCTGGAAGCACAACATCATTAGTACGCCACAAGAGCCGAGTTTGGAATCGACCTCCAATTTTTATTGTTGTTTCTTTCATAATCTTCCGGGTCCGTAACTCATCCTTTGATTCTATGACCGGCAATACCTTCACTCCAAAATTCTCCGTTTCAAAATAATTAGCCACCAAGTCATAGAGCCTTTGATCAGGCTGAACCAACAACAAACACAAATGGGAATTGGACGACTTACCCCTCATTTTACCAAATACGACCCTTCCTAAAGGAATGTTGGCAGCATATGGACCATTTTCTTCTAGAGGCACAATTTCATCGGGAAGCCCTAGATGGCAATAATCCAACCCAATAAGCACTTTAGGGACTACGTCGTCGTATAATTTAATGGGCAAACCAGGATGAGCACTTAAATCCATATTTAAACTTTGGGCCGGCAATTTTAAATTTGAAACTCCATAAGCATTATTTAACGCATATTTCCTCTGCCTACCAATTCCACTTACTTGCAAATGAACCACAGTCGCCATTTCTAGTGACGCCTTACCAGCATACCAGTGTAGATTTAATTTGCTTTGTTGCCCCTGAAGACCTAGTTGCTTCACCAAGGAGCTGTCCACCATAGTAACCGAAGAACCTACATCCAACAACGCTTATGTTTCAACTTTGTTACTAGGACCATAAAGCACAATTGGCACCACTCGAAATAACAACACACCTTTATCTGTAGCTTTGGACACACAACTAAGCACATTTGATGAACCACTTGGACCAGGAGTCTCAGATGAAACCGTATTATTATAATATATTAATTTTGACATCATGCAATAATTTGTTATGTTTTCTTAGGCAACCATCAACGGGACACGTCTTACGATAACGACAAAATCGGCTTGAATGTCCACTACCGAGACACGAAAAACATAACCTCAATTTCTTAACATCACTCCAACGATTAGGCACACTCAATGAACCAAATTTTTTACACTCAAATATTTTATGAATTGCCTGGCACAGAGGGCATTCTTGTTTATGTTGACCATCAGCGGCATGGAGGACAACTTTTCTTTTTAGTTCATTATTTTGACGATTTCCACTAGAACTTTGCACCATTCTCACCAAATCAGCGACACCCTTGAGCCATCTACTAAAATCCAAAACTGTAGGATATGGCTTTATAGTTGAGGCGTAGCGGGCCCACTCCATCCGTTTACTCATAGGAATTTTTCCGATCAGTTCTTCCATCAGTGTGGGATTTGCTAAATGCTGTTGTCCATTGGCAGTTTCCAAAAAAGCAGCTAGATTCTGCACTTTAAAAGCAAGAGGCACAAGTTTGTCGATAGCACTTTCACTAATGGGCGAAATTTCTTTAACTTGTTGCAGCTGACAACGAATGAGTATTTTGGGCCGACCATATTGAAAACACAATTGTTCCATAACCATACTCACATTATCGGGATGGATCAACAACGACTTCACACATTCCCGTGCATCGCCCTTCAAAACCTTTTGGAGCCTCAAACAATTTTCAAAATTATTATAATTATAAACGGCAGTAGACTGGTTAAAAGCCGTTGAAAACATGGGCCAATCTTCAGGAACGCCATTAAATTCCGCAAGTCATAAATTTTTCTATGCACCAGCATCGAGCCAACATTTTGAGACAACGGCATATTTGACGGCATCAAAAAATTATTTTCATTACAGCCTATGGAAGAAAATGGCGTCCGACGTTCAGCGCAGTCGACGTTGGCTGAGGCAGAATTGTCAACGTTGACTTCACTGGTACCCGTTACTGGCGGCGCCATATTGGATGGCTGTGGCATGGCGGCTGAAGAGCTTGGCGTCGAATTATTGTTCATGGCGATGGACAAAGCACGCTGGGCATTTAACAACTGGGCCTGGAGAACATTTATCTGGATTTGGAGAACTTCTAAATTGTTGTTGTAGGTCGACTGGGGCAACGGCGGCTGAAAATTTTGTTGGTTAGGTTGAACACTGGCGGCAACTGTGGTGGCTACGGTACACGTCGTTCCGGCAACGATGGAACTTGCAGGCACCTCGGCAATAGAAGGAGCAACTTTAGATGGTTGGCTTGAATAGGCGACACTGGTACTTACGTTTGGTGGAGGCACTCCAGCGGCAGTGGGAGTCGATGATGTTCCAGCGGCAAGGGAACTGGCAGGCAGGGCAGAGACTTCAGCGGCTGAAGCGGTCATTTGTTGGAAACCAACTTTTGTTCCGGCAGACGAGGAACCACTAGTAGGCTGATTCATTGTTGACTGCAAGCCAACCAAAAATTCACAAAAGGTTTCTCAAAAAACCACAAAAAATTTCACACC
This sequence comes from Lucilia cuprina, assembly GCF_022045245.1. Lineage (NCBI taxonomy): Eukaryota > Metazoa > Arthropoda > Insecta > Diptera > Calliphoridae > Lucilia > Lucilia cuprina. The sequence goes on from NC_060954.1 coordinate 26,772,008, forward strand.
AAAAATTTAAATGGAAAATTGTTCACCAAATTATTTTAAATAAATTAATTATTTGTCCCGGCAGACTGGAATCACTGAGCTGTTTTCAAATTTATTTTATGTTCCGGCAGGCAAGGAACCACAAAATTATTTCAAATGAAATTTGTTCCGACGGACAAGGAACCACAAATTCACACAAAAGTACAAATAAAATTTGCTCCGGCAGGCAAGGAACCGTTTACATAAAATTACACAAAACGTATTAATGTTCCGGCGGCAAGGAACCACAAAAAACATTTAAATTCAATAAAATTTGTTCCGACAGGCAAGGAACCACAATCGCACCAAAGATTGCGAAATAAAATTTGTCGCTGGCTGCGACTTGAGCCTAATGTTGAGGACAGCGAGTTTAACAAACACCCAAAAAGAACCACAAATTTGTTTAAAATTATGTTGCAAGGGTGTAAACGTTTATTTCTAATGAAGAATTTAAATAATATTATTATAAATATGAACCACTTACCGCAGTCTTTGTCCCCAACAAACTAAACTTTAATATTAATGGCAGTAAATACTGGCTGACATTTCTTTCTGTTATGTACATTTACTAACTGTTACATTCCAAACAAACAAAAAACTTAACGAAAATACTGCAGTAGAATTTAGGGACAAAGTGCGTTGAGTCCGTAAACAAATAAGAACAAAAGGGAATAAAAAGAACAATATAAAGAATCCTAACCTATGAACAAATATTAACAACAATGATCATACAATTATAAACAACATTAAGGTGGCTCAATAAATATAAATCAAATTAAAGAAATAAAACAAATTTAAAGGGACATATAAAAGAAATTAAATAAAACAAATACATCAAATAAAACTAATATATAAATGAAATTCGCTCCTCTATGAGCCATTAGAAGACATATATATATAATATATATATATATATATATATATATATATATATATATATATATATATATATATATATATATATATATATATATATATAATATATATATTATATATATATATATATATATATATATATATATATATATATATATAATAATATATAATATATATATATATATATATAATATATATATATATATATATATATATAATATATATATAATATAATATATATATATATATATATATATTCAGAATTTTATAATTTCATTTAAAAATTTTCAAAAGTATTTTAGAAGTTTCCTTTTGTATTGTGGAATTTATATACATTTTAGATATTCTAATTAAAATATTAAAATACAATTGGTAAATTTTGATATACAATTAGATATTTCTGAAATACAATTTTAATTTAAAATTTAAATAAATTAAAAATTTATGAAAATTGGAAAAATATTCTGTACATATAACGAAAATCCAATTGAAAATTTTGGAGAAACAATTGAAATTTAATATTAAAATAAATTGGAAAATATGGGTACTAGAAATTAAAATATTTTTGTTAAATATTTTAGAAATAAAAAGTTTTTAATGGTTTTAAAAAGTTTATAAATGCCGACCGTATTCCTAAACAAAAAAAATTTAAGTACCTTTAATAAATTATTTTATATTTAAAAATAATTTCGTATATTGTTTTCATTAATTCACTTCCCATCCTTGATGAGTGCATTTAAATATATAAGAATTTGGCAGCACTGCACATTCAGTCTGCAAAGAAGAGAAAATACTCATTTTCTGCACAAAAAACTCATTTTCTGCAAATAATACTAATTTTCTGCAGAAAAGAGTAATTTTTTCCCCCTCTCCCATAATCGAGTGAAAAAAGTTTACCAGCCAGAGTTTGTTATCTTCTCGTGGCTTGTGAATTGAACAATTAATTGTAAGGTAGTGTTATCAGAACAGCTTATGGTTTTTTGTTACTATGTTCATTATTCACCGTGGTGTATAATTAATGTCAAACTTTGTTTTTATTTTGTAAATGTCAAACTGGTTTCATTGTGTATATGTAAAATTTTTGATTAAAGTGAAATTGTGTGATTAGGGTATATTTTTGTTTAAGCATCAAAAAAATTATAAACAGATTTAAATTTATAAAAATTTTTTGTTTAATAAAAATTCGCTTTGATTTATTTGTCAGCTGTTTTTGAAATTTTTCCCTAATAGCCAATTCGCCTTCAAGTACATCCACAATGTCAAACTACATATAAAAAAATGTTACGAATTCGCTTGGTACTCTGAATTCGTCGATTACACTACCTTATAAAATTAATATACCTTGGTGTGGCCATGCAGTTTTAGGATGTGTGCCAAATGATATCAATGTTCTATGTTGGATTGTAATTTTTTTATGGTGGGAAAATTTTTACATTTTGCTGTGCCAAACGATATCTTTTTTTGCTGTGATAAATTTTGAAAATTTTCACGATTAATCCCGAAAATTTAACGCATCCAATAAAAATAAACTGTTTTTCGTCCTTTATGAATTTTATAATTAAATCTCTTAAATATAATATTTTTTGTTTTGTAAATTTTTTATTTTCATTTGTCAGAAATTTATGTAGTCCAATGAGCTAGTAAAATATTATTCACCTCATATCTATCAAAAATTTACTTTTAAAATAAATTTGCTATCGTTTGACACCCACTCTTAATAACCAAATAATCATTACCAAGGCGAATTCAGATAAGGTGGTGGCAGTTCTGCAACAACAACATTTTCCATGTATTTTGTTTTTGCTTTTGGTTTTCGTAAATGTCAAAAACCATAAGTACGGCGTATTCATTTGATGAAAAATTTTTGTAAAATGTTTATATTATATTAAAAAATGAAGATATTAAAATTTGGGAGGAAAATATATTCTGAATTGAATAATGTTTGTTTCCATCGAAAAATTATTTTCGGCAGCTTAATTTGCAAAATTTAAGTGAGTGCCTTAAGTTAAGTAAAACTTAATTTTTTGTGAAAAATTAACATAAAAAGTACATATTTATGAAAAAATTATATTACGAATGAATGAATATTTGTTGCGAATTAATAATTCTACTCCGGCGAGGTAATTTTCAATATTTGGCCATAATGTAGCAGCCGCCGGACGGGTAAATACCTTATATGGATTTTTTTATATAAAGCGTTCCGGAACAGACTTTTTTAGTTAATTTGTTTATCTACATAGTGTATATATAAAACAATATGGTTAAATTGGTAAGATTTAATAGATTTTAAAATTAAGCCATTAAGTAATAATCAGCTGCCGCCAGCCGGGAAAATACTTCATATGCGTTTCTTAATATTAAGTGTTCCGGAAGAGATTTTTTTTAAATTAATCACGTTATTTATGTAAAAAATCGGAAAATACCAAGCATCTCGTAAACAAATATCAGTTTATTTTAAATAATGGCATAATTGGTATGTATACAAATATGTTATTTAGGAAAAATATTAAATGTTAACATATTAAATAATATTGTTTTATATTTTATATTAACATAGATATTAGGCTTCGTTTCAAAAAATAAAATGTTTCCCGTTTTTGTGATATCACAACTTTTTAGAAGGTTTTTGTATCAGTTAATACTATGCTGTAATAATTTTATCAAAATTCCAACTCCTTCTTCTGCATATCTGAGGCGGAAACCACTGATTTTGAGCGACATTTTTTGCAGAGCAAAAACTGTATTATTTATAGGAAATCATGCTCTAATAATTGATTTTATAGGAAAAATCAATGTTTCAAAATGTTTAGTATTATCCAAAGATGCATTTTTTCCAAAAAATATTTCAAAAAAATGTGTCTTTGTGCATAATCAAAGTATGCTTTTTGCTGAGACAAATGGTGCAAAAATAAAAATTTTATCATTAACCCTTTAGATGTGATGAGACTTTATATTTTCAGATTTAAAATTTGTCATTATACATGTTATATATGGAACATTAATTGGATGGAGTTTTATTAAATTCAGAGATGATGATGATGAAAAACTCCATTGTTTGATGGGAAATTATTTAACCACAAGCCAACATTATAACCATCATAACTCCTAAAGGGTTTACAATAAATTAAAAATTTTAACACTATTTTTGTAAGGGCATTGAATACTATATTTACGAATGATAAAATCAGGTTTTGAATTTTTTTTTTAATTGCATTTTTTTCTTTTGCTCATGTGCATCTAAATTCTGTCAAATTAAGTTTATATATCTTAAATTTTCCTGTAGAATAGTATACTAAAGTCAGATTTGAAATATGTACAGCAGTTTTTGCCCGCAGATATGCAGATGAAGAAGTTGAAATTTAAAAAAAATAATTACGCCAATATTAGCGCTGTTTTAAAAACTGCCATAAAAAGTATGATATCACAATTTCAAAAATATTGCGTGAAGCCTAATAGATATATAAAGTGATTAACTAAAAAAATCTCTTCTGGAATAATTTATATAAAGAATCACATATGAAGAATTTTGCCGAACAGCGGCAGCTTACTTTTAGTAAAAGAATGAATTCTATTTGGAATTAATTCCCTTATATTTTTAATTCGGCTTAAAATTTTTGAATGTATCATTCTTTAAAAATCATTCTTTGAATTTAAATTCTAAAGCTGAATTTCTAAGCTTTATATTCTATTGAATTAATTCCTAAGAGAATTCATTCTTTATAGGAATGAATTCAATGGAATGATCATTCATATTTCTTTAATTCCTTCTATTACAAATTGAATGAAAGAAACAAATTTTATTCAATTTTTAATATACAGAATGCTTTTGAATTTTAAAACAAAACATTCATTCAATCTATTTCAAATTAAATGGTTGAAAAATTTTTAAATTCAATTTGTAATAGATTGAATTCAAACAAAATTTATATCATTCAAAGGGAATTTAAAAATCAATAGGAATTGTTGAAATTAATTTTAATTCAATTTGTAACAGATTGAATGCAAACAAAATTAGTTCATTCAGAAGGAATTTATGATTCTATAGGAATTAATTCATTAGAGAATTAATTCAACAACATCGAAAGCTTTAAGAATTAATTCTAGGAATTAAATCAAAGGGAATGAGTTTGAAGAATTGTTAATTCTTTAAAATATAACTCAATTTCAAATAAAGAATTAGGGGATGAATTCTTTCAGAGCTTTGTTTAAAATTTATTAAAATTTAACAAATTAAACAATATTTTTTTACATATACACTATGTGGATAAAGTGATTAACTAAAAAAGTCTGTTCCGGAACGCTTTATATAACAAAACCCATATGAGTTATAACCCGACCGGCGTCTGCTACATTATGGCCAAATATTGAAAATTACTCCGCCGGAGTAGAATTATCCATTCGCAACAAAGATTCATTCATTCGTTATATATATTTTTTTCATGAATATTTACTTTTTTATGTTTATTTTTCACAAAAATTAAGTTTTACTTAACTTTAGACACTCACTTAAATTTTGCAAATTAATCCGCCGGAATAGAATTTTTTTGAATCAAACACTATCAATTCAGAATATATTTTCTTCACAAATTTTAATATCTTTATTTTTAAAAAAATAAAAATTTAAGTTTTGCAAAATTAATCTTCCGGCGTAGAATTTTTTACAACAAATATACCATTTAGGATAATACAAGGTGTTAAGCTCCACCACAATTTCCCAAGATTTTATGAAAATAAAACAAAATATTTGCAAATTTAATTAGACGTAGATCTCTCTGTATTTATTTATTATTATTATTTTACCTCGTAGAAGTAATAACGTCAAGAGCACGTAGTGCTTATGTTGACGATCAGAAAAGAAGTGTTTTTTACTTTACAAAACGTAAATTGGTGGCAAACAATATTTAGGTACCGTTAACGGTTTACTCGTTAGAATTTTCCAACAAAGTTGTAAATAAAGCGGAGCTTAGTAAGATTCTAACGTCGCAAAAAATAGTATTTGCATATGTTATCAAAACAAGTGTAAACCCTAAATCGAACTAAAGAGTGTTGCAATTAACATTGAGATCTATATCTATAGATTTTTTTTGTTAATATATATTTTTTCATAAGTGATCAAAGGCATCACACCAGACTGGGCTGGTAAAATAATGGTTCCCATAGAACAAAGTCTAAGGAATGTAGTTTTCCGCAGACTACATACTGCTCTCAAAGGGAGAATGGTTTTAAAGCAGACCATGAACTGGGTTCGTAGAAAAAAGGTTCCCATAGGACAAAGCCGATGGGATGTAATTTTTCGCAGACTACATACTGCTCTTAAATGGAGAATGGTTTTAAGCAGACCATGAACCGGGCCCCTAAAAGAGGGACATGGTCATAAATGACCGGACCACAAAGTGGTGTATTTAAATTTAGTATGTATATTAAAGTAGACGTAAATATATTCTTGTGAGCATTTTAAGTGATATTCAAACAAACATTAAGAAGCGTTAGACCACGTAGTGTATTGTAAATTTGCGATATGTGATTCAAAGTCCCTGGGATTGGCTGGTCCTGTCAGAATCCAGCCAAATACATTTTTTTGTGCCAATAATGACCCTAATATATTTTGCTGTACTTCCGATAAAATTATACGATGATATAAATCCGCACCAATAAGAATATCTACAGGCCTACTATCTAAAAGATTTGAATCCGCCAAAGAAAGATTTGGCAATAACTTTTTAATATCGATATTTACGGAAGTTGAAGGTAAATTTCCCGAAATTTTTGGTAAAACAAATGCGTTTGTACTATGGTTTACTGAAGAGTCTAAATCGGAACCAATTTCCACAGGACAATATTTAGAAACTCTAATAACTACATTATTAATGCCAGAAACTTGAGCATGTGCAGAATGCGTGGGAAGTTTAAACCTTTTCCGTAATCGTTCAGAAATGTAAGAGCATTCCGAACCCGAATCAATTAAAGCGCGGACCTGATACTTATTGTTACTATGAATTATATTTACCGTAGCTGTCCCTAATAGAACAGACTGGTTTTGACTAGTATGAAATACTTGTGAATTGGACGTTACATTATTGGACGTATATGATTGTTGGTAGTGGGAGTTAGTATGTCGTAGAACCGCATCAGAGTTCTGTTCCGTAGAAACAGTAGGTCTTTCAACCACAGAGTTTTCTAAATGTTGTAAATGAAGCATCGAGTGATGTCGATTATTGCATATATAACAATTATTATTTATTTTGCAACTTCTGGCAGTTTGTGTCCTCGAAAGACAATTAGTGCAGAAGCTATGCTCATTCACTGTTGAAATTCTATCAGATATTGAAAGACTTTTAAAACGACGACAATTTCGCAAGTAGTGGGACTGCTTAGGACATAAAATACAAGAAATTTTTCCGGAAGAATTGTGAGATTGCAATGAAGATTCCATATTAGTGGAGTTTGTACCTTTAATTTTTTGAAGACATTGCAAAGTCAGAATTCTTTTCTTCAGAAAATTATCTAAATCTTTCCATTAGGGGAAAACTTAATTTGTCCTTAATTCCCTGTTCCCATAAAATAATTGTTGAACTAGGTATACGTTGAATACACATAAACACGATAATTGGGTCCCAATTATCTGTAGGCACATTATAGAAAGAAAGAAAGTGCCGTAAGAAAACTATCGATTCCGCGCTGTAAGGTTTTGAGTGCTGTGATCGACTCCTTGTCAAAGGCAGGAAGACTAAATAAAAGCTTTAGTTGGTTATGCACCAACATACGAGGATTCTCATATGTATTCCTTAAATCGCGCCAAGCTAACTCAAAACTATTATTATATAATGGATATCTTGAAGCGATTGTTTTAGCTTCACCCTCGGTTATCCGTATTAAATGGCAAAGACGTTCTATATTGCTAAGCCTCGAGCTATTGATGTAAATTGCGGTAAATAAATCCCTAAAAGCGGGCCAAGAAACATAATCCCCTGCGAAAGAGTCGATATCGCATGGAGGGAGCGTCAGATTATGCTCTGAATTATCGGAATTCAAATTCGCTGTTGGAAGTTCATTAGTTTTTGAAGCAGATTCCAATGTTTGTATTTTCCTAGAAATAGATCCTCCACATTCAGTATATTCAAAAGATGTGGCTTGATATTTTTCCGCTACCACTTTAAATTCACGAGACTCTAGAGTGTTAAGACACACTTCGTACGTCGAATTAACTTTGTCCCAAAGTCTTTCTAACTCCCGTTTCCGAATCTCAAACTTAAAAACGTCATGCAATTCATCATCTAAATTATCAAACTTCACGCGGTATGCAATGAGAGCATCCGATGCTCTAATAAACGCATTTAGTGATGTGACCGACATTTTTAATATTTAAAAATAGTTATAAAAATAGATGAATTAATAACTCGATATTTAACTACGAATTGACTACAAAATTTTTATCAACAAACTTGATAATAGACAAACTGACCGACCGTAGGGTACCCAATATAAGGGAAGATCAAGAATACACCGTAATGTATTTTGTTGGTAGAATTTACAGATGTAAATCTGTGAACGAACAAACGCACAAAAGATAATGTAAGAAAACACAAATTTAAAATAAAATAAAATGAACAATATCGCTTTAAATTATTGTCCGTAGGATCAAAAGAATTTATATATATATATATATATATATATATATATATATATATATATATATATATATATATATATATATATATATATATATATATATATATATATATATATATATATATATATATATATATATATATATATATTTTTTTTTTTTTATATAAATTAAAGTTAAAATTAGTGCAATATATCCACAAATACAACAAGTTAAATCCGGTTCGCTAGGACCAAATGTTCAGCTCCACCACAATTTCCCAAGATTTTATGAAAATAAAGAAAAATATTTGCAAATTTAATTAGACGTAGATCTCTCTGTATTTATTTATATTTATTATTATTATTTTACCTCGTAGAAGTAATAACGTCAAGAGCACGCAGTGCTTATGTTGACGATCAGAAAAGAAGTGTTTTTTACTTTACAAAACGTAAATTGGTGTCAAACAATATTTAGGTACGGTTAACGGTTTACTCGTTAGAATTTTCCAACAAAGTTGTAAATAAAGCGGAGCTTAGTAAGATTCTAACGTCGCAAAAAATAGTATTTGCATATGTTATCAAAACAAGTGTAAACCCTAAATCGAACTTGAACACAAGGCGAATTCAGATAAGGTGGTGGCAGTTCTGCAACAACAACATTTTACATTAATTTGTTTTTGCATTTGGTTTACGTAGATCAAAGTAAATTAATAAAGTAGCGACATCTCTTGTTGTACAACAACATCTACAACAAACACATGTATTTTGTTTTTGGAATAATCCAAGAATGTGTCAAAATAAAATTTAAGAAAATTTCCTTTAACAACAAAGTAAACAAAACATAAATATAAAATATTACTTTTAAGTTGAAAATATTAAGGATTTAATTATATTATTATATATTATACATTTTATAACACTTTTAAACTACTTTAAAACCACTTTTAATTCATTTTTTCAACTTTTCACAAATTTTAACAAATAGCAAAACACAATTTAAAAATGGCGACATAAACAATGTTAACAATTTTCAAAAGAAACTTTGACAACTAATTTTATTTTTCTATAGAAACTATAGTTAAAAAAAATAGTCAGCTGTTCAAGTGATGCTACTTTATAAATTTACTTTGACGTAGATGTAAAAAAACCATAAGTACTGCGAATTCATTTGATGAAAAATTTTTGTAAAAAGTTTATGTTTTATAAAAAAATAAAGATATTACAATTTCTGAGGAAAATATATTCTAAATTAAATAATGTATGTTTCAAACGAAAAATTTTATTCCGGCAGATTAAATTGAAAAATTTAAGTGAGTGCCTGAAGTTAAGTAAAACTTATTTTTTTGTGAAAAATATAAAATATAAAACAATATTGTATAATATGTTAACATTTAATAGAAAAAAAAATTACTTTCCTTAAGAAATTAAGGAATAAATATTGAAATTAAATGATATTTGTTTACGAGATGCTTGGTATTTTCAGATTATTTACATAAATATTCAAAATTTTAATGAAGTTTTTCTCCGTTTAACGGACAGTTTTAAATATAAAAATGTAAACAATAAAAAACTTTTACAGCTACGTAAATCGTAAAATCAGCTGATAATTTTTTTCTAAATTCGCCGGGTTTACATAGCTGTCAAAGTTTGTTATTGTTTACATTTTTATATTTAAAAATATCAGTTAAACGGAAAAAACCTCGTTAATATTTTGATTTATTTATGTAAAAAATCTGAAAATACCAAGCATCTCGTAAACAAATATCATTTTATTTAAATAATGGCATAATTGGTATGTATACAAATATGTTATTTATGAAAAAAATTGTTTCTATTAAATGTTAACATATTAAACAATATTGTTTTATATTTTATATTAAAATTGTGTAGATAACGTGATTAACTAAAAAAATCTCTTCCGTAACACTTAATATTAGCACTTAAAATTATGAAGTATTTACCTAGCTGACTTCTACGTTATGGCTTAATTTTGAAATCTATTAAATGTTAACAAATTAAACAATATTGTTTTATATATACACTATGTAGATAAAGAGATTGACTAAAAAAAGTCTGTTCCGGAACGCTTTATATAACAAAACCCATATGAGGTATTTACCCGTACGGCGGCTGCTACATTATGGACAAATATTTAAAATTACTCCGCCGGAGTAGAATTATCCATTCGCAACAAATATTCATTCTTTCGTAATATAATATTTTCATGAATATGTACTTTTTTACGTTTATTTTTCACAAAAAATTAAGTTTTACTTAACTGAAGGCACTTACTTAAATTTTGCAAATTAAGCTGCCGAAATAGAATTTTTCGTTTGAAGCAAACATTATTCAAATCAGAATTTATTTCCCTCACAAATTTTTATATCCTTATCTTTATTTTTTAATATAATATAATCATTTTACATAATATAAACATTTCAAATGAATTCGCCGTACTTATGGTTTTTGACATTTACGAAAACCAAAAGCAAAAACAAAATACATGGAAAATGTTGTTGTTGCAGAACTGCCACCACCTTATGTGAATTCGCCTTGAGTTCGTACCAGTCAAGTGAAAAAAAATCAGCTGATTGAAAAATACCACCTTATATGAATTCGCCTTGTGCAAAATTATAACTAGTTGTAATCTAAATATAAATTAAATATTAATGTTCTTTTTCAAGAAATTTTTTAGTTCTTTTTCGAAGAACATCAAGGATAACTGTACGCATGGACGTCTAGAAGAAGATGCAATCCCTGTAGAACATGCAAGTTCAAATCTTGTTCTTACTCCACAAACACAAATAAGTAACTCCGACTATTCGGAAGTTAGAGTCCCCGAAAGTAATGCAATGAACGTAAACAATGTTAATCAACAGGTTGTAGTACAATTTTCAAACATTAATGGCCTACAGATAGGGTCCACCTATAATATAAACAAAACTAATATCTGTAAGCCGGAGGATAAATGCGAAAATGCGAAATTAAAAAAAAACGAAAGATGTAAATATCCAAAAACAATTACCATTGATGCCATGATGAAATCTCAAGATGAACCATGCAGAGAAATGTTAAATGAGATAGCAACCCACTTAGGAAGTGATTATAAACAATTTATGCGAGATTTAGGTTTTTCTGAAGGTCAAATATCAGCAAAAACTATTGATAATAATGTGTATGGAGTAAAAGAGGTAAGCTCTTTTTCCTTCTCCTTATCTTCTATATAAAGTATCGTATAAAATAATAGGAGTAAAAATTAACTATAATTTATTTATTTATTCATTCAGTAATAGAGTAAATACAAAATTTAAATATGCCATAAATTTCACGTTATAAACAATTATTAAATGGGCTCCCAGTTAAAGCTGTAAAAGAGAACTAAATGAGAATGTAAAGATTTTTAAAAAAGAGAAACGAATTAGTTCTTTATAGGGATAATAAGAATCAGAACAATATCAATTAAAGAGGTTACAAAGAGATTGAAAGATATTCCAAAAGTTTTAATTTGAAACCTAACCTAAAACATTATTTAGTGAAAGATTTAGATTTCTAATTCAATATTTAAATAATTTCTTTGTTTCAAATGTTCAGACATGATATTTCGAGTGGGTGAAGAGCCACGCCCATATTAAGAAAATATTAAATCAGTAACAGTGATGGTGTAGCATTAAACATGTATCGCTTATGCCAACAGAATATTGAAAAAAAGCAATTAAAAATAATATGTATATTACACCTAATTTACACCATGATTTTTTCATGTTTGCCCAGACGTCTGCTTTAATGTTTGTCGATGATTGGTGGTGAGCGGGGTGGAGAAGAATGGGGGGTAAGAAAACAAACATGATTTGGGATTTTCATGATTGTTTTTGACATTCCTCTTTATACTCATTCGTACTGTTGATATTATGCTCATGTAAAAAAATAATTATGTCTTCTTTTTACATGAAAATATTAACATTTGCATTAAAAAATTCTATAGCGTGTTATTAAATTTTTTTAAATCAAATTAAATGGTTTTTATGTTAAAAATTTCATTTTATTTTTATTACGAATAAGTAATTAAAAAGGATTATACAATTAAACATCAAAAAAAGACATGCATAGTTGCATGTAAAAAATCACCGTATAAACGTTCATGATTTTTTGAAAGATTCTCAAAAGAGAATTGGAAAAAAAAAGACGTCTGAAAAGTATTCATGTAAATTACAAAGTCGAATAATTGTTTCAGACTTAACGGATACTACACTTACGATACAAAACATCCAAGTGGCAGAGCCTGTGGTGGAACAGCCATATTAGTGAAAAAAATTAGACATTTCCCAATGCCAGAATACAAAAAGGACAATATATTGAAGATATTGTAACTCTGCTATCAGGTATATTTATAGAGATGGCCTGGAACCTCTATAAATATACCTGATAGCAGAGTTACAATATCTTCAATATATTGTCCTCCTAGGTAAAATATTAATCGAGAGCAGTTTCTCGATTACTTTAAAACTCTTGGACCAAGATTCATAGCAGCTGGTGATTATAATGCAAAACATACATTTTGGGGCTCTCGCCTCATTACTTCCAAAGGCAGACAATTGCTAGAAGCAATATCGCATAACAGACTAGATGCCATATCTAGTGACCAACCTACCTATTGGCCTACAGACCTCAATAAGAATCCCGATCTAATTGACTTTGCTGTAATCAAAAACATAAAACGAGAATTTATTTCAGTGATCCCTTTACTGGGCCTCTTGTCAGACCACTCACCAACAGTTTTAACGTTATTAGAAACCCCAAATAAATTGGAAAACTATTGTTCTTGTTACCCTAACATGATGACGAACTGGTTATAGTATAAAATGTATGTCAGGTCACACTTGCCACAAAACATTTCATTGAAAAATGACAATGAAATACAATCAGTTGTCGATATATTTACGGATATCTTCTTTCTTTCCCTACCTCATGGAAAGTGTCCGAAGTTGTTATGATACCAAAACCGGGAAAAGATGTCACTTATGTGACATCATACCGTCCCATTAGCCTGTTGTCTATATTCTCAAAACTTTTTGAAAAGTTATTGCTTGAAAGTCTTATACAACACCTTAACGATAATTGCATTATTCCTGACCATCAGTTTGGTTTCAGAAGAAAGCACAGCACTATCGAACAGGTACATCGAATAACTACTCTTATTCGGAAGGCCTCAGCATTATTCATAGATATTTCTCAAGCTTTCGATAAAGTCTGGCACTATGAACTAATACACAAAATTATCACATTACTACCTGCGAATGTTCACACACTGCTTAAAAATTATATACATATATGAAAGATCTTTTCAAATCAGATCTTAAGAAGTGATCTCTTCACGTTGAAAAGTATCTGCAGGAGTATCCCAGGGCATTATTCTAGGTCCGTTCCTATATATTTCATATACTGCAGATATGCCAACGAGCGCACTGACTCACACATCTACATTTGCGGATGATATCGCTTTTGTAAGCATACATGATAACCCTTCAATAGTTTCTGAACAACTCCAGCATCACATCGGCGAATTAGAAAAGTGCCTGGACAAATAGAAAATAAAGGTCAATGCAACAAAATGTACTCACGTTACATTTACTTTAAGACGAGAAAATTGTCCTCCCGTACAGATAAACAATATAAAAATTCCTGAACAAAGCCATGTGAGATATCTTGGTATCCACCTTGATCGCCGCTTAACATGGACTCACCACATTGAAGACAAGGTTACAAAAATAAAATTAAAGTCAGCTCAAATGTACTGGCTAATTGGACCACGGTCAGCTCTAGACTTGGAATACAAAGTGCTTTTGTACAAAACAGTTATAAAACCGATATGGCTATACGGCATTCAACTGTGGGTTCCCCACATCTAATGTTGAAAAATTACAAAGAAAGCAGTCAGCACTGTTAAGGTCAATAACAGGTGCTCCGTGGTACATTCGCAATAGAAATATTCATAGGAATCGCAATGTCCTCATAATACGCGAGGAGATCAAATTCTCTTGTTTAACCTACTTGTCGAAACTAATGGATCACCCAAATCCCCTTTGCTAGGGAGTTGTTGTCATTTGAGGGTCATAGACGACTGAGAAGAACGGAAACATTGGATTTTGCCAGATAATCAAATTATCGAGAACTTTGGTCGAAATTGCATTGGCAATAACAACGTTAGTTATAATTTAGGTTAAGATTTTAATACTTATTGCAAATTTTCACATAAGAAAGATTCATTAAAGAATAAATAAAATGAAAAATAAAAGCTCAATTAAAATTTTAAGGTCCTTTGTAATGGGAAAACACCAATCCAAAATAGAAAATCCTTTGGCTAATGAAGTAGAGGTAGTACAGGGAAATACAAATCTTGAATTAATTGAATGTTGTTATATAATAACAAATGTTTTAATAGGTTTAAATACAATGTTGCGTCTTTACGCCTTACATAATAAAAGATTAAAGAAGAAATATAGAAGCCGAGCTAACGATTTGGATAGAGCATAGATGGAGTGGTCGGATATAGTAAAAAGGGTTATAATAATTAGAGATGAATTTGACCGATCTTACAAATGTTTGAAAATTGATAGACCAACTAAGGAATAAACAATTCACCACCATATGCAAACTTTGCTACGTTGTTTTGAGGATATAAGAGTAATACTTAATGTAAATTATAACAGACTAAAGCACTTCAAACTGCGGCAGAGGGATTTTTTCTCGATTTAAAGGGAAGAGTTTTTAAAGTTGCCATTGGAAAGGATATAAATATTGACTTACCAGAAAATTAGCATGATATTTATAAAACCTATGTAAATATAAAACAATGTCGCAAAGGCTAATTACAGATTTTGATGGAAAATCTGAAAACTTACGATCTTTTCCTGATTTATTGGCTTTGGTCGACTCAGTAAAGGGAAGTCACGAATCCACAGCAGTGTCTCTAATAAAAACAAATCTAAAAGGAACTGCTATAAATTTAATTGGCAATGAAGCGACCATAGCAGAAATTGTTAGCAAACTGAATAGTACCGTTAAGGGAGAATCGGTGGAAGTATTATCAGCAAAAATAATGAACAAAATAATAAAACAGCAAATCCATATTGTACAGAGATAGAAAATCTTACAAAATCATTAGAAAATGTGTATATATCGGATGGCTTGTCTTGCGATTTAAAGATGTTTAAGTTCAATCTTAATTCTTCGCCAGAGCTAAATTACAGCTCTCTTGTGTTAAGCGAAGTGTGTCTTTATTGAAAATGTTCTTAGATTACACCGTACAACAAATTGGGAAAAATTGTTGCACACATGAGCAAGATCCTCTACATTGGAAAATACATACTTGATATAGTTAAACTACATTTTTGGTTTTTTATTTTCTGATCGTTTCTTCCTTTAAAAGGACATTAAAGTTTAAAAGGAAGAGTAAGTATAATTATATTTAGCTTAAATTTGGTTTGGTCTAGTAGGTCAATATAGGTATCGATTGAAAGAGGAGAATAACAGTATTTTTACAAATAAAATAGTTTTAAAATGTTAGAATAAAAAACTAAAAAAAATTTCCTTTTAAATTTTAATCCTTTAATATCCTTATTTTCTATAGTTTTTTTTTTAGAAAAAATATATGTTATATTTACAAATATGGAGTTGCAGATTCCTAAATTTCATGTCTTTATCTTTATTAGTTCTTTGTAAAAAAATTAAAAGTTAAGATGTATTCAAATTAAAAAATTTTTGTTGAGAATATTTTGTTTAATTTAATTTATTATTTATACCAATTACCTATCCCCATTATCCCAATGTCTGTTAATTTTTTATCCTAACGTTAAATTGACAGTTTTCAGACAAAATATCTACCAATTAAACATAACAGGTGGTTGAGATAATATGTCTTAAAATATATAAAATTTTATTTCGTATGATTATGACGATTTACTGATTAAAACATGCATGTTCCGAATTCTAAAATCCACTTCAGGATAATATGATAAGCGCAATATTAATATAAATGTAAAATATAATATAATTAATATAAACATTAATATCACGATGAAAAGCTGCATAAAAAAACGTTTATATATGTAGACATACATAAATCTCTCCTCATAATTTTATAATATACATATTAAAGGCCTGCTTATGATGGCGCACACGATATCTGTTTAACAAATTGTCGCATTATTGTTGTCTTGTGCAGTCCTTTAATCTCTATTTGACTCTAGCCCACATTCAGAAAATTAGTTTTTCTTCAATATGTCGCAATTGAAATAAAATTCAACATAAATATTTTATTTGCTAAAATAAAACCACGATATACATAAATATTTATGTATATCGTGGTTTACTAATTGCACATGATATACCTTCGCACTGTTGTATTTTTTAATGAAAACTATATAATAAACTACTTTGATAACATTATTGGGATGTCAAAGATATTTTTAAAAGATATATAGAATTTAGAATAACTATAGAGTTCGGAATAATTGTGTTAAATTAAAAAGGAAAATATAATTTCCAAGAAAGGAGTTTTAACATGAAAGGATAAAAAATGCAATATATCCTTAATCGATTGTTATCCTTTCATATTCCTCAAAGTTTCCACTTTTTTAACTTTCTATCATAGAAATAAAGAAACTCGGTTCCACAATAACAAATTTCCAATTTTTCTACATAATATTTTAACAAAAAAAGGACTTTGAAATTTTTAGAGGGGAATACATTTTACATCTTTTTATTCTTAAAAAATAAAACAAAATACGAGATAAAAATACTGCAATTGTCCTCTTTAGTGTGATACCCATATTTTTATAATAGGGTGGCTTAAAATATTTTATAAAAATTTTTGAAAATTGTATGCACCTCAAATTTTAAAGTCCATTTAAAAGGACAAACGATCAGAAAATGAAAAACTGAGTACGCAGTTATACCATATAAATTATGTGCTTTCGTATGTATATGGTTTGGTTCGTGTGTGAAAAATGGTGTTGGACGGTGTTATATAGGAATTAATTGCTTACACAGCATTATTCATAAAGTGGATAGTGTAACAATTGGACAGAACATTAAATGCAAGAAATACATACAAACAAAGCCATGATCAGTAAAATATTTAAAGTATTGGCTGCTTTATCGACTTTTTAATATGATATTATTTTTAATTGCTTTTTCAATATTCTGTCGGCATAAGCGATACATGTTTTATGCTACACTGCACAATTGATAAATTCAAACTTATCATGGATGCAGGTCAATTTAACAGTATGAACAAAGCTGTTAGTAAGTTTGTAAACAGTTGTACCCTCCGAGGCATCAGAAACGCAGAATAATAATGATAGGAGAAGAAATTACAATAGAAGTCACAGTAACTTGCTGCCATGCACGCCTTTAGAAATCCGAACACAAAGGGGTTAAGAAATAATAATAACAATTATAACAACAGAAACAGAAATAGATTGCAGCTAGGTAACAACCGCGGATATTATGTGAGAATAGCCAATCTATCTGAAAGCGATTCGGAAAACCCGAACGCTCCCCTGGGATTAGAACAGTAAATAAGAATGTGTATAATTTAAACCTCTACTTAAGCATTTTGATAAAACTACAGATTAATAAAACTAAAGAATTAATAACATTGCTAGTAGACACAGGTGCAGACATGTCCTTGCTAAAACACCAGTAATACTATACATATAACAAAATTATGTGGAATATGTGAAGGAAAATTAGATCCCTTGGTACGATATTTTTTGATAAAAGCAGTTTTTGATTCCTCATCACTTTTACGTAGTGAAAGATGAATTCCCGATACCATGATACGGTATTATAGGAATGGATTTCATTAATAAATATAACTGCATTCTTGAATTTAGCCAAGACCATGATTCTTTTATTTTAAGACCTGAAAACATTCCACAGCGAATAGAAGTACCAATTATATCTGCTCATAGCGATATTTTTTTGCCAGCCAGAGCAGAGGTCGTTCGTCAAGTGAAATTCACTTATGCTGAACAAAAAATATTGGTTCCATATGTTAGAAATATACTTGTTAACAAAACACTTTTCATGTTCTTTAAAAAAAAAAAAACATAATTTAATAATATTTATTGTGTGTAAAATTAATAATTAAATTTGATATATTGTCTAGAGAGTTCTAAGGTTTAATATTACACTCCTTAAAATTTGGAGAAATTACATTTATTTAAATAGATTTAACTTTTTTTTAAAAAAAGTCCATAAAATTACCTCAATTTTTCCTGTATTTCATATTTGACCATATTTTACGAAACACAAAAATTATAATCGAATGACCTTTTTGCTTAAAATTGTTTTAAGGGGTTACTATCAACCGAAAGGGTATATTTATGGCCCATTTGGCCCACAATTTCGGGGCATTTGTATCTTATATATTAGATAAAACAAAAATTTAATATTGGGATTTAATAGATTCCTTGACTTATCTAAAAATAATAATTTTTGTTATAAGGATCTGTTTTTAACATTCCAAGATCTATTTTTGGTATCGTTCTTCTGTTTCTAATTGATTTATCTGGATCTTAAGTCCCTTTTCATACCACTAGGATCGATATTTTCCGACAAAGTTGGCTAGTATATATTATTGTAGATATTAGCACTAATATATTTTAAATTTTCAAGACATCGTAGCGGTATACAACTCCAAAACATGCCTTAACAAAACGCCATCCTATACAGTAGAGTTTAGTTTTTATTACTCATAACATTCACGATTATGTTGCCCATTATAACAACACTATATGTCCAAAATTTTGGGTTTATTTTGATCATATTAGATAATATTTAAACAGATATCAATATATTTGAGTTAGACCATAATGATATGGTGACATTTAGCCTTGAGGTCATTAGTTATAAAAATAATGATTCCACTATATTGAATGGCGTTTCTGCGAGGCATGCTTTGGACATTTCCACAATATATTGGAAACTTAAAATGTAAAACAGCTGATATCTAAAAGAATATATAGAAGACAAGTTTCCCCGAAAATTTTTAACCCTAGAACTATAAAAATGGACTTGAGTTCCAGCGATGGAAGAATGATTTCAATAATATATCTTGGAAGGTTTAAATACAGATTCTTGTAACAAAAAATGTTATTTTTGGATACCTCAAGGAATCTATTAAATCCCAATTTTATATTAAATCCCAATAACAAATTTTGGAGAAACAATACAAATATTGCCAAAAATCGCCATTTTAATGACATTACATGAAAAGGTGGTACAAATCCCCAAAAATTGTGGACCAAATGGGCCAAAAAAATATAATTTCGGTTGGTTATTTAGGGGAAACATGCATGATTTTAACGTGTCATTGGCGTGCATGGGTTTGTATTTAGAAAAATAGTTAGTCATTTAAATGAGTTCTTACAACCAATGAAAGTTCATTGATTATTCCGAGTATTTTCATTCATGTTTTATATACATTCAAGAGTTGGTATTTAAACAAATGAAGATCCTATGATTTTAATACGAATTTTAATTAGTTCATTTACATTAGTTTATATACTAATATAAAAATGCGAATTTTTGTGGTTTTATTATTAATTTTTTAAAAAAATGTATTAATTATTTATAATGTATATATATTATGTACATATATAAAGAAGGTACTTGTATAAAAACATTTATCCAAATAGTTTTAATGTTTGATTAAACTTAAATTAACAAAATTATAATTAATTCAGTCTTTAAAATTTAAAATATTACAGCAATTCAATAAGGGTTTTCATTTAAACGCTTAAGTTTCCCATTTGTGCAAGTGGGCAAGTTTATTCGACTTGTTTCATGAAATCCCTGTTCAAATTCTGTTCAATTACAACAGTGTACACTAAACAGGTATATGCAATCGAACAGCTGATAATTTTTTGTTTTCTTATTTGCATACCTTCTCTGTCAAAATATGTTTTTTTTTATTTGAAACAAAATAAAATTTTAATAATAAAAAAAATTTTAAATGTTTAGTTTGTAAAAAAATAATATTGTTTGCACAAAAAATACATTTCAACCATCTTCCGCATTGCGCCCTTTCTGAGGTCCGCTGTCTTTAGTATTTATTTCTTACTTGCTAAAATTTAATATATACTTCTAATCTTTAAAAATAATTACTATTCTAATGCCTTAGGATACACAATATTTTTTGTTTTACCCTCTAGAAAATTCTAACTACAATAGTTTTAGTTTTACATTTCTATCCATCTCCAATTTGTATCCATAGATAGGATATTATCAACATTTAAATTAAAATCTATAAAGTTAAACATTTTGTTAAAATTACAACATAATCTCCTAAACGGATCTGACATTTCATAATTTGTTCAAAAAGTTTTAACATAAAGTGGGTTATTAAATCGTAATGTGCGTTGGGAACATTTAATAAGGAGTGAGATCGAAAAATTCTTAACACACGTTTTTCATTACATTTTTCAACCAAAGTATTATTTGATTTTTTTTTTTTTGATCAAGTTACCTTTGAAAAACATGTCAGTTATTATGTGTAATGTCAATTATATTAATTTTTTTGTTAATCTGATTAAAATGAGTGACCAGAAAAAAGTGCGTACTGAAATTATTAAATATTTTCAACTAAACCCAACTTGGTCTTACAAAAAGTTGGCCAAGCATACATAGGTCTGCGGTCCAAACTGTTTCCAATGTTATTAAACAGTACCGGGAGAACTTGTCAGTTGATAGAAAACCTCGTTCAGGTAGAAGGAATGGTCCACATGATGTTTCTAAAGCCAAAAAAATAGAACGCATTTTCAAAGAGCTCCCAACACATCCGGTAGGAAAGCAGCTCGGTTAGCTCAGTGCTCGGACTATTTGGTACGAAAAGTTAAAGCTAATGCAGGTTTAAAAACATACAAGGCTCAAAAAGTTCCTGACAGGAACGCTGCTAAAAATTTAGAGGCCCAAACACAGCAGAGAAATTGAAGTCAAGTTTTATAAAAAAAATATTCTTGCTGCATAATGGATGACGAAACGTATGTTCTGGCAGTTTTTTTTCGCAACTTCCAGGTCAAAAGTTTTGTTGCTGATGCTCGAGGGAATGTTGAAGAAAAGTTTAGGACCCAAAAGACAGACCAAAATTTCCCAAAAAGTTCTTGGTATGGCAGCACAATATGCAGTTGCGGCAAAAGAAGCCAATCATTTGTTAAAACGGGCTCTATAAATACCGAAATTTACATCAAGGAATGTTTACAAAAAAAGGCTGCTTCCATTCATAAGACTTCATAATGTGTCCACTTATTTTTGGCCTGACTTGGCATCCTGTCACTATGGTAAACAAGCAATTTAGTGGTACAAGAACAATAATGTGGTATTTGTACCAAGAGAGGCAAATCCTCCAAACTGCCCGGAGCTAAGGCCAGTGGAGAGATATTGGGCTCTTGTTAAAAGAGAATTAAAGAGTACAAAAAAGGTGTCCAAAAGTGTGGTAGATTTTAAACGGAGATGGACTACATGTTCGAGCAAAGTGACAGAAAGCACTATAAAAACGTTAATGGAAAGGTTTCCGAAAAGGGTTCAAAATTTCATCACTAGTGATTAAAACTATAAAAATATTTTTTTTGTAAATTGTAATAATAATTTGAATCAAATAAAAAAAAAATAAAGCTGTAAGTTTAGTGGTTTCTTTTTTATAAACATATATGTATGTTAAGAATTTTTCGATCTCACTCCTTATATTTTTCTTCAGATGAATCGCACAAATTTCTTGAATAAATGAACTTTTCTTGCAGGATCTTTAGCTCTGTAAATGTTTTCCAATTTACACCGAGCTTCTTTTGCACTTCTACAGTCTTTAAGATGAATCAGTTCAGTTGTTCTCACCGCCAAAGTTATTGATGCCAACACCTTTCTATCTTTAACTTTCCACGCTGATTTTTCTTGAATAGTTGCTGTTTCACTTAGAGGAGTCTCAATCACATCCCAATAATCTTGCGTTAGCAATAAACTTCGCATCTGTATTGACCAAGTTGCATAATTCTCAGCATGCAATTTATCAATTTGAAAACTTGAGTTAGACATTCTTGTATTTCTTAATTATCTTCGATTATATTTATTATCAACAGGATACACAGCTTATATTCTTTATAGCAATCCTGGGCCCATAACCAATGTTAAAATATAAGTCTTAAATATTTTAATTATATAAAAAAATATTTATTTAGCTTGAACAATTTTTTTCAACTGACAAATATTTTTTCTACAATCGAAAAATATATAAAAAAATAATATGATAAAGAATTTATATTGAACATAAAGTATAAATTGTTTAAAGTATTTCTAACACAAATAAAATATTTGTGTGCATAACATTTATTCAAAATGTTTTTATTAAAGGAAACAATTTTTAAATTTAGAGAACTTTTTCAATACCCTGTACAGTCATTAGATATTGGAATAGCATATAGCAGAAAACTGGAAATTAGTGAAATCCAAAAAACTTTTAATATAAAAGATATTTCAAAATTTATGTTGCTACCCTATAATGGGGGTGGTGTTCCAATACCACTATTAAATTAAATTTTATTATTTTCAGAATTCAAAATGAACAAAGACGTGCGACTCCCAAGAGCTAATGAAGTTGATACAAGTCATTCATAATAAAATTGATGTTTTGTCTGGTATACACTGTTTTATTTTTTATTATAAAAAACAATTTTTTTCAGAAAACATTAACAAAAATAATAATGAAATTATTAGCAACAAAACAACAATACAAAATGAATTAAAAGGTACATTATTTATTATTTATAACACACATATTTTATCTTTTAAATAAAATTATTATTTAAAATTAGATATTAAGAACCAAAACACAATAATATTAGACGTTTTGGCAGAAAATACCGCTGCGATGAAGAGTTGCATAAAGAATAACATCCCAAAATATACAAAGACTTTTCCGAGCAATTTGTGGCCAACGTGGCATTAAAGAAAGGATGAGAGAGATCATAAAGCCCGAAGTTTTGGATTTATATAATTTAAATAGAACTCACAACAAATTGCGTCTTTTAAATTTTCCAAAATTTATGCATGTTTTATTTGATAGGTATTTACTTTCTTAATCATAGTGTTTAATATATATTTTTAATGATGATTATTTTTAAATTACAGCTGGTACCTATTGTGAAGGCAATACCAATAAAACATCATCAACATCAAATCGGACATTAGAAATTCTTTAAAAATAGCAAAAAAATCGGTATTGCAAGGAAAAAAATAAATCTGCTGCATCCAAAGAAAATACAACTTCAACAGAAGACGATTTCTTTGAAAAACACTATAATTTATTAATAAATTCATAAGAAATACAAAATTACCTAAATTTACTTTGCATTATTTTTTGTTAATTGCCTTTTTTGTTCTCAAACATATTAAGGGTTTTCATTTAAACGTTCAAAACCCTCGTAAACTGTGCAACCTGTGCATGTTTCCATTCTAGCAATTGACTTGTGTGGAAATTGATTTACACAACCCTTATAAGTTTGAGCGACTATTTAGACTGGCAAACTTGCGCAAACACATTGTGCATTTAATAAATCCGTCCGTTCACTTTTGAATTTATGGACTTGAATATTCACATTTTAAACATAGTTTGTAAAATTTTTTGTTAAAATAATTTATTTATTATTTTTTGATTTTGTTTAACATTTAGGGTTTTCATTTAAACGTTCAAAACTCTCGTAAACTGTGCAATCTGTGCATGTTTCCATCCCCGCAATTGAATTGTATGAAAATTGATTTGCACAACCCTTATAAGTTTGAGCGACTATTTAGACTGGCAAACTTAAGCAAACTCATAGTGCATTTAATAAATCTGTTCACTTATTGTTCACTTTCGAATTTATGGGCTTGGATTTTCACATTTTTAGCATATTTTGTACATTTTTTTGTTAAAATACTTTATTTTTTATTTTTCGATTTCGTTTGACATTGCTGTAAAATGTTTATAACAATTGTAATTGAACAGAATTTGAACAGGGGTTTCATGAAACAAGTCGAATAAACTTGCCCACTTGCACAAATGGAAAACTTAAGCGTTTAAATGAAAACCCTTATTGTTTTTAACTGTTTATAAATATTGTAATTCAGGGTACACTAAACAGGTATATGCATCACTACAACAATACAAAAACAACATGTATTTTGTTTTTGTAATTGTATGAGCTCAATGTCAAAATAAATTAAAATATTT
>NC_060954.1:26796873-26799006 GCF_022045245.1 Lucilia cuprina
TAGATTCCTATATTCGTGCGACAAACTGGTTCGGTGGAAACCAGAGTGATTAGGTTGAAGTGTACTAATACGCCGACCGTTTTCTCTCGTTTCAGGTATCACAAAGGGGTCAAAATACTGGACCCAAGTGTGTCCCCAGTGATGACATCGCGAGGACGACCTGCCTACCTAACCTAACCTAAGTTACAGAAACACTTTTTACTCCCAATCGAGAAACGATGGAATTTTTTGTTACACACTTCTCGATGTGAGAACTTCTCACTCAATGTTACAGAAACGGGGTATAGGTTTTCCATTTCTTTCTTTACTAGGTCTACCTCTTTTTCTTTTTCTATTTAAATTTTCATTTCTTTCGTACGTTTCATCATCAGCCAATTCATGATCATCAAACCCAAAAAATTCTAATTCTTCACTTGAAGAAAATATTTCTTCTTCATTAATACTTCTGTATTCATTTGTATTTTGATTTTCATTATCGTTTTCTAAATTTTCTGTATCACAATTCTCAATATTATTTTCTCGATTTGTATTTTAATAATTTACAATGTTTGTACAATCCAATAAATCAGAATAATTATCTTCAATGCCAATCGAATTTGTCTAAAAATCATTTTCAAAAAATTTCACATCTCTCGAAATAACAATCTTATTTGTATTCAGATCAATCTTTACCTTTTACCTTTTGGATCCAATTTTGAACGCCCCGGTTTCTTTTCTAGAACTACAACTTTACATCCAAAAGTTTTGAAGTAAGATACACAAGGTTTTCTTCCAGTCCACCGCTCATATGGGGTTATATTTTCCAAAACTTTAGTAGGTGATCTGTTCTATATGTAAACGCTAGTGTTAATGGCTTCTGCCCACAATTGTTTAGGTAACTTTGTTTCTTCAAGCATACATCTGGTCATTTCCATTAAGGTTCTATTAGCTCTTTCAGAAATTCCATTTATTTATTTATTTATTTATTAAAAATTCATTGTAATATTTTTGTTGAACTATACCTTGTTCTTTCAAAAAAATATTATATTTTTGTATTTATGTACTCACGTCCATTATCACTTCTTAATCCATTTAATTTATTACCAGTTTGTTTTTCTGCCATATATAAATATTCTAGCAAATTATTAGATGTTGTTGTGCCTAACGCTTTAAAAGGCTTTGATGACATTTTACACAATGAACATGTAAGACAGTTAAATTCATTTACGTTACCTTTTAAACCACGAACCATTTCTTTACTTGACAACTTTTTTAAATTACAAAAATTAAGATGACCAAAACGTCTGTGCCAAAGGGTATTATCAAAATTTTCCGATTTATTAATTGAATGCTTCTCTAATGTTGACATTGTTTTATAAATTCCATTAAATACTCTTGTTTTTAACTGAAATTCGTTTTTCTTGAAGACTTCAACACACTGATTTTGAAATTTAAGAGTATATCATTTTACAGCCATCTTACTAACAGAAAAAAAATTTTATTTCATATTAGGAATATACAAAATATTTTTTAAATCATAGCATTTATTGTTAAATTTAACTTTAGCATCACCAATACCCTTGACATTAAATCTATCACCAGACGCTAATATTACTTCACTATTATATTCTTTCATATCTGAGAATAATTCTTTTTCTCGACATACATGTGATGATGCTCCACTATCTAAGAGCCATTCATTTAAATTATCATCACTAATACAAGAATTTATTATAAACATTGCACTTTCTTGATTACCAACAGTCTTATTCTTAACATGGCACTGAGAACGTAAGTGTCCTTTCTTACCACATCCAAAACATTTCAAATTTTGGCAATTCTCACTTCTTCGCTGTTCTTCTTATAATATTTTATTTTTTAATTGTTCCATACTTGGTAATGAATCACGACTTTCAATTGCAATAACAAAATTTTCTAATTCAGGAGGCAAACTACACAATAAAAATATTGAAAGTAATTCACTAGGAATATTTATATCAGCATCCTTCAAATCATCTACTATTGAACAAAATTTGTTTATTTGTATACTAAGGAGTGAGATCGAAAAATTCTTAACACACGTTTTTCATTACATTTTTCAACCAAAGTATTATTTGATTTTTTTTTTGATCAAGTTACCTTTGAAAAACATGT
>NC_060954.1:26799106-26801878 GCF_022045245.1 Lucilia cuprina
GAACATATTTTAATTCAATTTTATTCGCTTTGTATTTCTCTTTTATATAATGGTATCGTATATCAATATGTTTACTTCTCTTCATATTCATATGGCTTTTTGTTAAATATTGGGCACATACGACAGTAGACTTCTTCAACAAATTTTGAAATCCCATTTCATTTAGAAGGCTTCTGTAAAAACTGATTTCTTTTGCAGCCTGACACATCGCAATGTATTCTGCCTCCATTCAACTCAAAGCTACAATTTCTGCTTTTTCGATTCCCATGAGATTGGCCCACCTACGAAAAATAGAACAAAACCGCTGTATGATTTGCGATCAATTACATTTGATCCCTAATCTGCATCGGAGTAACATATTAGTTCATTTTCTTCTTTGGAATAACTTATAGCAAGTTCTTTGTATTTTAAATAACGTAAGACGTGCTTTGCAGCAACAAAATGTTCTTTGTGCGGATGAGATGAGAACTATCAGGTCTTGAAATTGTTGACAAATACATTAAACAACCAATTATTGACTGATATTTCTGTATATCGACTATTTCATTACAATTTTCTTTTTCACATTTTAACAAAATTGTCCCAGGAACAAATGAAGTCTTAGCTGGCTTGCAGTCCTGCATATTCCATTGCTTCAAAAGTTCTTTCACAAAATTCTTTTGATGTACTTCAATACTTCCTCTTGGGTCATTGCGAATAATTTCCATTCCCAGATAGTAGTTAGCTTGGCCACGATCTACAATTTCAACGTGTTCTTTCAATTTTTTTAATATGTTATCCATGGACTTACTGTAAGTACAAGCTAATAAAATGCATAAACGTAGAGAGCAATAACATTTATTTCATTTTGATTGCGATAATTAAATACACAACTATCTGTTTTGCATTGTACAAACCCAATTTTCAATAAAATTTCATTAATTTTATGGTTCCACTCTCTTCCAGCTTGTTTAAGTCCATATAATGATCTCTTCAACTTGTATACTAACTTTTCTTCACCCTTTTTAATAAACATTTCCGGTTGGTTCATGTAAACTTCTTCTTTTAAATCTCCATTGAGATATGCAGCAACTACATCCACATGTTTAATTAACAATTTGTATTTTACAGCCAACGATAGAATTAATCGTATTGTGGGATGCCGTATAACAGAGGAATATGTTTCACAATAATCTTCATTGTATCTTTGGAAACATCCCTGAGCTACTAATCGGGCTTTGTATTTTTCGACTGTTCCATCGGCGAAACGTTTTTTCGTAAAAATCCATTTGCACCCAATAACGTTTTTATCTTGAGGTTTCTCAACTAACTCCCATGTATTATTTTTTATTTATGATGAATATTCCTTATTCATTGCTTCTTGCCATTTTTCGGATTCACTATTTATTGCTTGCTTTACTGTTTTAGGATCAAAATTAAAATCAGTTATTACATTCAATTCTTCAGTATCCATTTTATAAATCTTTCTGGGTCTGCCAGTGCCTCGTTTCTGTAACTCTCGCATCGAGAAGTTTCTCGCATGAAACAGTGAAATTGAAGAAAAAAGAATGTGAATTGAAACAAAATATAATTTCTCACATGCAAGTGTTTCTGTAAGAAAATTTTGTGAGAACTATCTGTCATTTATGTTTTTTTGACTTAAGTTATTGGAAATTTGTGAGTAAAAGTGTTTCTGTAAGAAAATTTTGTGAGAAATTTCTCACATGAACTGTCAAAAAAACTCACATTTTAAAACGGTGCGGAAAGGAAATTTTTAAGTAAATAAAATTTAATTTAAACATGAATTATATGAATGAAAATATAATGTTATATTTATAATTATTTAAGATTAAAATAAATATTGTTCACTAATTTTTAGAAAATAGGAGGAATTTCGGATATACAAAAGCAATTTTTAAACTTCGAATTTGCCAAGGGCAAATTTAGTGGGATAATTTTTCGAACAATTTTCATTTAATTTCTATATTTTTTGTTTATTTTTTCTTCGTTTATAAATTTCGGCAATTTTTGTTTTCTTCTTTTAATTTTTGTGTTTTTGACAGCTGTTTTATTGGAAATTTCCAATAAAAACGTAATTCGTGCAACCTCTTCTCACTTTAAGTTACAGAACTACCCTACAGAACTACTACAGAACTAGTTACTAAGAACTACCCTTCCCACGACTGGTAGCGTCTGTTTCTCCCCGATGGGGCGGCTACCAGTCCAAGTACTTGTCAAAAGATCTCTACTGATCCTTCGGATGTGTATCTTTTGACAGTACAGTCCGTTCGGGATCTTTAGATTCCTAAACTCCACGACGGTCCGTCTAAATCCACCAGCGTCTGTTCCCACATTGGGCGGCTTGGTGGTCTGCAAGCACATCATATGCAGAATCATATACTTGGCAGCAAGTATAAAATGCACACCGTTTTTAATGTCCTAATGTCCGACAAAAAACCGTGCCCCGCGTATCCGGTAAGGGGCCTAACAATCTCCGGAGACCCTACCCCCACGGCGAAGGCGACAGGCTGTGGAGAGTCGAGTGCTACTGCCACCCAGGTTAGTCCGGCGGAGACACCGGGTCGGGCTAGTCTGAATGCTACCGGCGCCAAACCAAAAACAAAAGCGTCTGTGGATTTAGGGAAGTCTGGATCCTGCAGTCGCAAAACAACAATAGCATCTGGCTCGAAAGCTGGATGCAGCAAAATAAGCAGCGAGGCACCTCTGGACGTCACCCCAAGTACCTCAAAAACAGCTCAGGTCCGTATTGGCAAAATGACGATAAAACCCCCT
>NC_060954.1:26811978-26822720 GCF_022045245.1 Lucilia cuprina
CTCAAAATACCGCGTTTTTAAAGCTGTAAAAATAATTCTATTGATATATCCTATTGGTCATATTCTAAAAATACATTATGCAATGAATTATATACCAAAACTGTCATAACATGAAAACTGTCAAAGTTATTTGCAATCAAATCGAAACCTCAAATTACCTTATTTTAAAGCTATGAAAATAATTCTACCGATCTGTCCAATTGGCCATTTTCTAAAAATACATTATGCAATAAATTATATACTAAAACAGATGGCAATTATAATGCAATAAAAAGATGTATACACGACAGTTATAACATTATAATTATAAAAGTTATCTGCAGCCATATCGGAATCTCAAATGAAAGCGTTTTTAAACATAAAACAATAAACCAATCCATCAAATTTATCATTTTTTAGAAGGACATATTATGTTACAAATGATATACCAAATTAAAGTGCAATCATAATACTTTAAAATGATGCGATAAATAATGTACCAAAACAAGTGGTAATTTTAATGCTTTAAACGACGAATGCATAAACGCCTGTTGTAGAACGAAAACTGCCAAAGTTAATTGCAACCATATCGGAACCTCTGATTACATAGAGCAATAATTCTACCGATCTATCAAATTGACCAATTTGTAAAAACACACATTATGCTACAAATGATATACCAAATTAAAGTGCAATTAGAATGCTTTAAAATAATGCATAAATGACTGTCATTGCATGAAAACTGTCAAAGTTATTTGCAACCATATCGGAACTTCAAATTACCGCGTTTTAAAACACATTATGTCACAAATGATATACCAAATTAAAGTGCAATCATAATGCTTTAAAATGATACATAGCATGAAAACTGTCAAAGTTATTCGCACCCATATCGGAACCTCAAACTTGTATGTTACAAACATTTTTGTATGTTACAAACATCAGCACAAACCCAATATACCCTCTCCACTAAAGAGAATAAGAAAAGCGATAACAAGCTAAAATCAACAGCTCTATATAAAATAATTAAACAATAATAAACAGTGTAAAAAAGAAAAATGCTTTTAAAACACTTAAAAACATTAATCCTATTAAGTAGTGAACATAGAGTTTTTTCTAAAATACAATTTTATTGAGAAATAATCTTAAAAATAACCCTAAATGACTGACTGCAGTGGGTGCAAGTCAGTAATTAGGGGAGAGACGGGACTAACATGCAATGGTGTTTGCGATGTACAATGATATTTACAAAAAATGCTGTGGTGTAGACCAATATTCGATAGGAGTTCTAGAATCAAGTAATTTTGTTAGATTTATTTGCGAGGATTGTATGCAATATATAAGAAATGTGGATCTCGTACTGGGAGAAATACAAGATGGGGTACAAATAAATGAACAAACCCTAAAGGAATATAAAAGGGAATTTGAATCATCTTTAAAGAGCAACGAAAATGAAATAAAGCAACTAATACTAGCAATTGACAAAAGATATGAAGAAAGACTTATAATTATGGATAACACTAGTATAGATCTTAATATGGACTAGTGGAGATTTTAATATTGACTGGAAAAGAACAGTTTTTATAAAAACAAGATAGAGAACATAATAAATGATAATGGTCTGAATCAAATAGTAAATAAATATACTCGTAACGAATATATCCGATACTTTAATAGACTATGTCCTAACAAATAGTGATAATATGTCTATAGAAAACAGTGCTAATAATAATATAGCGGGCCACGAAACATTAATTATTACAAATATGATAAAGTAACACATAACGAAACCAAAGAAATATTTAATTATAAGAAAAACTCATTTTATGGTTATTTAAGTGAAATAAAAGCTCCAAATCTGAGTGATGACATAAATGAAATAGCATCGAATTTAGATAAACAGTGAACAAATTCACGTATAGAAAAACAATAACACAATGAAGTAACATCAATAATTGGTTTAATTCAGAACTAAAAAGATTAAAAATAGAAAAAATAAGAAAACATGAATTAGCCAAATTTCAAAATACGAATGAAGCGTGATAAATTTATATATCGAGTAGAAACTTATACAAAACGAAAGTACAAAATAAAAAGAAGAAATACATCAATAACAAAATAACCAATACGAAAGATCAAAAACAAATGTGGAACCAAATAAAAAACTTAGTGCTTAGAAAAAACCAAACTGTGATAAAATCTGTGATATTTGATCAAATAGAATATAAGGATAATAAACAAATAGCTGACGAATTAAACAAATATTATAAGAGAGATAAGAGATTCCATTGAAAATGTGCAATATTCAAATAGAATACAACCAGTAATAACTAATTTTAAATTCCGTGCAATAAATAATATAGAAGTAACATATAATAAGTAAAATAAATAAAAAACAAGATTTTAACGAAATATCAAATAGACATTTGGAGCTTAGTGGGTGACATTTTAGTCAATATAATTAATAAATCATTGGAAAGTGGTGAATTTCCAACAAATTGGAAATAACCCATAATAACACAAATAGAAATAGTAAAAAACGCAAAAAACTGTGAAGAATTTAGACCGATAAACTCATTAAAAGCTGTAAAAGAACAACTCGAAATATGTCTAGAGGAAAACTAAATTTTATCTAAATATCAATCGGGATTTCGAAATAAATACTCGATTACGATTAATAATCAATTAAATTATTTTTCAAAAATAATCGTAATGATTATTTAATTTTCTGGTATAAAATTGCTGATTATTAATTGATTACGATTAAAATTAATCTAAAAATAATCAGAATTAATTTAAATTAATGAAAATAATCAAAAATAATCAGAATTAATCGAATAATTAATTTGATTATTTTCAAGAATTAATTTTGATTATTTTTGATTAATTTTAATATATTTGGTACAATTCTATATCTTTTACATTACGTGTAATGGAAAACTGTTTTTCAAGTTACTCACTATTCGATTATATGACTCTTTTATTGAAAATAATATATTTATCAAGTTTATTTGGATTGAAAATCTTGATCTTAGTACAAGACAAAGTATAACAAGTAGTTCAACTCTAACATATAGGAAATTACTCTCTCACATCTACGAGTGCCGTGTGAAATCGACTCTCTTGTGAGAAATTAAAACTTGTCAAAACACTCAAATGTTTAACTTACTTTTTTGACCATTTTTAGGGATCGAACGCAAAATTGCAGCTATCCACAAAAAAACTGCAATTTTTTAAAATAGTTTTAACGCACTTTCCATTTAGAATTTTGTTTAATTTTTATGAACTGGAAAAAAAATTTATTAATTTATTGACATTTCATTTTTGTTGTTGTTGAATTTTGTTTTACAAACAGAGTTTCAATTTTTGGTATTGAAAATTCAAAAAATTTTAAAATTGTAATTTTTTTATAAAACTCTGTGTGTTTAGAATACAAATATATTTTTGTTACCAACACATATTTAGAGTTAGGTACTTTTTCACTAACACATGCTTAGAGTTAGGTACTGCTGTCAAAGAGTCGGACTACTAACAAGTACTACTACTACGGACTACTAACAAGTACTTTGGTACAAGATATTAGAAACAAAAGTTACTGCAATCTTTTCGAAATGTGTCTCAAAAATACGTAATTTTTAGCGGATTGCCGGAAAAATAATTAAATTTTTCTTAGAGCTTTTTTTGGGAGGAAATTATACTAAATATATAGAAAATAATCAAAATTAATCCTTAAAAATAATCAACTAATTTTTTGATTAATTTTGATTTTTTTTTGATTATTTTCATTAATTCCAATTAATCCCTGATTATTTGTAGATTATTTTTAATCGTAATCAACAATTAATTAAAAAAATTTAAAATAATCGTTAATTAATCATTAATTTTACCTATTTAATAAAAATAATCGAATTAATAATAATTACGATTATTAACCATTATTTTAGAGCTATGAAACAGATGAAAAAAAAGAAAAATAATAAAATAATGGCAATATTTCTGGACTTTAAGAGCACATTCAAAACAATAGACCGCAAAATATTATTAAAAAGATGTACATGTACATCTTTTTCAAAAATGAAACTAAAATGGTTTAATTCGTATTTAACTAATATAATTCAATACACTAAAATTGAAAATATAAAATCTAATTCAAATGATTATGGTGTTAAATTAAATATCTCGCTTTTAAAATTGATAAGGAACTATCATAAAAAAATTGCCAAAGAAATCAGGTTTTTCAAAAATAAGAAAGAATATATCAAAAATGACATTAATTAATGTTTATAATACAATAGTAAAACCTCATTTCGAATAAGTTTCCACAATCATATATACATGCTGTAAAACAGCACAATTACAAAGATTACAAAAACTACAAAACAGGGCTATGAGATTAATACTTAAATGTAACAGTTATACATTAATTCAACTAATGCTCAATATACTAAACTGAATATCAAGCAAGGACTAGAGTTGAATACAATACTATTTATACAAAAAAATGAAGAGCGGAAACGCACCAGGATATCTATGCGAACAATTAATTTATGTAGGTGATATACAACCATATAGACTGAGAAATGCGGATGACTTCAGACTACGGCGAGCACATAACACAACTGCACAGCTATCGTTATTCTATAAAGGACTTAAACTATATAACTACATGCCAACATATATAAAAACAGAAAGAAATGAATATGTATTTAGAAAAGTATGTGTAAATTTTGTTGAAAATAATACAAATGTACTTTTATAGAGCAAAAGTTAATTTAATTATAATGTAATCAAATCATAACAATAATAATAAAAATAATAATAGTAATAATAATAATAATAACAAATGGCAATTTTAATGCTTTAAAATTGTGTTGTAACTTCTAAACGGTTAATCCGTTTTTAATGAAATTTGGTATACACAAAGAGGAAGTTTGTCGAGTTTAGATTTTGGATTTGGACCTTATAGGAGGTCCTCAAATTAGGACACCTCGGCTATGTTAAATTTTTAAAACGTAACAGTTAATTATCTCTTATAGTTTAGGAGATATTCGCATTTGAAAATTAAAATTTTAAAATTTTTACCGTCCTTACTTTAGTTTTTTAATAATAGCGGGTCCAAATATTCCCGATTTTCGGAATTTTTTTCTATTAGCTTAACAACGAGTTTATATACCAAGCAGTGAAAGAATTGTGTAAAAATCATGACTGAGTCCAATGTTATAGGCATTTTAATTTAAAAAATTAAAAAAAAATCGATTTTTTGCCATTTTTGGGGAAAAAAGTATCTTTTTCTTTTTAAGTTATCTAAAAAGTTTCTAAGAAGATGTATATAGAATTTATACTTTTTGGAAAGCTGACTTTACATAAAAAACGATAAATGAAACAAAACCTAAAAGTTTTTGATACCGAGAGGACCAGGTCCATCTAAAAAAAACCCTATTTTTTATGGAAAATTCAATTTTGAGCAAAAATTCTTAAATCGCATAGTCGATATCAAATTATAGTGACCTGTTTTATATGACCCAATATTTTCTTAATCATTTTGTAACGGGTTTCGATAACCCCGCCCCTGGTATGGATATAATAGGCAAAAAAAAAAAAAACAAAAAATACAATTTTTTGGGATTTTTAAAACTTTTTAATTCGAAATTTTTATTTAATTTTGGATTTTGAGTAAAAAATCTACCTAACTGTAAAATTTCATCAAAACATATTTATAAATAAAATTTTTATTGCAATTTGAAAAATTTGTATATTCGCAAAAAAACTGAATAAAAAACATTTTTTATTTTTTTTTAAGCATTCCGCGAATTTTTTAATTTTCAAAAATTATATACAGTTTTGAAAAATAGACAAATTTACCTTTCCATTGATATATTGTTTTTTAAGTGACAAATTAATTAGGGAAAACTCAACATCTTTTAGAGAATTTACCTAGCACTATTATTTTCATCCATACATTTGTTAGGCATGTTTTACTACCTAAATTTTTATGAATTTTTACAGTCACTTTTTACGATTATTACGATCTTTTATTCTTTATCCCTAAAAAAATTAACAAGTATTTATTTTATATAAAAATATTCTTTATTTATTTTTTTTATGAATTAGTATAATTTTGTAAAATAATCGGTATTACAGTAGTCCATATCTAAAAGATAAAGTTAATCTTTAAATTCATGAATATTTTCAAATGCTAACGTTTTGTAGCAAATCCAACGTTTCCTTATAGCAGATAAAACAGGATCAGAAGATAGAATCAGATTATTAAAAATATCTTCATTTTGAGACTGCCTAGAACACTTCCTTGAGCTAAACTGATGAATATGCTTAAAGTCTCTATTCCTCGATTCTTGGAGTTATTCTGTAAGCTCTCCTAAAGGCAGAATATTATTTTCTATGATGACCTTTCCATGTGAACTGTAGGTGTCATTTCTTTCCAGGGAAATAATTCCAAAAGTAATTTAGAAACTTTTTCAGAATACTCTCCAAATTTTGTTGCGTTCACTTTATGCTTGCTATTTATCGCCATTAGAATAATATTGACCTTTTGCAGTAAATCCATATTAATTCCGGTTATTTCGGAAGTAGTTTCAAAATGTTTGAAAAAACGTCTAGCGGTATTACCATCGTTTGTGCTTCCCTTTTGTAGAACGAAAAAGTACCAAAAAGTTCCCTTTTATTTGCTCTGATCTAATCCGGGCTCTACATACTTAATTTCATGTTTCTAGGTTTTATATTATAGAAAATTCAAAAAGTACCTTTTGTAGAACGAAAAAGTACCAAAAAATTATCTATGATGTGTTCTCGTCTAATCAGAACTCTACATACTTAATTTCATGTTTCTAAGTTCATTATTATAGATAACTCAAAAAGCACCTTTTTAAAAACGCAAAAGCACCAAAAAGATACCTTTTATGGGTTCTCATCTAATTCCTAATCTACGTACTAAATTTCATGTCCCTTGGTTCAATATTATAGAATATTCCAAAAGTACCTTTTGAAATTCTCACCTAATTCACCTCTACATACTTAATTTCATATTCCTAGGTTCAATATTAGGAAAAATCCAAAAGTACCTTTTAAAAACAAAAAAGTACCAAAATGTTCCCTTTAATGGTCACATACTTAATTTCATGTTTCTAGCCAATAAAAACACACTCCCAGCGGTAAAAATACACATTATGTACTCGCTTATCTAAAGCCGGCTTTACACGATCACACAAGTAATATGATCTGTCAAAATTTTGTGTAGAAGAGCACGGATGGGATCGTCTAAGCGCAATATGTAATGAAACCATCACACATTGAGAGAGAATACAGATGGAAAATTTGACAGTCGTATGACTCTCTTCTTTTTTTGAAATGATTCAAAAAACAAGCAGGTCGCATTAGATCAGGGATGTATTTTTATGTAAACACATATAAAAAAGTGAAACAACTTTTTCCATCTGACTTTTTTATTGTTTTATACCAATCGTGTAAACACAAAATATATAAATGATACGACTTTTATTCTCTTTTTTGATATACGGATGGAATTTTATTTTACTTTTTCTTTAGACTTGTCGTACGTAAAGTGTGATCGTCTGAATGCCCTTTAAGCAGTATTTCGTGGTGGTGATGCTTTCACTTATTCTTCCACTTAGATTTAACATAAAAGTGTCCTGGGCTGCCTCATCGATGTGCTCTCGCTTAGAATGTAAGCCACAATATCATTAAGACAAATTAAAATTTCACTTACATAATGTGTGGAGATCTAAGCGAAGTTAATGAGACGCCTATAAACGCTTGCAAATAATAATGTAATGTATGTAGATTACAGTTCTATTTGCATTTGTAAGTTACATGTGGTACTATGCATATTGAATTAATTTGTTATATATTTTTTAATAATTTAAAAATTTTAAAAATAAATAGGAAAATTAAAATGTTTATAAATTCAATTCAAATAAAATTCAATGGAAACGTATGTATTCCAATCCAAATTGCATGTAATCCAAAATCCAATTGATAAGAAAAAAGAAAAATAGATACGGACATTTTTATGTGTTTTTAATATTAATTTTGCTTTTTTTCTCTGGATTTTTTTTGAAAAAAATCTATTCTTATAAATTTCTTTTTTAAATAATTGAATGGTATAGCCATCTTCCTTTAGAGCTTCTGTAAAGGAAAATAGGAAATTACAAGAATATATTTAAATGAGGAAGTGTAAAATAAACTTACCGTAAATTACATCAAGCAGCAACTGACAGATATACATCTTTATGCAATAATCTATCTATTTATTTTTAATAATTCGTCACAACACTTTCTCCCTGGATTATATTTGTTGTACCAGGCAGTTAATTTTTCCATTATGGACGAGGAGTTGGTCGATTGAGTTTCAAAGAAATTAATATTTATTATTTACACTTGTATTATTTTCATTCCCTTTTTCTTCAATTGTCCCTTTTTTTATTTACCAAACGCCTTAAATTTCTGGACGAAAAACCTTCCATTTTTTATTAAATATTTTCACCTTTTTAAAATAATAAACATTTATTTTGTTTTCCATTTCTTTTATTTTGTTTTCCATTTCTTTTATGTATACAACAAAAAAAGAAGCGGTTCTTTATTATTGTTTTTTTTTTTTTAAATAAAAACTCCCTGCCTAAATCGTAACCTAAGTTATAATTTAAGTTGATGATATGTTGGATTACGCATAGATTGCACTCTAAGTATTTAGATTGCTCGCTTAGAGTAACATACTCACGTCATCGCATATTATCTAAGTACTTTGTTTCGTTTACCGCTGGGCTAGTGCTGCTCTCGCTCTGTTACTCTTTCTCTGCTGCTCACGCTCTGCCTTGTTTTTATAAATAAAAGTACAATAACAAAATTTACCGTATGATTGTGTATTTTGTTTTTTGCAATTTCTCTTTGTGCATGAATAAAAAATTAAATTTTTGATAAAATTTTCAGAGGTTGTCTCAGATTTTTGCTCATATCTCCATTATTTATGGACCGATTTTGCTGATTTTAAATAGCGATCTTCCCGAATACATGTCTAACAGAATTATTGAAGATTCGGATCTCGATCCTAAAACAGGGTAAATGATATATTCATATTACATTTTCACAAAAATTCGAATTTAAATCGGCTGTGGTTCCTTATACTTAAATCTATCTAGAAAATCCTTCTTATCTCTCCTTAAAATTTCTTTTAATATAACTCTTTAAAAATTTACTTGAAATAACTCTCAGTTCGAGAAAACAATAAAGATGCGTAATCACTAATATTTTCCATACAAATCGAGTTTTATACCAAAAAATAAAAATAAATTTATTGTTAAATCGAGATAACAATAATAATCTGTGATCAGTTAAATATATATCATGAACAAATTACCTTGATATAAATTCGGTTGCCATTGTTTAAATGCAGCTCAAATCTAAAAAACCATGAAGATATGTATTTGACAACTCGTTAATGATTTTGAATAACTCCAGCACACATTTTCCATTAACAAATTCCGAAATTTTTTAATTGGAGGAAGATTTGGATATTTTAATAAGTAAAATTATTTGGGTATGTTTTTTGTATATCTAACGATATTTGACTTTAAACCCTTATTTCTTCGGATTTAATAAGTGTTGTTTAAATCCAGCCAAAACTTAAGTATGGATGCATAAAAGCTAATGAATAAAAATAATATTTTATAACATACTTTAGTATAAATGGATGTATTTGTGAAACAATGATGAGACAAAAATGGTGGTTTTACTCTTTAATGAACAACTCAAAATTGTTTGTCAAATTAAAAGTTGTTTTGTTTTCTCTGGACACTTCATATTTTCCTAGGACAGTAATTTTGTTCTTTTTTAAGAATTTTGAAATCTTGCAATGAGCCCAAATTTTTCATGATTTTGTGCAGAATTTTTCATAATCATTTCGAAGTTTTTTCAATTGCATGTAATTTTTCAAATAGCAGGAAAATCGCTTGAAATTTTATATGGTTAATGGTACGTATTTTTGTAGTTAATAAAGTGCCCCGAAGCCTTTTTGCCTCTTTACACCAGAGGCACTACAATTCAATGTAAAGTGTGATCAAATTTAAACTGAACAGTTCTTAAAATCTACTGCACGTGGAAAAATTAAAACAACTAATTTAAAAGTGTCCTTAGTTCCTACCAGTGATTGAAAATGCTGATTTCAGTATAATTTTTCGAAAAAAATTTCTTAAATATGTCTACAAATTAGTCAAAATTTCCTGATTTAAGCTCATTATAAATTTGTAAATTTTTAAAAGACTTTTTGGTCCAGAAACTGACTTTAAGTATTAAACAAAATGCGGAAAAATATAATAACTATTTTATCGTTATAAGCTAAAATTTGACATCTATTTAAAAAAAAGTATAGTCATTACAGATAGAAAAATATTCTTTTTAATTTTCGAAGAAACCGGGGCAACGCCGGATACACGCAGCTAGTATAAAAATATTGTTTTTACTTTATTCTTTAATGTTAAAATTTTATAGCACCAGACAGCTGAATCGGAGGTGCCACTTTCAAAATTTCTTAAATAAGATTAAGAAACAATGAAAACATTTTCTTCTAAATGTTAAATTATCTATAAAATTAATTTTTGAAAAGATTTCGAGATGAAAAAGTTTTATATTTGTCTACTGATAATAATAATCTACCGATTTTTGGGCCAAATTTCGAGCAATATTTCAATAATTGGCAGTTGAAATCATTCTCGGACGTTTAAAATGGACTG
>NC_060954.1:26822820-26950320 GCF_022045245.1 Lucilia cuprina
ATATTTTATATTTAGGGTATAAAAAGTATCGAGTAGTATTGAGTACCCAAATGAAAAGTATTGAGTAGTATCGAGTAGTGAAAAGTAGTAGAATGTTACAGCACTATTGCAAATAACTTTTGCACTCTTCATTCTAGGACGGTCGTTTATGCATTATTT
This sequence comes from Lucilia cuprina, assembly GCF_022045245.1. NCBI lineage: Eukaryota > Metazoa > Arthropoda > Insecta > Diptera > Calliphoridae > Lucilia > Lucilia cuprina. Next base: position 26,822,980 of record NC_060954.1, read on the forward strand.
TAAAGCATCACGATTGCACTTTATTTTGGTGTATAATTCGTGGCATAATGAATTTGTACAAAAATTATATAGATCGGTGTATTTATTGATACAATTTAAAAAGCGCGGTAATTCAAGGTTCCGATATGGTGGCAAATAACTGTTACAGTTTTCATGTTATAACATCTTTTTATTGCATTATAGTTGCAATTTGTTTTGGTATATAATTTATTGCATAATGTATTTTAAGAAAATGGCCAATTGAATAGATCGGTAGAATTATTTTCACCACGGTAATTTGAGGTTCCGATATGGTTGCAAATAACTTTGACAGTTTTTCTGCTCTGCATCATTTTGAAGCATTACTGTTGCACTTCATTTTCGTGTATAATTTGTGGCATAATGAATTTATACAAAGATTTAACAGATCGGTATATTCATTGGTACAGGTTTAAAATCGCGGTAATTTAAGGCTCGTTTATTTTTGCAAAAACTTTTGTAGTTCTCATGTTATAACATTCGTTTATACATTTTTTTATTGCATTATAGTTGCCATTTGTTTTGGTATATAATTTATTGCTAATGTATTTTTAGAAAATGGCCAATTAGACAGATTGCACTTTAATTTGGTATATCATTTGTAGCATAATGGAGTTCCGATATGGTTGCAGATAACTTTGCCACTTTTTATGCTATGACAGTTTTTTTTGCATCATTTTAAAGCATTATGATTGCACTTTAATTTGGTATATGATTTGTAGCATAAATTGGTCATTATGATAGATCGGTAGAATTATTGGTCTATGTTTAATAAACGCTTTGGTATGGTTGCAATTAAGTTTGGCAGTTTTCGTGCTACAACAGTCGTTAATGTACCATTTTAAAGCATTAAAATATCCATTTATTTTAGTATATAATTTATTTTGCATAATGTATTTTTATAAAATGGCCAATTGGATATTTCGGTAGAATTATTTTCCCAGGCTTAAAAAGGTGGTTGAGGTTGCATATGGTTGCACATAACTTTGACAGTTTTCATGCTATGAAAACTAATAATGCATATGACATTTATGCATTATTTTAAAGCATTACGATTGCACTTTAATTTGGTGTATAAATTGTGGCATTGGTAGAATTATTGTTTTATGTTTGAAAACGCGGTAATTTTTGGTTCCGATATGGTTACAAATAAATTTGTCAGTTTTCATGCTAGGACGTTTATGCATCATTTTAAAGTTTTATGATTGTACTTTAATTTGGTATATCATTTGTAGCATAATGAATTTGTACAAAAATTATAGAGATCGGTGTATTTATTGGTACAGGTTTAAAAGCGCGGTAATTTAAGGCACCGATAACTTTTAACTTAACTTTTATAGTTTTCATATTATAACATTCCTTATACATTTTTTAATGAGGTTCCGATATCGTTGTAAATTACTTTGACAGTTTTCATGCTATGGCAGTCATTTATGCATCATTTTAAAGCATTATAATTGCACTTTAATATGTGTGTCATTTGTATCATAATGTGTGTTTTTACAAATTGGTCAATTTGTTAGATCGGTAAAGTTATTGTTCTATATACAGTATTGGCCAAAACAAATGCAGCCCCTTATTTAAGTTTTCTTTAAAGTGTTCTATTTATAACAAAAGAAGACAAATTTGAAAGATATTACACTTTTTTGTTTATAGTTGTAGTAGGTCGTTAAAAAACGGTAACAAAAAATTTGTATGTTATTTATTAAAGAAAAATTTTTAAAAAATATTCATATTCGTCAGAATTTTATTGGTCAAAACATTAGCACCCCCATTAAAATGATTTTTTAGATCGAAGTTTTCTATTATTTTTTTATTGACTTTAATTAGAATTAATTTGGTTTTAATTAGAAATTAAATTTTACGTATAAAAATATCCTTTTTACTTTGTTGTTAATGATAAAATTAATTTTTTCATCACTTTATTGGCGGTATAGCACTAGACATCTAAATCAGAGGTACTACTTTCATTGTTTCTTAAATAAAATTATGAAACAATGAGTTATCTATAAAATTAATTTTTAAGATGATTTTGAACTGAAAAAGATTTAAATCCATCTACTGATAACGATAATATACCGATCTGTGGACCAAATTTCGAGCAAAATTTCAATATTTGGCAACTCAAGCCGTTCGCGGAAGTTAAAAAGGGACTTAAAAATCATGGAATCTTGATGAATAGATAGAATAATTAAATTTAACACAAAAAGTTCACAAAATTAAAATTTTTTTGAAAATTCAGAATGTTGTACCAAAATTACTGTTTGGTAATTTATACTAATACAGAAATGGTACGATTTGTTGTAAAAACTACAACATAAAATTCTAATAAAAAAATTTTTATATTTGTCAAACTTTTAATATTAAATTTAACTTATTTCAACATTATTCTATCTGTTCACAAAATTAATTTTTTTTGAAATGGTACGATTTATTGTAAAAACTACAACATAAAGTTCTAATAAATGTTAATAAATTTATGTTTTTTATTATCCTTTTCTGCAGAAATATGAGTTTATTTTGTGAAAATTAATAAAAGTGAAAATTGTATGTGACATTTCATTACAATTATTGTACTAGGTTTAATTCCTGCATCTGTAATATCCCTGCGGAGTTCTGAATTTTAAAAATTTTCATATTTGTTGAACTTTTAATATTAAATTAAACCAATTTCAACATTATTCTATCTGTTCATCAACATTCCTTTTAATTTCAGTCCATTTTAAACGTCCGAGAATGATTTCAACTGCCAATTATTGAAATATTGCTCGAAATTTGGCCCAAAAATCGGTAGATTATTATTATCAGTAGACAAATATAATGTATATTTAGAAAATGGCGAATTGGACAGATTGCACTTTAATTTGGTATATCATTTGCGGCATAACAGTTTTCCTGTTACAACTGTCGTTTATGCATTATTATAAAGCATTACAATAGCCATTTGTTTTGTATATAATTTACTGCATAATCTATTTTTATAAAATGGCCAATTAAATTGATCGGTAGAATTATTTTTCCAGGTTTAAAGGTTGAGGTTCCGATATGGCTGCGAATAACTTTGACATTTTGCATGCTATGAAAGTCATTTATGCATCATATTAAAGCATTGTGGTTGCACTTTAATTTGGTATATAATTTGTATCATGCTAGGACAGAGTAATCAGAGGTTCAGATATGGTTGCAATTAACTTTTGCAGTTTCCGTGCTACAACAGTCGCTTATTCACCATTTTAAAGCATTAAAATTGGCATTTGTGCTGGTATATAATTTATTACATTATGTATGTTTAAAAAATGACCAATTGGATAGATTGGTAGAATCATTTTCCCAGGTTTAAAAAGGCAGTAGTTTAAGGTTCCGATATGGTTGCAAATAACTTTGACAGTTTTCATGCTATGACAGTCATTTATGGATCATTTTAAAGCATTATGATTGCACTTTTATTTGATAGGGTAGAAGGGAGATCATACAGGGGCACTTCTGCCAAAGCGAATAACTTGAAAACTGAGAAATCGATTTTATCGCACTATCAAATTTTGTTTTCGTTTATCGAAAATTTGAAAAACTAACTTTACATATGATGGGAGGCAGACAAGATTAATTGTTTTTTAAGGGCTGTGAAAATATTTCACTGTGTGAACTTTTTGTGCTAATTTTTTTAGTTTTTGTGATAGAAAAAATATATTGGTCAGTATTAGAACGTCAATAATAGTGAATAATAATATTTTCGATAATATAATTTGAAGCCCGAAAAAAATTGAAACTAAACCCTAGTACTGCCCGTGGGGCACATGCGCAAAATATATGTGGTTCTTGTGATGTAGAACAAAATTTGGTTAAAATATAGAAAAAATATGTAATAATTCGTTTATTTTTTTGTTAAGTTTTGTGATAGAAAACATATATTAGTCAGTATTAGAACGTCAGTAATAGTGAATAATAAGACTTAATAATATTTTCGATAATATAATTTGAAGCCCGAAAAAAATTGAAACTAAACCCTAGTACTACCCGTGGGGCACATGTGCAAAATATATGTAATTCTTGTGATGTAGAACAAAATTTGGTTAAAATATAGAAAAAATCAGTAATAATTTGTTTTAATTTTTTTGTTAAGTTTTGGGAAATAAACAATAAATATCTGGTTTATTATACTTTGTTTAATGAATTAAAGTATAAAACAGCAAAATAAGTTTTTATTTTTGTAATTTTTTATTTTATTTTACTAATGACAAATCTGCCCCATCCCCTTGGCGAATTTACCCCCATGGATGGGGCGGTATCGCCGATTTTGGTCAGTGCAGAAAAGTTAAAAAAATATGTACATGAGGATGACTTAGAAAAGATTGAAAGGAATAAAACTAAAGCCAACATATTTAAGTATCCGAACCAAGAAAGAAATTAATAATATGTATTATGGTTTTAATTTGAGGCCGCTTCAAAAAAAAAAATGGCTATGGTCCCCCTTCTACCCTATATCATTTGTGCAATAATGAGTTCTTTAAAAAATGGTCATTTTGTTGGATTGGTAGACTTATTGTATTATGTTTAAAAACACGGTAATTTGAGGTTCCGTTATGGTTGCAAATAACTTTAACAGTACTAGGACAGTCGTTTATGCATCATTTTAAAGCATTCAAATTGACATTTGCATAATGTCTGTTTAGAAAATGGCCAATTGGATAGATCGGTAGAATTATTTTCCCATGTTTAAAAAGGTGATAGTTTGAGGTTCCGATATGGTTGCAAATAAAATTTAAAGTTTTCGTGCTATGACAGACATTTATGCATAATTTTAAAGCATTATGATTGCACTTTTATTTGGTATATCGCACAGTGGTATAGGAAAAAAAAAGAGGGAAATAATTCGGTAACTTCTAAACGGTTAATCCGATTTTAATGAAATTTGGTATGCACAAAGAGGAGGTGTTGTCGATTTGTAAAATAGGATTTGCTAAAATTTTAAGATAGATTTTGTTAATTTTAATAACAAACATTCCAAAGATATGAGCGTTAGATTAGTCCAAATTTTAGGAAACCAAATTTCCATTTTCTTATACAAAATTTATCTAATACCAAAATTATTTTAACTGACAGATTAAACGATAAATATTTTAATATTTTCATATAAACATAATTTATAAGAGATTTATGTTAGAAATAGTGTATGCCTAATTTTTCACTCGAAAGTGCAATCCAATTTCATGCGCCGAGTCTTATCCTCTATAGCACGCGTGATAGGGTAAGAAAATTCTACTGACGCTAACTTAATACACATACACTATAGATTTAATCCTTCTTCTTTTTATTATGAGCAATATTAGTGGTTTGCTCTCAACTTGAAAAACAAAATCAAATCAGTTGCTGATCAGCGCACGTCGAAGAAAGGTCTGTACGCGACGTTTTTAAAATACACAAAACAAAAACATAATTTTGAGAAAGCCGAATTAAAGTAGGATAACATGAGAGAACAGTTGATTGTTTTTATATAGACTTTGATATACACTGGCTGTCAAAACCCATAATAAATATTTGACAGTTAGCATATACTTTATAGTTTGTAGTAATTTTATTAGTGTACTTTTATTTTGAATTGAATTCTGTTCTCTGCTGCTTTACCAACACAAATAAAACTATGGTAGTCTATGGTAGCATGTGTTTGAGCATCACTGCTCTATAGCTTTTATAATAGTTCCTTTTTAATTATTTGATAATTACTACTATTATAATCCCGTATTGTACAATTTCTTTAAGAAAGCTTCATTAAAAACACAATAAAAATCTTAAATTTTCTTTAATTTTATTGCATTTTTTGTGCACGCGGAATAAGTTCACTTTTTTCAGAAATGTAAAATATTAACCTTAGTGTTAAAGAAATTGGAACAAAATGTTCGAAAGTAACAAAATCAACAATGGTATAAAAAGGCGTTCCAATTCTTATGCTCGCTACTGTATAAACATAAATAAAAGGAGATTTATGTTGGAAATGATTTAAAATAACCCAGAAAAATTAGAATAAAATTTCTATCAAACACAAGCAATTCTTGAATTCTGTACCAAGAATGCCAAAAGATATTTTTTTAAAATATAATAATGTACACTATGTGAAAATGTTATGTTTTTATTATACCCTACACCTCTATAGTGGGCTGATATTTGTAACGCACAAAATTTTTTTCCAAAATCCCTCCAAGACTCAATTCATATTATTTATTAATTTTTAAAAATGATTAAAAATAGTGAAAATTTATTTCTGATAAAATTAACAAAATTTACATAAATTTTTAAAAATAGTCAGAATTAATTTACAATAAAAATAACTTAAAATTGTTATAGTGTGTTCGATTCCCTTTAAAATAATGTATATCGCGTCCTGTCATCTTCTCCACTTATATTCCATATTTTCCAAAATCCCTCCAAGACTCAATACTTATTTATATATATAAATGAAAGTGTGTATGTATGTTTGTTTGTCTGTTTGTTTGTGCTTTATAGACTGTTAAACGGCTGGACCGATTTTCCTGAAATTTTTAGTTTCTTCCTGTATGTCTGGAAGGAACTATAGGCTACTTTTTATGTTGAAATTTCATGTGGGCGACGTGCCACGCCCATATTAAGAAAATATTAAATTAGTATAACTGAGATAATATAATCTACATATAGTCTTCAAATTTTGTCGGAGCAACTTTAGTATCAATATAATTATATAAAGTGGGCGGATTAGCATTAGGGGGCGTGGTATCTCCCATATAAATAAATACAAAAATTCGTTTATCTTGGAAATTATTATAGTTAGAATATTAAAAATTTCCACGAATAACTTTAACATCCATGTAAACATTTTAGGAAATAAATTTGCGGGCTACACATGAGGGGAGCAGCACCTCCCATATTAATAAAATACAAAAATTGGTTTATCTGGGAAACTAATAGAACTAAATTCTTCAAATTTTGCACTAAGAACTTAAATATTCATCTGAACATTTTGGAGAAAAAAGAGCGGACTTTCGTCATGAGGAGCATGGAGCCCCCATATAAATTAAATAGGATAATTATTATATCTGAGAAACTATTAGAGCTACAATCTTTAAACTTTGACATTAATGTGAACATTTAGAGAATAACAGGCGGACTTTCAATGGGGTCTTGGCACCCCCTATATGGATTAAATACAAAATTTCGTATATCTGGTAAAATATTAGATTTTTTTAATTTGCCATCGGTTACATGAAAATCTTAATTAACGTTCGGAAAAAATGTATCTCTGGAAAACATTACAGTTAGAATCTTCAAAATTATTAAGAAGATTTTTTATTTATATTGCTTTTAGGGTAGCAAAGCACACTAGGTATAGTTAGTTATATATAATATTTAGATTTATTAATTCATCAAAACTAAAAATTAAACTTATAAATGAAATCTGGTATATTTCGTGCATGTGTAAATATTTTTTAAATTTTCATTAATAACACTGTGATACAAAAGTGAAGAAAAATAAAATGCAGGCGTTCTCATATACCAATTCTATTTCGTTATAGTCCATAGAGTACGAATATATTTTTAGTTTTCCCCTATCACTTCGTTAACTTACTTATTAAGAGCAAAAGATGCGAAGAAGAGCCATTTTTGAAGTTTTAAATTTGAAAAATCATAAGTTTAGTAGTTTTCATCCGATTTTCAAATCCGACATTTTTTTAATGATACAAGTGTTGCCTTTTAATCCAAAAAAAGAAATCCAAAATTTATGGTCAAATGTCTGAGTTACGGTCGTTTAAGTAAAAAACTCACACTTTTTTAAAAAATTTTAATTTTCATCATGCTCTACTTAGACCATGAGGCAGTGAGTTCATCTTTTATTACTTTCCAAAGAATCACATAAAGGAAGGTTTCTAAAATTTGTAATTTCATAAAAATCTATGAAAAACTGGATGATTTATGCCAATTTTTCTAATAGCATGTTCCTCGAATTTTTAGTTTTCTCCATACAAATTAATTTTTGTATAAAAGTGTTTATAAACATTTTTTAAACTTGTTACAAAGAAAACCAGAAACATGAACGTTTTTGTATGGAAGAAATATGCTATATTTTTATAATACTTAGCACAACTCATAACCTTTTTTATCGATTATCATAAATTGACCATCATTGGAAACCCAACTTAATGTGCCTTTTTTCATATGTAATAAAAGCTAAAGTTACTGATTCAGGCCAACGTAGAGCAGTATGAAAATTAAAAATTGTGAAAAAAGTGTGAGTTTTTTTACTTAAATGGCCGTAACCAAGACATTAATCATAAATTTTGGATTTATTTTTTTTGGATTGAAAGACAACACTTGTATCTTTCAAACAAAACATTTAATTTGAAAATCGGTTGCAAACTACCATAAATATATTTTTTTTAAGTTAAAACTTCAAAAATAGCTTTTTTCACATCTTTTGCTCTTAAAAAGGAACTAAATGAAGTGATCGGGAAAAATTAAAAAATTCCTACTCTATGGACTATAACGAAATGGAATTGGTATACGAGAACCCCTGCATTTTTTGCTGTATCACTGTGTAATTAAACATTTTAAAAAACTGTGATATTAGATTAAGATTTATTGGATTTTATATTAAACGTTCACGACTTCATCGAGACGAAAAACAAGTCAGATTTCTATATTCCGCTGAGCCGAATCTTCACCAAGTATGTTTTAAATACAGTTTTTATATATTTTTAGAACTTAATTTTATAAAATTTCAATTAATTTCTGTATTTTCTTATGGTTAGGTTAGGTTGATAGGAGGATGTATACAACATCAAATCCTTAGAAATACACCTAGGCCACAATCGGGCCTGTTGTGTGCTACTTATCATGAGAGAAAAAAAGGAACTGAATGAATTATTTTTCAGTGTTAAGAAACTCAGTTTCCTGAACGTAATTCCTAAGAATATTTCAATCAGTGTTAGTCAGGAATGTTATTTCCGGAATAACATCACTTCCAAAATACTTGGAAATAACTTCGACGATCCAGTGGCAAATTATGTTCACAGCTTTAAAACCACGGTAATTTGAGGTTCCGATATGGCTGCAATTAACTTTGGCAGTTTTCGTGCTACAACAGTCGTTTATACATCAATTTTAAAGCTTTAAAGTTGTCATTTGTTTTGGTAAATAATTTATTGCAAAATGTATGTTTAGAAAATGACCACTTAAATAGAATGGCTCAAAGTAGGGTACCTACGACATGTAAAATTTTTAAACTAGTGCCATTTTTTTCACCCAAATACAAAGATTTTTATATTTTTATACAAAATTTACCATAACTTGGTCCGCCTTTTTTGAATACCAGGCGTAATTTTGGACCAAACTAACTTTTCTTGTTAGTTAGACAAATAAATTTCCAATAATATACAAAAAATTTCAGATCAATGTCATTTACAGATCCAAAAATATACGTTTTTTGATTTAAAAATACAAAAAATTTTAGATTTTTGCCGTTTTCTTGCCAAAAATGTGTCTTAACTCTTTTATTAATAAAATAAAATTTTCTTTAAGAACATATAACAATTTTATAGTTTTCTAAAAGGTATCTTTACGCAGAACGCTTTGGCGTAAAAATCTTGTATTATTTTTTGAAAATGTTTCCACTGCGTCCTTCCGAATATGACCTATTTTTTATCAAAACTTCAACTTTGGGCGACATGTTCTAAAATCCCAAAGCTGGGATTAGAAAACTGAAAGCAGTTTTGGAAATCTCAATATGTTTTCTATTTACTCCAAAAGTATTTTCCCAGCCATGAAAGAAATGTGGACCCTATAGGGAAAAATGTAAAAAATCCCTTTTTTGGGATTTTCATTCCTATTTTTGGGAATTGCGGGATGCCTTTTGACCTTTTCAACTTTTTTTTGCATTTTCTTATTTGAAATGACAAATTTAACAAGCGTTGAAGATTTCATTGAGTTTTGTTCATAAATAAAGATTTTGTCATATATTACATATTTGTTAAATTTCTAAAACTATGATTTATATCAAAATTTTAATAGGGTCGCAGATAGCTACAACAATTTAGTCCATATTTATCCCTTAATATCTTTTTTAGTTAGATACTTATGGAAATTCTCAACCCTTTACAAAAAATTTCAAGCCAATTACATTCAAAAATATGTTCATTTAAACCTGTATCCTTTAATTTCATATTTTAGTATTAAATATGACAGAACATGTTTAAATCTTATATTTACCTATTTTCTATTTGTTTGCTTATCCTTATAATTGAAAGGTCCTATTATGCTTAAATTTTCAGAAATTTATAACTATTTTTTACCTAAATTTTTTCGACAGATCATTTCGTTCTGTTTCGTTTATGATAATGTAGGGAAAAATATACAGATAATGATAATTTCGATTCATTCACTAATAAGAAATATCAATGACTGAATTACAGGTTATAATAATATAGTCCTAAATGTTAATAGGTAGACAGTTCGTAATTTTTACTTTGGAATCCTGTAAAACCTGTATCGGAAATGACAAGAATTGGTATATAAGTAAACTTCTCAGATTTTAAGTACCATATTTAATAAATCTACTATGAAGATTACATTAAAGTACGAAGAGTTGTGTTCCGTTTTATGGAGTGTATCTTCAAAAGGGCCAGAAAGAATTGAAGACATTTCAAATTATATAAAAACTACATATAGTAGAAAAGTAGACAAAACAGGCATATCAAATTGATTAAAATTTTGTAGTTGGATGGAAACTACTACGGAAATCTCAACTTACAACACAGGAGCGCCTTGCAAGTCATACGAAGACTTATGTTCAAGGTAAAAAAAAAGAGGGTCACACAAAAACTTTTTTCAATCTCAAATGAGGAAATTGCTGATACATTTAACGAAATGTTGAAAAAGGAAAACCAACCTATGGATGCCGTACATATTGCAACTATTCTTCCTAATGCATCACCAAAACGACTTAAGCGAACTGTGGAAAGTATACAAACTCCAACATCACAATCAAATTTTGCTGAAGAGGAAGCAATAGCGCTTATGTTGGAACTGGGTCTCAGTCGAAATAAGTACCAAATATTAAGGAAAAAAACAAACTATCCTACCATCACCTATTGCTGTTAATGATGTGAAAGCTTGTATTGATATATCATCTTTGCTCGAAAACACAGCATCAAGAATTGTGTCGGACTTTTCAGAAGACCAACTAAGGAAAATTCATAACTGTGATGTTGTCTTAATGTGTAAGTGGGGATGTGACGGTTTATCAGCACTTCCAGAATACAAACAAGCTTGAGGAAGTCGGACATTAGCAGACTACAAAAGTGTATTTATGTCATCATTAGTGCCATTACGAATTCGTTCATATTCCCTTAATCCATCATCGTCAAGCATCGGAAATTCATTTGAAGATATATGGATCAATACAACTCCGGGTTCAAAAAATTTTTGTAGACCCATTGGATTTGAATATATAAAGGAGTCAAAGAAAACAACAAAAGATTTAGTGGAATATTTTAAAGATGAAATAAATGCACTGGAGCCCATTTGCATAAAAATAAAGGAATTCTCTATTAACGTATCATATCAGCTAAGCTTAACAATGATTGATGGAAAGGTCAGCAATGCCATAACAGAAACTTCTTCCTTCTGGAGATGCTCAATATGTAATGAGAAAAAGTCGCAATTCTCAAATATAAACAAAAGCAGAAGTATTAATGAAAAAGTCCTGTCTTTCACCATGGCAGAATACAATTTTTGGATTATTTTTTACACATAGTATACGACCTCAAATATAGAAGTGTGCCAGAGAATCTTACTAAATCAAAAAAAAAAAAAAAAATAATGAAGAATTGAAAAAAGCAGAATCCAAGAAGAATTTAAAGTTCAGATGGGATTAAACATCGACAAACCACTTCCAAGTTGCTTCAAATAATAATTGAATCGAATATTCTTCCACTTGGAGAGTTAACAGAAGAAGCTCAGGAAGCGAGAAATCGAAATTTTAAGCATGTTCAACTATTCGGCTCAAGAAAATGCTCCAGGCAATCACAGAATGAAGATATTTTTAATAGTTTACTTCTATCTTCTGATCCTGTTCTTTCAACTATGCGAAAAAGATGGATTTGTTATGAAACTCTATCATCTCAAAACAAGGAAGATTTAAAGGACTTATATTACCTTCTGGTTATGTATACTGATATGACAGATTATTTTATAGAAAATAAGTAGAGTTAGGAATTAACTATATAAGTAGGTTGTAAGAATTAAGTGTATTATGTTTAAGATAAACAGTTCAAATAAAAAAAAACTATTATATTTCGGTGGGCGGGAAAGGTGGTTTTGTGTGGGGTGTGGGGTGATTTAGATTTCGGTGGGCGGGAAAGGTGGTTTGTGTAGGGTGATTTAGGTGTTGTTGTGCGTGGCTCATAATAAAATTATATATACAATGTTATAGTCTATAATAAAATAATTAACTAAATAATTTTTTAAAAATTGTCCAAATATTTTATTCAATACCAAATGTATATTCTGTCATACTTAATAATAAAATATGAAAAAGATGAAATTAAAGGACACAGGTTTAAATGAACATATTTTTGAATGTAATTGAGATATTGGCTTGAAATTTTTTGTAAAGGGTCGAGAATTTCCATATCTAACTAAAAAAAGATATTAAGGGATAAATATGGACTAAATTGTTGTAGCTATCTGCGACCCTATTAAAATTTTGATATAAATCATAGTTTTAGAAATTTAACAAATATGTAATATATGACAAAATCTTTTATTTATGAACAAAACTCAATGAAATCTTCAACGCTTGTTAAATTTGTCATTTCAAATAAGAAAATGCAAAAAAAGTTTCCAAAACAGCTTTGGGATTTTAGAACATGTCGCCCAAAGTTGAAGTTTTGATAAAAAAAATAGGTCATATTCGGAAGGACGCAGTGGCAACATTTTCAAAAAATAGGACAAGTTTTTTACGCCAAAGCGTTCTGCGTAAAGATACCTTTTAGAAAACTATAAAATTGTTATATGTTCTTAAAGAAAATTTTATTTTATTAATAAAAGAGTTAAGACACATTTCGGGCAAAAAAACGACAAAAATCTAAAATTTTTTGAATTTTTAAATTAAAAAACGTATATTTTTGGATCTGTAAATGATATTGATCTGAAATTTTTTGTATATTATTGGAAATTTTGTTGTCTAACTAACAAGAGTCCATTTGGTCCAAAATTACGCCCGGTATTCAAAAAAAGGCGGACCAAGGTATGGTAAATTTTGTATCACTAAATTTTTAAATGCCTATAACTCGGATATTATAAGAGATAAGTAGTATATCCAACCATGTTTTTTCAAGATCTCGTCGAGCGCTTTCAGAAAATATAAATTTGTATTTGGGTGAAAAACAAAAAAATGGCACGAGTTTAAAAATTTTACATGTCGTAGGTACCCTACTTTAAGCCGCCACAGCTCCGTCCCCGGGGCATCTGCGGGGTTCATCTTCAAAACTTAAACTCGAATACTCCTTGGCTACGCTCACGCCAAATTTTATCCCGATCGGATCAGCCGTTTAGAAATGCCAGATTTATTTCCAAAAAAATTACATTCTGCCCACTGTGCGCCGATCATATTCCGGTTACGCTTTTATCTTGTCAGGGGCAGATGTAAGTTGGGAGGCGCGTAAACAACGAACAGTTTCCCTATCCAGTACAGAATCTGATTATTTGACCATATCAGAAGCAACAAAGGAGGCTCTATATCTGAAAGAGCTTTTACACGAGATCGGTTTGGAATGCGAAACTGTAATATTATTTAATGATAGTCAGAGTGCTCAAAAGCTAGCAACCAGTTTCGGATTTCACTCCCGTACGAAACATATTGATGTTCGACACCACTTTTATATATATATATATATATATATATATATATATATATATATATATATATATATATATATATATATATATATATATATATATATATATATATATATATATATATATGCCAACTAAAGATATGCCAGCAGACGTGTTGACGAAGGCTCTATGTGCCGAGAAACATTCCAAATGTATTGCTGCCTTGGGAATGACTTAAGCCAAATGTCATTGATGTTACCATTATCTATACTTCGAGGGGAGGTGTTGGAACGTTGGAGGTGTTGGAACGCACTTTATTCTAACAATAGACGATACAGCTAAATATAAACTTGTTGTTATTTCATTATCTGAAGAAGTTCTAAGTAAATTAATAATTCTCCTTTAGAAAATAAATATGAATGAAGATCTTCGTTTTGAAAAACTTCTCAACGAATCTGATATTGGAGATAGGAAACAATCTGAGTTTTTCCATGACATAAAAAATTTCTATAAATAATTCAATGGTAAATAAAGAAATTGTGGATACGAAAGCTTCCTGATAAAATAGCCTTAGCTGATAAAATGTATGAATTGTCAAATAAAACTCAAATATCTTCTGTTAGTCCATTTACTTCCACTTTATCTTCAGATCGCTTCAATAATTTGATAATGTTTCTGTCTGATTTGTATTACCTATGTCCTTTACAGTCTGGAGTATTATTTGCCATATAGTTCCTGTATGACATATTGATTGGTTCTGTGAGTTCATTTTTGGGATTGTTTATGATTTTTACATATACTTTTCTTTATTTTAACCTGTTTTGCTTCTTTGAATTACATTTGTTTGATTGCAAATTATGTAGGAACTTATTTATGATTAATGCAGTACATTTCAATTGTCCTATCGTTATTTTATATAGTATATTATCTTTTTTAAAAAAAATAAAAATTAGGTGTAATTTTATTTATTTATAATTATGTATTTTGTATTGGAGGAATTATTGTGAAGTAGAAATTTGTAACCGCTTATGGCCTATAGGCTAGGTTATTGAATATTGTAAAATAAAATAAATAAAATTACTTCTTGAAGTATCGGTAATAAGGAATCAAAGAAATTACAAAAATAGAAATCAAAGAAATAATAAAAATCTTAACTTTTGGTACCATAAGAAATTTGGCAACAATGCTTCAAAGTGTATTTCTTCTTGCAAATTCGTTGTGAATAACACCAACAACGATTTTTCGGTATTATTATAAATATAAAAAATAAACTAATTATAGATTCGTATACAAATATATCTGCTATTGCTTCATTAGGAATTTCAGAAATATATTCACTTACAATCTTATCAATTAAGAATATTTGCTTAAAATTTTTCCTTCAATTAAATTCAAATTTTTTATAGAATCTGGTATTTGTAGAAAATCTAATTCATATATATCTTCCCCCCTACACCTCGTTTCATAAAAGGAACCTAACGATTGGAGACCTTGGGGTGATTATCGTAGATTAAACTGCATTACAATACCATATTTTAGATATTCTTAGCCTCATATTCAAGATCTTATAACAGATTTTCGAGGTAAGAGAATCTCCTCAAAAATTGATTTAGTAAAAGCATATCATCAAATTCCCATGGCTGCGGATGATATTAAAAAAAAACAGCCATTACCACATATTTTCATTCCAAAGATGAAGTTTTTTATATAGATTTTGTATTCACTTATATAGACGATGTGTTAATTGCTAGCGAAAATAAAGAACAACACTTGAAACATCTGAAACTAGTTTTCCAACGACTTGACGAATATGGTCTCAATATGAAATCGTTTAAGAGCATTTTTGGAGTATTAAGTCTCGAACTTTTAGATTATCAAATTTTTGCTGAGTGTATAAAACCATCCAATGAAAGAATTAATGCAATCCTTTCATATCAGAAACCAAATTCGATAACAAAACTGCAAACATTTGTTGGAATAACAAACTATTATCATCGATATGTACCAATGGTTGCCAAGTTTCTTTCGCCTCTTCATGAAATAATAACCAAAGCTTCTAAAACAAAAGATCATAGAACTAGTATGGAATGTTGATGCTAAAAAGCTTTTGATTTACTGAAAGTTAAATTTTCGAGAAAACTTACTTACTCATTTTGGTAAAACCACTTACCTAACATTAGTTGCTGATGCTTCTAATCCAGCTATTGGAGCTTTGAAATACTAATCTCATACGAAAATGCATACGTGAGTGTAAGGCGTGTACAATTTATAAACATAAGTTCCAGCAACAAATTATGGCCGCGCTCCCACCAGAACGAGTGAATTTCTCCATGCCATTTACTTAAACCGGAGTTGACTTTGCTGGCCCATTTAGCATTAAATCCTCCAATCTAAGGGATATGCAGCCGTTTTCGTCTGTTTCAGTACTCGAGCTGTTTACTTGGAAAGCTGTTCAGACCTTTCCACTGATGCTTTTTTTGCTTGTTTTGACCGATTTACTGGGAGAAGAGGTAAAACAATGTTTTCCGATAATGGAAGAAACTTTCTCGGAGCAAGTTATGCCTTACTCAAAAACCACAATATTTTCTTGAAGTCAGTAGAAAAGGCTCTAATTGAAAAATACAGCACTCATGGTTTCAATTGGTCTTTCATTCCACCATACGCACCCCATATGGATGGCCTCTGGGAGGCTGCAGTGAGTAGTATGAAAACCCATTTAAAAAAGATTACTGCAAACTTATCATTTATCTATGAAGAATTTTCTACAATACTTGTTCGTATCGAAGCCGTTTTAAATTCGAGACGACTCTCACCAATAACAGAAAACACGACGGAAGTTTTACCGCTAACTCCAGGTCACTTACTTCGAGGAGCCCCGATTACTGCTCTACCAGAAGCCCCTGGTGAACTCCAAATAGAAAATGTGCCCCTTTTCAAACGATGGGAGAGAATAAAAGCCCTTCAACATATTTTCGCCAGAAGATGGAAAACGGAATATATATCCCAGCTTCAACGGCGCTTTAAATGTCAGAAAGAACGAGACAACTTAAAGCCTGATGATATAGTCATAGTTAAAGAAGACTTTTTACCACCTACAGAGTGGCGGCTTGGTCGTGTAACCAATGTCATTTACGGTCGTGATAGCAAAATAAGAGTTGCTGAAGTTCGCACTAGAAATGGTACTATTTTGCGA
The DNA here is from genome assembly GCF_022045245.1 of Lucilia cuprina. Taxonomy (NCBI): domain Eukaryota; kingdom Metazoa; phylum Arthropoda; class Insecta; order Diptera; family Calliphoridae; genus Lucilia; species Lucilia cuprina. Next base: position 26,840,051 of record NC_060954.1, read on the forward strand.
CCTGTTGTAAAGTTATGTTTATTACCAACAAATAACCCTAATGATCCACCTAAAAGATGTAACTAAATAACTTACCAAATTTTCCTTCATCGAGTAAAAAGAGATGTCAATTGCACTTAATATTTATTTATACTATACCTATTTCTTTTATCTTTTTCTTTTCTAATCTAGACTACCGGGAAACCAAAATGTCATATCCGTGGTCTAAATCGCCCTTCAAAGTACTGTCGCAGATTTAAAGAATGGAGTCTGGGAATATAGCGACTGACCATAATAAACAAGGGTTATTGCCTTAACTGTCTGGCCTTTGATCACTCACGTCAGTGGTGCACTTCACGAGAACGTTGCCAGTTTGAATATGGTCCCAACAAGCTGTGTAATGCTCGACATCACACAATTCTACATCGTGAAGAACGGGACCCACTTTCTTCCAGTTTTGAGGAGTGGAGTGGTGATACAACACTGGACAATGTTCTTTCTAAGGCCATGGTAGCAGTTAAGGTCGAAAATACTCCAGTCACAGATAAACTTACTGGGAATCGTCCTCTCCTAAATCCCACAGTCACAGATAAATTGACTGAGAATCATCCTCTCCTTGAGATTCCAAACGCAATTGACTCAACTGTGGTTTTTACTCTTCCTGAGACTACGGCAAAACAAGTGCAACCATCAAAGGGTGCAACAAAAAAAGTATAAACCGAACGCGGCACGCAGACAATTCCAACATCAAACCCAATCAGAAAACCAATTCCGAACCTATTGGAATCAGATTCGATAGACAGTTATGTTACGCTATCTAGACAAGAGCCTACTTGGCTAATTCAACCTCGACTGGTACGAGTAAACATGAACCATCGGGGATCGAAAATGTATACAACCTTTGTAATCAATCCAAAGGTAGACAACTCCTACGTTCTAGCAGAGGTTGCGAGATGGCTACCAGAATTTAACTCAACAACCGATAAGCAAGGAAATCAGTGCGGTCTTTTTGTTTTAGAGCCCGCATTTCTACATAAAGAGTCAGATGAAATTATAGTCAAATTACCTATAAAGCCATATCTAGATGTCAACATATCTGAGCCCATTAACGACAGTGCGTTCATGATGCATTTTAAGCATTACCACCCTCTAGGACATCCATTCTTCAATACCTGGCGAGAAGTAGATGGAGTACTATGTAGAGATATTGCCCAGAAAATTCTCTCCAATGAAGTTGAAGTACCATTAGAAGACGGGCCCTGTGCTCAAAAATCCAAATTTGGTTGGATAATCTATGGTCCTTGGAAAGGGTGCATTTGCCATTCGCCTGCGGGAGTATGTTGAAGCGACTTCAACCTATTTTATTTTTTATAGTGTAGATGAAATTTCCATATTTACTTTTTATATTTTCCTTTTATATTCATTTTTGTACTCATTCTTATTTGCTGAATTACATTGAGTTATTTTGTTTTTGTTTTAATAATCCTCAGATCTCAACCTTTTTTTTTAGTTTTAAGAAATTAAGTTAGTTGTTAGTTGTGTATAAGATACTACACTAAAAAATGCATGCTTAATATATACGAAAAATGTCGTACTTTGTACGAATCGTTCGTTGTTTCGCACCACGAAATTCTTTCGTAATATATACGAAATTGTACGAAATATTTTAGCATAATGCAAAGTATTCTTAAAAAAATTAATTTACATAAATTGAAAAAAGGAAATTTTGAATAAATATGGTAAAATTTACGAAATATTAATTTATTCAAACATTTTTGTTCATTTTAAAATAAATTTTCTAATTTTAGTTCAAAATTATTCTCCACACGAATTTTAAATTTTTTTTATGAAAATAATTCGGGAATAATATTATACTTTTTCTTAAATTTTATAAAAATGTTGTAGTTTTATTTAATTATAATAATATAATATCATTATTTTTAATTTCGCTAAAATTTAAGAAAAAAAAATATTACGAAAGGTTTTCGTACTTTCGTAAAAATAGAAAAAGGTTTTATTAAATAATATTTAGTATTATACACGAAAATTTTGTAAATATTACGAAAATAGAAGTTACGAAATTTTTTTCGTAAAGTTGAGCATGGATTATTTTTAGTTTAACATTTTCTTTAATAAACATAGTGAATATGACTGTGTAAAACATAAATAGTTAGGACTTCTTATTTGTGAGAATGCGAGAATCGATATATAAATTGATGTTAGGCGTTCTAGAAACCTAATAATAATCTAGAACTAATTTATCATGGGGATTATCGGAAAATTTATCTAATAGTACGGGAAAATCAACTTAAGTTTTAAGTAAATTTCATCGTTGTTGTTTTTATACCCTTCACCTTCGTGAGAAGGGTATATATAAGTTTGTCATTCCGTTTGTAATTTCTATAATATAATTTTTCGACCCTATAAAGTATATATATTCTGGATCCTTATAGATAGCGGAGTCGATTAAGCCCTGCCTGTCTGTCTGTCTGTCTGTTGAAATCAGTTTTTAGAGGACCCCAGATATCGGCGAGATCCGAATCTTCAATAAATCTATTAGACATGCTTTCGAGAAGATCGCTATTTAGAATCAGCAAAATCGGTCGGTAAATAACGGAGATATGAGCTAAAATCCGAGACAACCTCTGAAATTTCACCAAAAAATGTTTTGTTAAAAAAGCAACAACACTGTATATTAGAAAAATATGTACACGTGTGTGTAGATTTATTTTGTTTTCGTTGTTTCGTTTAGCGTTGTTGTTCTTTTTGTTTGGCTTTTGATGTAATAATAATGTATTCGGGAAAAAATTTAAAATTTATAAAAGATGTTTAAAATACACTATTGTGAAGGGTATATAAGATTCGGCTCAGCCGAATATAGCACTCTTACTTGTTTTAATATAGTTTTGTTAATCATTTAAGTGATCCTTTAAGACTAGTATTTTTATTTAGGGAGTCTACAATACAGAGCATGTAATAAAAAGTGGAAGATATTTGAACAGGACACGAACTCCCCCACCCGACTCCTAGCTAACGTATCAATGGCTTCCATCGCCTTTTTTATATCCTTTTATACACCGGAAATCAGAGTAGGAACTGTCTTTTGTAAGCAGAGCATTGTTTAAAATTTTGAATTTATTTACTTCTAATTTTCTAGGTTTAGTGATGAATATTTGGTATAGGTTTTAGAGATTTCCAACGGGTGCATTACATTAAATAGCAGGGTAATATTATTATCTAAGCCAGGGAAACCTACATTCCTATTTAAAACCTGGGAACTGATGGTCGATAGTATGGTTAAAAACAGTATACACGACAAAGACCTTAAATGTAATCAGCATGCTTATGTAAAGGGACAAACGGTGGAAACCGCTTTAAACGAAGTTGTCCTCTGATATCAAACTATATACACTAGCGGTACTCATTGACATACCGCCAGTGTATGCCAATGAATACCGCCAGTGCCTTCACACTGATACTCTTATCGAATCCTTAAACCACTTTTATGTTGACCGGGTGCTCTATAACTGGATCAACCACATGCTAAGGAACAGATGGATAAGAAGCGAGATGTACGATATAACTATCAGGAAAAATATATTTCGTGGTATACCACAGGGTGGCATTTAGTCACCTTTACTCTGGGTTACCACGATTAATAGCCTCCGAAGGACCCTAAAGAACTTAGACCGGTCTGCTATGTAGACGATGTCTTAATACTATTAAAGAGTTATTTTTATAAAAAATATAAATAATCAAATAAATAACTATAAAAATAACAATATTTCTCAGCTAAACTCATATTTTAATAATAAATTTGTCGTTATTTCACCAAATTTTTATAAAGTTTATTTGTTAAACATATTTAACGCAACATTTAATTAACAAACAAATCATAAATATGACACCACTAACAAAAAAATGTCGCAAGCCTTTTGAGTCTCCATCTAACTGCCGGTCCACACTAGGAAACTTTTTTTGGGAAACTTTTAATTTTTCGTGAGAGAGAAAAAGAAAGAATATCATTCATCTCTCGTTCACATATGTAAACGAATGTTGTTGTTGGTATAACAATACATAACAAAAGCACGTGTTTGACAACAATAACAAAAAATAACAATTTTAGCGATTTCTGTAAACAGAAAACGGGTTTCGATAGTGAATAACTACTTTTATTGAAATCCGGGGATGTCACTTGCGAAAAACTAGACGTTTCTAGGGTATTTCAATACAAAGTGAAAAATTTGTAGATTTTCGGCAAAAAGTTGTTAGTAAAAAAATAAGGCAAAATTAGCAGTTTCTGTTAAACTAGTTCTATCGAAATCCGGGGATGTCAGTTGCGAAAAATTAGACGTTTCAAGGGTCTTTCAATACAAGGTGAAAATTTTGAAATTTTCGGCTTAAAATTGTTAGTGAAAAAAATCAGGCAAAATTTATCAGATTTTAAAAACGGAAAACGGGTTTCCATAATGAATAGCTAGTCCTATTGAAATCCGGGAATTTCACTTGTGAAAAATTGGACGATTCTAGGGTCTTTCTCTAACAACATCCCCGGATTTCAATAGCATTAGTTTTCGTCAGTAGTGGAGGGTATGAAAAATCGTGTGTAACAAAAATAAATATTCATCTAAGACCAAAGTATATATATTCTGGGTCCTGAGAAATTCTGAGTCGATTAAGCTATGTCCGTCTTTCTGTCTGTCTGTGTAAAACACACTCTCGTTAAAACTAAGCTAACGATATCAACCAAATTCAATAATTATTGTTATCGTAAACGTAAAAAGTTATGAGTAAAAATTTCAATTATTATTCAGCAAATAACTCCCTCAAATGTATCAGTATAAATACAAAATTTTTCACATGTAAATATAATGCGAAAATAAATCATACTATCAAAGAAGATTTGGTTTGGTTTGACTTAAACGCATATATTTCATTGAATTATAAATTTATCGGTCCATTATTAGTCATATCTCCCATATAGGGTCCACTTCCGAAAATCACTTAAACGCACATATTTCAGTGAATTATAAATTTGTCAGGATAAAATTCGACATGAATATATTTTATGTACACATTATTAATTTTGCCAATTTTTTTCCGTATCGGTCCATTATTGATCATAGCTCCCATATAAGGTCCACTTCTGAAAATCACTTAAACGTACATATTTCATTGAACTATACATTTATCGGGATAAAATTCGACTTGAATATGTTTTGTGTACACATCAATCATTTTTCTAAATTTTTCCCGGATCGGTCCATTATTAGTCATAGCTCCCATATAAGGTCAACTTTCGAAAATCACTTAAACGCATATATTTCATTAATTAATAAAATACTTAAACGCAAATTGTCAATCAAAATTTTCGGGATTAAATTCGATATAAATTCGTATTTCTGAAAACACTGAATACCACATAATTCACTATTAAATGATATTATTTCGATAAAATTTGACATGAATATGTTCTGTGTATAAATATATATCATTCTGCTAAAATATTTTTTGAACTGACCTAATATTGATCATACTTCTGATTTACATTCGTCAATCACTCAACCGAACTTAGTTCATTATAAAAATATATGTCGAAACATCAATTTTAAAATTCAAGAAAACGAAATAATTGATAAATTGATAAAACAAAATGAATTTTTAAGAGATAGTAAAATAGAATTAATAAAAATATTTGAAACAAAAAGATTTAATAAAACAATATATAACGCAAAAATTAAAATAGACAATGAAACATATGTAAAAATTATGGCAGTACAAAAAATTAATGTTGGTTGGGAAAGATGTAGGATATTTGATGGTACTAGTATAATACAATGTTATAAATGCCAAGGATATAACCACAAATCATCGGAATGTAAAAATGAAGAAATATGTTATAAATGTCATGGAAATCATAAGAGCAACAAAGAATGTAACAAATAAATAATAAAAAAATGTATTAACTGCAAAAAAGAAAACAAAAGACTTAATCTAGGATTAGATGAAAACCATGTTACAAACAATAGAGAATGTCCTGTATTTAAAAATAAATTAGAAATAAAAAAAGAAGAATTGGTTTAATAGCATAACAACCAAAGTCAATAAGTGGAATGTATACAAATATCCAAGGTCTAATAAATAACTTCAATCAATTAGAAATAATAGCTGAAAGCACAACACCCGATTTCATTATATTATCAGAAACACACGTAACAGATGATATAACTGAATCTGAAATTGACCTACCAAAATACGATAAATATATGACTATATCGAAATCAAAAAAAAAAAAAAAAACTGGTGGAATAATAATATACTTTAAAAAACAATAAAATGTAAAAAAGATAAATGAATTAGTAATGGATCATAAATACTGGATTAGTGCCTACAAAGTGAAAAATGGAATAAATACATTTATAATAGTAGCAATATATAGGTCGCCAAGTAGTTCAAAATCTGAATTTTGTGAACACTTTCAAAAGATAATTGAGGAAATATGTGATGAAAACTGTGATATAATAGCGGGAGACTTTAACATAGACTGGAATAAGGATTTTTACAAAAATAAAATTGAAAGCATTCAAAATGATAATGGTTTAAAACAAATAATGGAGGAAAATACAAGAATAACGCAAAACTCAAAAACATTAATAGATTATATAATTACAAATAATGAAGCAATGGTAGCGAAAAATAATAAAGACAATAAAATTGCTGATCATGAAACAATCGATATTGTTATCACATGTAATAAAGAAGTAAAAAAGCTAAAAAACGAAGTAGAATTTTTTAAATATAGTAAAATAAACTTTAATAAAGAACTAAGTGCAATATTACAATATAACAGCATAAGTGCAATAAGACATTGTGATGAAATAAGCAATATAGATGAATATGTTTTAAACTTTGACAATTGCCTAGAAAAAACAGTACAAAAATTCACTATTAAAAAGAAAATATTATATTCAAATAAAAATAACTGGTTTAATAACGAACTTAGAAATTTAAAAAATGAGAAAATTGTTAAATATCATAGAGCAATTAATGAAAATACAAATGAAGCCTGGAATATTTATAAAGAAATAAGAAATAAATATAAAGTTAAAATTGAAAATGAAAAAAATAATTATATAAATAATAGGATATGTAATACAAATAACCAAAAGGAAACCAAAACACGTGATAAAAACCGTGATATTTAACCAATTAGAATATAAGGATAGTATGCGAATAGCTATAAATTTTAATAATTACTTTGTAAATAGTATTAAGAAAATTAGCAATACCATTGAATATGTGCAATATGAAAATAAGATAGAAGACATACAAACTAAGTTTAAATTTCGTGCAATAGATTTAAAAGAGTTAAAATGTATATGTAAGAGTATTAAGAAAAAACCTGACTATTGTAAAATATCAATCAACATTATATTAGACAATTGGGACACAACAGGAAAAATTATGTTAAGAATAATAAATAACTCATTAAAATGAATACATGGAACAACATAAACTTTTTTCAAAATACCAATCGGGTTTTAGAAAAAAATATTCTTGCGAAACAGCTGTCAACTATGTGATAAATAGATGGAAATATACAAAAAATAATAACAAAATTTTGTCGATTTTCCTAGACTTTAAAAGAGCATTTGAAACAATAGACAGAGAGATATTACTAAGAAAATTATATAAATACGGCATACAAGAAAATGAACTAAAATGGTTTCAGACATATCTAAATAATCGTAGGCAGATAACAAAAGTGAACAACATAAAATCAACTGAGATTGAAAATGGATTCGGTGTACCTCAAGGATCAATACTCGGTATATTATTATTTATTATATACATAAACGATATGCAAAACGTATTGGAAAAATGTGAAATTGTATTATATGCAGATGACACTCTAATATTTACGGAAGCAGAAACAGAAGAGATATGCAACAATAACTTACAAGCAGACATAGACAATATTAATAAATGGTTAAAAATGAATAAGTTAAAATTAAATGAAAGTAAGACTAAAATAATGCAATTAAATATGGAAAATGACAAAATTTTTAAAATTAACGACGTAATAATAGAAAAAGTTAAGAATATAAAATATCTAGGCTTCATAATAGATAACGAGCTAAAATTAAAAAACCATATCGAATATATGCAAAAAAATAGGAATTAAAATTGGATTTTTCAAAAGAATGCGAAATAAAATAAATTTACTAACAGCAATAAATATATACAATACTATTATAAAACCACATTTCGAATATGGATTAACAATATTATACACATGCTGTACAGAACAACAATTACATAGACTCCAAAAACTACAAAATAAAGCAATGCGTGCAATACTTAAATGTGACAGATATACTCCAATAGATGATATGTTAAATGCACTAAAATGGTTAAATATCAAAAAAGAATAGAACTAAATACTGTAATGTTAATACAGAAAATGAAAAGAGGAAAGGCGCCAGAATATCTAGTTGAACAATTGAGATATGTAGGAGATGTACAACCATATAATTTAAGAAATGGACAGGATTTTAGAATTCTACGCGCAGAAAATAGCGCAATGCAAAAATCACTTTTCTACAAAGACTAAGACTATATAACTCGATGCCAATTAATATAAAAAAAGAAACGAATGATAATATCATCAGAAAAAAATTAGTTGAATTTATAAGAAATGTAAATTAGAGCTTAAGATACAATATATTGTTAAACAATTGTAAAATTTGATATTTGAAAAGTATTTAAAATACTACTAATAAATAATAAAAAAAATACAGAAATCAGTTTCATATTTTTTGGCATCTGCATGATCGTTCCATAATAAGTCATGCCGTCCACAACCGTACCCCCCGAATAAGGCCAAACTTAGATTTTTGTAATGATTGGATTTGACTTCCTCTACCAAAATTTATAAAAATCTCTTTTTGTAGAATATATATTTTTTGTCAATAAGTTAAAATATTTAGGAATTAAGGTAAAAAAATTTATTCTATAGCGATAAATTAGAAGTTTCTAGCAAAGTTTTCGGCAAAAAGTTGTTAGTACCCTACAAGAACAGAACAGTGACAGTCATTTGACCGGTCATTTGACTAACACTAGTGAAGGAAATATCGATCATTGCGTAGAACAAAGTTTCTATCAAGTTCTTAAGGGCAATATGAAAAATTTGATGGAAACCTTTGTGTACATGTGATCTTGCATCTCCCTTGCACTTATGAATTCTACCGATTTTAAAACATATATTTGAGCTGCAAACTCTTGCTTTTTACTAATCAAGGATGATGGAAATGTTAGTCAGGATTGACTAATCATTCCTTATGGATATATCCATCACAGTTGACCAATCACACTTGATAAATATATCCGTCAAATCTGACGGCTATACCAATTTATAATAAAACACAATATATTAACATTTTATGATATATATTTTTTTAATTTTATTTATATACATAATAAGCATTTACATAAATTAACTATCATTTCACCATTTTACATACCTCACAGAATATAAAAATTTCTTAATTTGTGGAAATAAATTGTCTGTAAAGAAATACATATAAATATTGAAATATAAAAAGTAAATATGTATTCATATTACCACAGATAGATTAAATTTCGTAGTGTTTATTCTCAGCTTCACTTCCTGCTCTGTTTTAAAATTCAGTTTATAATAAACTAGCTTATACCCAGTGTGCTCCGCTACCCCTATCAAAATTAAATACATAATCCAAAAAAAATATTTTTTAGTTAGTAAATTATAAAATTTTTCTTAAATGTTTATTATAATTTCTCTTGATGACAATATATTTCATTTAAATTCTAAAATAATACATTAATGATATATTAACTTCTTACTTGCTAAAATTTAATATATACCTTTAGTCTTAAAGAATAATTCTTATTCTAATGCCTTGGGATATACAATTTTTTTTTCCACTTAACGATTTTGAAAATTCTTACCACAATAGTTTCCCAGATTAACAATATGTTACATATGAGAGATGCCAAGCAAATTCTATCTATCTATGAAAAATTTGAATTATCTAACAGTTTTCAAGATATACGAAATTTTGTATTTAATTCATATATGTGGTGCCAAGCCCCCCACTGAAATCCAGCCCGTTATTTTCTAAATGTTGACATGAATGTCAAAGTTATTATATAACTATTTTATATAACTATTTTGTCTATTTTATTCATGTGGGAGCTTCAAGCTCCCCAGATTAAAGTCCGCCCTTTATCCACAAAATGTTTAGATGGATATTAATATAATATAAGCAAAATTTGATGAATCTAGATCTATATTTTCCTAGATAAACAATATTTTGTATTTTATTCATAGTCCCCATTAAAAGTTCGCTCGTTATACTCTAAATGTTCAGATGAATGTAAAAATTCAAGTGAAATTTAATGATTCTATCTTTAAACAGTTTCTCAGATATACGAATTTTTCTATTTTATTCATATGGGCGCAAACCCCCTCAAATGAAAGTTTGCACTGAATATTAAAGTTCTTCGCGCAAAATTTTAAGAATTTAGTTGTATAAGTTGTATAAGATTCTAACTGTAATAGTTTCCAATATAAACGAATTTTTGTATTTAATTTATATGGAAGGTGCCACGCCCCTTAACGCCAGTCCTCTCACATTTTATCCTAAATAATCATATTGACACTAAAGTGGCTCCGACAAAATTTTAGGACTCTAACTGTTATATTATCTTGTAGTATAAAACATGTATCGCTTATGCCGACAGAATATTGAAAAAGCAATTAAAAATAATATCATATTACAAAGTCGATTAAACAGTTAATTTTACTGATCGGGGTTTTGTTTGTATGTATTTCTTGCGTTCAATGTTCTGTCCAATTGTTACACTATCCACTTTATGAATAATGCTGTGTAAGCAATTAATTACTATATAATCTAAGAACTTTTTCAATAAAGACACACTTCGATTAACACAAGGGAGCTGTAACTTAGCTCTTGCGAAGAAATAAAAGAACTTAAGAACTGTTAATTTGCAAAATACTATATGGCGAACCTGGCAGCCTTTTTGGAGTGCTAAAAAATAAAAAGTCTTTTGGTGTACCAGAAGATAAAAGGGCACCCAATAGCAAAATTGTGGTTCCTGGCGGACAGCTAAGTCTCCGTCAGAAGTCTGTACGGCCAAGGTACAGAATGAGTACACCAGGCCCAAGAGCCGTAACACTAGAGGAGGAGCCACCGCCCCCTTGGAACCAGGCGTCGGACATGTGGGAAAAGATCGATTCTATCGAACAAAGATCGATTCTATTAAAACCAAAACATTAAAAAAAGAATAATAATAATAGATATTGCGCATTCAGTTGCACATTTAGGTCAGTAGGCGTTAACCGCCATTTGACAAATATAAATATTTTTTTTACTATATACATATAAATAATTTTAAGAATAATGAATAATAAAATTAATATATAGAATATTTAAGTTTTCAAGCTCAATAAAATTTTTTTAAGGTCCTTTGTAATGGGAAAATACCAATCCAAAATAGAAAATCCTTCGGCCAATGTGGTCAATGAAGTAGAGGTAGTACAGGGAAATACAAATCTTGAATTAATTGAATGTTGTTTAATAATATTAACTGTTTTAATAGGTTTAAATACAATGTTGCGTCTTTACGCCTTACATAAAAAAGATTAAAGAAGAAATATACAAGCCGAGCTAACGATTTGGATAGAATATAGATGGAGTGGTCGGATATAGTAAAAAAGGCTAGAATGGTTAGAGATGAATTTGACCAATCTTACAAATGTTTGAATATTGACAGACCAACTAAGGAAGAAAAAATTCACCAACATATGCAAACTTTGACGATTTAAAGAAAGAGTTTTTAAAGTTGCCATTGGGAAAGATAATTATGTTGCTGACGCATTATCGCGTATAACCATAGATGATTTGAAAGAAATGAACAATAAAAATAACAATGTATACAAAATAACAATACGATCAATGGCAAAAGAGTCACTTGAAAAATCTCCAGTTACATTAAACAAAAAGCATTTAGAAAATAAACATGAGAAGCCCAATGTATTTAACCCAATTATGAAATTGACTCACATACATTTTATATTAAACGTGGTAAATCGAAACTTGCATGTATGAAAATAAATGAATTGTTTATCAATGAGAAATTTGACTTAGGACAATTTTTCCCAAGGCTGGAAGAAGTGGCCGGTAAACTAAAAATTAATAAATTACAAGTGGCACCTAGTGAGAAAATTTTCGAATTTGTCTCTATTAATGAATTTAAGGAAATGGGCAATAAATTATTAAAAGTGAGGTGATCCACGTAACAAATGCTAAGTTAATAACAGAGAACTCTTAGTAAAATAAAAAAATACTATTTCTGGAAGAACATGACTCGTGATATTACGAAATATGTTAAAGTGTGCCAAAAATGCCAGTCGGCTAAAATTACAAAACACACAAAAATGCCATTGACTTTGACAAATACACCAGCTAAACCATTTGATACGGTAATAGTGGACACTGACAAATTTATAATTCACTGAAATATGTGCGTTTAAGTGATTTTCGGAAGTGGACCTTATATGGGAGATATGACTAATAATGGACCCATCTGGGAAAAACTTGGTAGAATGATTTATGTATACACAAAACATATTCAAGTTTGGAGTTTTTGGGAATTAAGTGGTAAAAATAAATTGCTTATATAATAAAAGTCAATGGAAAATGTGGGAAAACACAAAACAGAATCAAGACTATATAGTCTTGGAACTATAGTTCCTTGGTAAATTGGCTTCCTCCAAAATGGTCAGTGAAATCGTTGCTCCAATAGATTTGGCTCGAAATCTCATAAGCACTAGATTTCATACTGGTGTACACTATATATTTTTTGACATTAAAGAAGTTTTAATTTTTTCCCATATTATGTTTGATATAAAAAAAAGTCAGAAAAATATACCAGATCTGCATTACTAAAAACTACTGGATTTTGCCGAAATAAAATTTAAAACTAATTTTTTTTTATGAAAAAATCTAGATTTGGCTCGAAATCTAAAGTTAATTTGAAATTAATCATTGAAAATATATAATAAAGATTGTAAATGTATAGATTTATTTCTTAAATGCAACCAATTTAAAATTTATAATATTTTTTTATTTCGAAATTAAATGTCATTTTGATAAAATATTTAATGTATTTCTTTGTCCTAGACACAACACAGTGCCGCATATAAATAAAATCTAATAGATTGTACCCCATTTACACTACATCAAAATCTAATAGATTTCAATCAAAATCATTCTTCAAATCTAGACCCATACAGTAGTATATAGGCGAAACTAATTGTCAAGGACCTAAGTCCCCTGTCAAAGACCTAACTCGTGAGAATGTATTAGTAGAAGCACAAAAATAAACACAGTTGTTCAAAAGGTACTAAATAAAAAATGTATTTTTTGGACGTTATTCTTTGTATGTTATTAATGAAATTTTATGTGGCAGTGAATGAAAATATTAGTTATTTATTTTTTTGAAAAGATATTTTATAACAAAACACGTCTTTTTGTTATTTTTTTGTTGAATTAAAAAAAGTATGTAAAATACTTTTTTAATTTTCAATACTAAAATGTACAGCTTTTCATTTTTCAATTTTAATAAAATGTCAAAGAATAAAAAATATTTGTTAAAAAAAAATAATAAACATTAAGTTTAAGTGATAAGAAAAACTAATAAGTGGTAATATCCTCGCAATTTTGCGAGAGTCAAAAAAAGTCGAAAAGTCGAGATAAGTTGGAAAAAGTCGAAAAGTCTACTATTTTTAAAATACTAAAAGTTGAATAGTCTAAATGTCGACTTTTAACTAAATGAAAAAGTCGAAAAATCGAGGTTGCATAAAATGCAAATTCGATTTCGTTTCAACTATAGAACCCTACTAGTTGTAGATATTTTTTCACGGAAGGATTTTTTAATCCTTAATACTTATAATCCATGTTCCAAGGAGTACTTTGCGCGACACTTCTTATATCCTATACAATTTACCAGCAACGATTTTACTGACCATTTTGGAGGAAGCCAATTTTCCAAGGATCTATTCTACCTATTTTTGCACGAAAGGATTTTTTCAATCCTTACCATGTCTCCTACCATATTCCAAGTAGCTTTTGGCCCGACACTTAATATTTTTTATTGTATACCCAAAAACTCCAATTTTTTCTCTGCCGTTGCTATCTGGATGGACGTTATGGCGAAACTAATAAGGTGAAGTCATTTCAACAGCTGATTGTTTTTTTGTCCACGGAAATTTAGCCCGAAGCTGTCAAACTCCATATAAAAAAATTTCTCTTATACCCGACGCTGTCAAACTACATATATATAAAAAATTTTATGAATTCGTCGCAAAATGAAATTATTTTTCCATATACTATATTCGCCTTGTGCTGACTATACGTATATTTATTGTGCTGAAGTTGTTATGAGTATGCTGAATATGATTGTGCGCCAAAGCGAATTTATATAAGGTGGTGGCAGTTCTTCAACAACATTTTACATGTATTTTGTTTTTGCATTTGGTTTACGATGTCAAAAACAATATGTACGGCGAATTCATTTGATGGAAAATTTTTGTAAAATGTTTATATTTTACTAGCTTATAACCGGTGTGCTTCGCTACCCCTATCGAAATTGAATACATAATCATTAAAAATATTTATTTAGTTACTAAATTATAAAATTTTTCTTAAATGTTTATTAAAATTTCTCTTGGTGACAATATATTTCATTTAAATCTTTAAATAATACATTAATGATATATTAACTTCTGACTAGCTAAAATTTAATATATACCTTTAGTCTTAAAGAATAATTCTTATTCTAATGCCTTGGGATACACAATATTTTGTTTACACTCTAGTATAAATAAAAACCCACTTAACGATTTTCCTAACCACAATAGTTTTCCAGATTAACAATATGTTACATATGAGAGATGCCAAGCAAATTCCATCTATGTATGAACAATTTGAATTATCTAACAGTTTTCAAGATATACGAAATTTTGTATTTAATTCATATATGTGGTGCCGAGCCCCCACTGAAATCCCGCCCGTTATTTTCTAAATGTTCACATGAATGTCAAAGTTATTCATATAAAATTTGAGGATTCTAGCTCTAATAGTTTCCTAGATAACTATTCTTTCTATTTAATTTATGTGGGGCTTCAAGCTTCCCAGACCAAAGGCCGCCCTTTATCCTCAAAATGTTTAGATGAATATTAATGTAATATATAAGCAAAATTTGAATCTAGTTCTATATTTTCCTAGATAAACAATATTTTGTATTTTGTTCATAGCCCCATTAAAAGTTCGCTCGTTATACTCTAAATGTTCAGATGAATATAAAAATTCAAGTGAAATTTAATGATTGTATCTCTAACAGTTTCTCAGATATACGAATTTGTCTATTTTATTCCTATGGGCGCTGCAAACCCTCTCAGATGAAAGTTTGCTCTAAATATTAAAGTTCTTCGTGCAAAATTTAAAGAATTTAGTTGTATAGGTTGTATAAGATTCTAACTGTAATAGTTTCCAATATAAACGAACTTTTGTATTTAATTTATATGGAAGGTGCCACGCCCCCTAACGTCAGTCCTCTAACATTTTATCCTAAATAACCATATTGACATTAAAATGGCTCCGAAAAATTTTAGGACTCTAACTGTTACATTATCTCAAGATAGACGAATTTTTGTATTTAATTAATATTGGAGGTGCCGCTCCCTCATGGGTAGTCCGCCAATTTATTACTTAAAATGTTTATATGGATGTTAAAGTTATTCATGCAAAATTTTAAAACTCTAACTGTATTAGTTTCCAAGATAAACTAATTGTATTTAATTTATACAGGAGGTACCACGCCCCTTAACGCTAGTCCTCCCACATTTTATCCTAAAATAATCATATTGACACTAAAATGGCTCCGACAAAATTTTAGGACTCTAACTGTTACATTATCTCAAGATAAACGAATTTTTATATTTAATTAATATGGGAGGCGCCGCTTCCCTCATGGGTAGTCCGCCAATTTATTGCCCAAAATGTTAACATGGATGTTGAAATTATTCGTTCAAAAATTTAAGATTCTAACTGTAATAGTTTTCAAGATAAACGAATTTTTGAATTTAATTTATATGAGAGGTGCCACGCCCCCTAACGCTAGTTCGCCCACCATATATCATATTGACACTAAAGTGCCTCCGACAAAATTTGAGGACTCTAACTGTTATATTGCCTTAAATATACCAATTTTATATTTTCTTAATGTGAGCGTGGCTCCTCACCCACTTGAATATTCAAAATAAAAAGTAGTCTATCACCTATTCCAGACATAGAGGAATATGCTGTGAAAATTTCAAGCTGTTTCAAACGAAAAATTCTATTCCGGCAGCTTAATTTGGAAAGTTTAAGTGAGTGCCTGATGATAAGTAAAACATAATTCTTCATATGCGTTTCTTAATATTAAGTGTTCCGAAAGAGATTTTGTTTAATTAATCTCGTTATCTACACAATTTTAATATAAAATATAAAACAATATTGTGTAATATGTTAACATTTAATTTGTTTACGAGATGCTTGGTATTTTCATATTTTTTATATAAATAATTCAAAATATTAACGAAGTTTTTCTCTGTTTAACGGAAATTTTTAAATATAAAAATGTAAACAATAACAAGCCAGGCGAATTAAGAAAAAAATTATCAGCTGATTGAATAACATCACCTTATATGATATCGCCTTGATTGTGCGCAGAGTAGGAAGAGCGTTCAAATTTATTTCTCTCTCGAGTGATATTAATTCGAGCGAAATAAATTGTTTACTTTCTTGTGAATTTATCTTTTTTCGTGACTTTTAAAAATAAATCTCACGAGTGATATTTAAATTTAAAGAGCGGAAAATAAATTTCTCTCACGAAACGAGTAAAAAAGAGTATTTCATGAGTTTTATAATATTGTAAATCTTAAAAAAATGAAAATTAAATTTTTAAATGTAAAGGTGTGTATGCGTGTGTAAACATTAAATAGTTATGTTTGTCTGTAGATTTTCGTAAATTTTTAAAATGTGGTAAATTTCCAGAAATTTCATTATGATTTTATGGCTTTTTATGATCTTTGTGCACGTGTGCAAATAGAAATATCAATTGTTATTGTAATTGAACTAAGAAATAGGACATACTATGTGTCAATTAGGTTTTTGTGTTAAAGAACATTTGTTGATGCAATTTATTTTGTTTTTTTTTCACAAAAATTTATTTGGATTTCCACTTATTTAAATTGGGTTTTTTTCATTTTTTGGATTTAATTATTTATTTGTTAAAAGGGCATTTTAATATTAGTATTTTTTCTAATGTAACATCATAATTGCATGGCCATATTTAAAATAAATATGTAATTTAATAATTTATTTTAGAGTATTTGAATAATAATATCAATACTTCGACTACTATTTAATTATCCCCGTTTCCATACAAAATTCCTACATAAATTAGTGTTTAACCCAAATAAAATGCTTAGAAATATATGAAAGTTTTTGCTTTGCAAATAAACATTTTTATTTTTTTAAAACATTTGTTTGTCGCCATAAAACCTTTTTCTCCACACACATCCATCTTTTACATACAGTGAATCAACTAAGTTTTTTGCCTACCTTTTTTTAGGAGAATTTAGATTTTTGTTCATAAATAAAATTGGAAAAAAACATGTAAAAAGTAAATTTATGTTTTCCAATTAAAAATGGAGATTGTGTAAAATGGGAAAACCAAGAAATACAAATAAAATACAAATTTTGGTGCATTTTATTATTCTTCATCAGAATTTGCATGTCAATAAAGTATTTTGCATATTGAGAATTTCGGTTAATTTCATTGGGGTTTTTCAAATTATGTTTTAATTCCTTTTTGGAATTTATTGTTTAATTGTTAAAAGGACGAGTGTTAAGTATTTTTTAATTGTAATTTGCAAAAATCATATCCTCATTGTGTAAAAATGTGATGTTATTTGCCTTAAAAATGTTTAAAGGATAATAATGAGGCAATTTCGATATAAAAAATTAGTTCAGATTTCTAGAAAAAGAGTAAATCAATGAAATATAATTATGAGATGCTTAATCAATAACATTAAAAAAATAAATAGAGTAATTGATGAAATGATCCAAAGAATTATTAGAAAAAACATACTGAGTGGTGCTTCAAAATCTTTAACTACCAAAGGGAAGCGACTTGTATCCATGGAAAACCAGTGTAATCCTGATTTATCTTATCCAAAATCCATATACGAACTAAGAGGAACACTATGTTTTAATTTAGACTTCTAAACAGACCTTAGGATGCTTGGAACCAATGTAAAGTAAACTGTCGTGTAGTACAGGAAAAATACCTAATTTAGATATTTAAAAATAGAGGTGGTTATCATACCAAAGGGAAGCGACTTGTATCCATGGAAAACCAGTGTAATCCTGATTTATCTTCTCCAAAATCCATATACGAACTAAGAGGAACACTATGTTTTAATTTAGACTTCTAAACAGACCTTAGGATGCTTGGAACCAATGTAAAGTAAACTGTCGTGTAGTACAGGAAAAATACCTAATTTAGATATTTAAAAATAGAGGTGGTTATCATACCATAAGGTCAACAAAAGCAATATTTTTCACATAATACATACACTTATAAATATTTAGAAACCAAACCAAGAATAACTATCCAGATCCTAATACGCCTACTGTATTTTATTTATAAAATAAAGCATTTAAAATATGATGTTGAAAATCAAGATTTTAGCATTTAATAGTTTTATAGTGGTATATGGTGATGTCACCATACTCAGAGTGGCTAGGATGGTACTTAGTGTTAGATTTATTGAATAAGAATCAATATTCTACAATTCTTAATAAAATTTACACAGTACTCCCAAGTATAATGGGGTTTCCGTAATGTAGTTTTTGTTTATCAATACAAAATGACATAAAACATGGATTATTTTTGTTATAATATATAGATTTATACCTGACTAAACATTTTTTCTAGGTCCAACTCCATTGATTTTCTAATATATCATGTATCCAATTCAAGATTACTTGTTATTTTCGAAATTTAATCAAAGAAACGAAAGATTTCATATTAAGTCAAATATTGATAAATTCTTATAGGTATATAGGATAATAAATCAGTTAATAAATGTCGTTCCACTACTAAAATATTTAAAAATGTTATTCTAATATATAGGAGTATTAAAAATATTAAAATTTATAAAATAATGCAGCAATATTGAAAAAATAACAAAAACAAAAAAGCAAAATACTTTATTGACCTAAAAAACTAACAATACGTTCTCATTTTATCAAAAATTTCGTTAAATAATATCACGATTTTACATTTTATAGTAGAAAATTAAAATATAAGATATTCTTTAAAAAATACAACAAACTAATAATTTTATTTTGCTGTAAATAATTGTTCAGATAAAGTTTTTTCTTAAAATTTATAAAATTTTACATAGGCAAATACTTAATTGATTCACTGTACATATGTACGTACATCCTTCTTACTACATTTTTTTTTACCACCGCCATTAAACCAGTTTTCGTGCACACATTTTCTGTATGTGAGTTTTATTCAAATTCTATACATTTTTGATATCTCTTGTGAGAGAATTTAAAAAGACAATATATAAATATCGCTCATGAAGTGAACATAAAAAATGAAGAGTTTAAAAAAAATAGATCTCGCGAGATTAAAAATAAATCTCGTGAAACTGAGTTGTAAAACGATAGAAAAAAATAAAATTGTATTCACGAGTGCAAAAATTCCTACTCTGATTGTGCGCTTCGTGCTTCACGATACATACTTGTTTGGTTGCAATACTTGTTTGGTTGCAATACTTGTTTGGTTGCAATACATTACGATTACTACTTTTGTCATTCTCTGATACACACACATTTAAATAATGAAAAGAAATTTTGTTGAATGCGGTTAATAAAAGTTGCTTTGTTCACTACGATATAAAAAAGAATGCAAAAAACCCCTGTGACATGTCTTTTTAGCTAAAAGTACTCATACCATGGCGAAACTAATAAGGTGATGTCATTTCAACAGCTGATTGTTTTTTTGTCCACGGAAACTTAGCCAGAAGCTGTCAAACTCCATATAAAAAAATCTCTCTCAAACCCGACGCTGTCAAAATACATATATAAAAAATTTTATGAATTCGCCGCAAAATGAAATGACATCAAGGCGAATTCAGATAAGGTGGTGGCAGTTCTGCAACAACATTTCCCATGTATTTTGTTTTTGACTTTCGTAAATGTCAAAACCATAAGTACGGCGAATCCATTTGATGAAAAATTTTTGTAAAATGTTTATATTATATTAAAAAATAAAGATATTTAAATTTGCGAGAAAAATATTTTCTGAATTGAATAATGTTTGTTTCAAGCGAAAAATTCCATTCCGGCAGCTTAATTTGTAAAATTTAAGTAAGTGCCTTAAGTTAAGTAAAAAAGATTCATGAAAATATTATATTACGAATGAATGAATATTTCTTGTGAATGGATAATTTTCAATATTTGGCCATAATGTAGCAGCAAATACCTCATATGGGTTTTGTTATAGAAAGCGTTCCGGAACAAACTTTTTTAATTAATCTCTTTATCTACATGGTGTATATATAAAACAATATTGTTTAATTTGTTAACATTTAATAGATTTCAAAATTAAGCCATAACGTAGAAGTCAGCTGCCGCCAGCCGGGAAAATACTTCATATGCGTTTCTTAATATTAAGTGTTCCGAAAGAGATTTTGTTTAGTTAATCACGTTATCTACACAATTTTAATATAAAATAATATTGTGTAATATATTAACATTTAATAGAAAAAATATTTTTCTTAAATAACATATTTGTATAAATACCAATTATGCCTTTATTTAAATAAAATGATATTTGTTTACGAGATGCTTGGTATTTTCAGATTTTTTACATAAATAATTCAAAATATTAACGAAGTTTTTCATTGTTTAACGTGCATTTTTTAAATATAAAAAACAATTGGCAACACTAAAATTTCTTACAACATTCGAAAAACATTTGAAAATTCTCGTATGAGTTGTATAGAGCTTTTGCATAGAAAATACCAACATTGTTATTACTATTGTAGCAGCTGCTGACATACAACGCATACAACATCGATTGTGAATTAAACAAATAATTAGTACTTTTACGCACATAAAGAAAACAACCCGACGAAAAATAAAACAAACCGTAACAGCTGTTTTATCAAAATAAAAATTTTTTTTGGTGTGGTGAGTTATTTTTTTTTACAAATATGTGTTTCTGCACGTTGAAAAGACGCAAAAACTCGTTTTCATTATTTACATTTTCAATATATGTTTATGCACGTGGAAAAAATTCAAAAAAATTGATTTTTATGATTTACATTAAAAAAAATATTTTTGATCAATTAAAATATGTATATAAATGTGGAAAGGAACAAATTTGATAAAATATAAATATATTTGGGATTATATCGTTACAGAATGACTTTTAATAAAAAACATTCAAAAAATGTTACTATGGCCGTATATATAAAATGATATATAACTGATATCGGACGATCTTGTGCACGATAAAAACCTATATAGAACTTTAAGTTGGAAATGTAGAAATCGGATGACATAAATTTTTTTCCGGATTTCATCGTTCTAGGGTGTGTACTACAACAACAAACTTTTTTTTACAAAAAAATGTTATTATGGCCGTGTATATAAAATGATATATAACTGCTATCGGACGATCTTGTGCACGATAAAAAACCTATATAGAACTTTATGTTGAAAGTGTAGAAATCGGATGGCATAATTTTTTTTCCGGATTTCATCGTTCAAGGGTGTGTACTTCAACAACAAACTTTTTTTTTACAAAAAATGTTACTATGGCCGTATATATAAAATGATATATAACTGCTATCGGACGATTTTGTGCACGATAAAAACCTATATAGAACTTAAGTTGGAAGTGTAGAAATCGGATGACATAAATTTTTTTACCGGATTTCATCGTTCTAGGGTGTGTACTACAACAAACTTTTTTTTTACAAAAAATGTTACTATGGCCGTATATATAAATTATATATAACTGCTATCGGACGATCTTGTGCACGATAAAAACCTATATAGAACTTTAAGTTGGCAGTGTAGGAATCGGATAGCATAAATTTTTTCCGGATTTCATCCTTCTAGGGTGTGTACTACAACAACAAACTTTTTTTACAAAAAATTTTACTATGGCCGTATATATAAAATGATATATAACTGCTATCGGACGATCTTGTGCACGATAAAAACCTATATAGAACTTTAAGTTGAAAATGTAGAAATCGGATGGCATAAATTTTTTCCGGATTTCATCGTTCTAGGGTGTGTACTAAAAAACAAACTTTTTTACAAAAAATCTTATTATGGCCGTGTATATAAAATGATATTTAAGTGCTTTCGGACGATCTTGTGCACGACAAAATCCTATAAAAAGTTTGTTGTTGTAGTACACACCCTAGAACGATGAAATCCGGAAAAAATTTATGCCATCCGATTTCTACACTTCCAACTTAAAGTTATATATAGGTTTTTATCGTGCACAAGATCGTCCGATGGCAGTTACATATCATTATATATATACGGCCATAATAACATTTTTTGTAAAAAAAAAAAAATTGTTGTTGTAGTACACACCCTAGAACGATGAAATCCAGAAAAAAATGTATGCCATCCGATTTCTACACTTCCAACTTAAAGTTCTATATAGGTTTTTGTCGTGCACAAGATCGTCCGATAGCACTTATATATCATTTTATATACACGGTCATAATAACATTTTTTGTAAAAAAATGTTTGTTGTTGTAGTACACACCCTAGAACGATGAAATTCGGAAAAATAATTTATGACATCCGATTTCTACACTTCCAACTTAAAGTTCTCTATAGGTTTTTATCGTGCACAAGATCGTCCGATAGCAGTTATATATCATTTTATATATACGGCCATAGTAAAATTTTTTGTAAAAAAAAGTTTGTTGTTGTAGTACACACCCTAGAACGAATAAATTTTGAAAAAAATGTATGCCATCCCATTTCTACACTTCCAATTTACAAGATCGTCCGATAGAACTTATATATCATTTTATATACACGGCCATAATAACATTTTTTGTAAAAAAAAAAATTGTTGTTGTAGTACTCAACTTAGAACAATGAAATCCGGAAAAAAATTTATGCCATCCGATTTCTACATTTCCAACTTAAAGTTCTATATAGGTTTTTATCGTGCACAAGATCGTCCGATAGCAGTTATATATCATTTTATATATACGGCCATAGTAACATTTTTTGTAAAAAAAAGTTTGTTGTTGTAGTACACACCCTAGAACGATGAAATCGGAAAAAATTTATGCCATCTGATTTCTACACTTCCAACTTAAAGTTCTATATAGGTTTTTATCGTGCACAAGATCGTCCGATAGCAGTTATATATCATTTTATATATACGGCCATAGTAACATTTTTTGAATGTTTTTTATTAAAAGTCATTCTGTAACGATATAATCACAAATATATTTATATTTTATCAGATTTTTTCCTTTTCACATTTATATACATATTTTAATTGATCAAAAATATTTTTTTTAATGTAAATCATGAAAATCAATTTTTTTGAATTTTTTCCACGTGTATAAACATATATTGAAAATGTAAATAATGAAAACGAGTTTTTGCGTCTTTTCCACGTGCAGAAACACATATTTGTAAACAAAAATAACTCACCACACCAAAAAAAAATTTATTTAGATAAAACAGCTGTTACGGCTTGTTTATTTTTCGTCGGGTTGTTTTCTTTATGTGCGTAGTATTTATCTATACAGTGTACACTAAACAGGTATATGCAATCGAACAGCTGATAATTTTTTTGCTTTCTTATTTGCATACCTTCTCTGTCGAAATATTTTTTTGTTTATTTGAAACAAAATAAAATTTTAATAATAAAAAAATTTAAAATGTTTAGTTTGTAAAAAAATAATATTGTTTGCACAAAAAATACATTTCAACCATCTTCCGCATTGCGCCCTTTCTGAGGTCCGCTGTCTTTAGCCAAACTTCATCCGTTTAGAATAGAACTTTAATGGCACAAATCAGGTCATTCCAGACATCAACTATCCCCCGTATTGCGCACGTTGAGAAGGCTGTTGTCTTTAGCCACACTTTGGTAGCCACAACACAACTTTATTGGCACAAATCAGGCCAATTCAGATATCAACAATCTTTAGTATTGCGTCCGTTTTCGCCCACTTTCGTTTGCCAAACTTTTGTAGCTAAAGATACAAATTTCGTGGCACAAATCAGGTTATTCCAAAATCTTGCTTTTGTCAGGTCCTCTGCCAATTCCTCTGTACCATTTACCAATTGCATCCACCTTAATATAAGTATATAAACATGCATATCCCTTAAAATTCCATTTAAAATCACTGCATGTTTTTTGAAATAAAATTAAGATTTTTTTTAAAAGACAAACATCAAAAAATATTTTAATTTATTTTGACATTGAGCTCATACAATTACAAAAACAAAATACATGTTGTTTTTGTATTGTTGTAGTGATGCATATACCTGTTTAGTGTACCCTGTTTCTATAGTTGAAATAAAAACTCGACTTTTCGACTTCAACTTTTTGCATTTGTTTTTCCTTGTGCAGGACAAGGAAGTGGCCACCTTAATTGATAACTTGTATGTAAAACTAAACTAATGTTGGTCAAGAAGGATGAAGCAAAAAAAATTTTTTGTAGATTTTGAAATTCCTTTACTCAATCCTGCCTGGATATTAACAATCACTACAAATTGCAATGCATTGCAATTGTTGAAAATGAAGAAACACGAAGAGCTGGAAACACCCACTTTTAATACATCCATTCCAATTGATATTTCGGAATAAGATTGCTGCGTTGTTTAAGCTTTTTTAATGTCTGGCTAATACACCATTTTGCATATTTCAGACACGATTTTCGATTTTCAACTATTTTCGACCATATTTGCCTTTTTTCGACTTTTCGACTTTTTTCCAACTTTTTAACAATTTTTGACTTTTTCCGACTTTTCGACTATTTTCGCCCTTTTCCGACTATTTCCGTATTTTTGACTATTTCCGAATATTTTCGACATTTCGACTTTTTCACAGACGATAGTCGAGTTATCGACTTTTTGGAACAAAATTGTCGACTTTTTTTCGACAAAAAGTCGATTTTTGAAAGTCGATTTATAGTACCCTAATAATCAGTTGTCGAATTGACTCACCTTATAAGTGCACCTTCGCTACAATAAATGAAAGACAGAAACTAACACATACAAAATGATTTCACTAATACTCTTGCAACATTTTTTTTATAAAATTGCTAAAAAATAGTTAATGGATAATTCCATCAATAATGACAGTCATATGACCGGTAAAATGACTGTTGATGTACCCAATGTGTGGTAAAGGGTTTCATTTGCATACGAAAGAGTGAAACAACTACTTTTGACTGTTACTGTGTTTCAGATTTATATTTTTCGACGTTATAAATTATTTCTGTAAAAGCCAAAGATCAAGAAGCGAAAAATAAAAAAAAAATACAAAATACAAAGACTACCTATAAATTATTAAAAATAAAAGGAATTATTATAAACAGAATTTAAAAATAGTGCAGGAAATGGTGCTGAAGATAAACACTTCGGAATTTAATCAATCTATGGTAACATAATTACTTACTTTTTTATATTTCGGTATTTATATGTATTTCTTACAGACAACTTATTTCCACAAATTAAGAGGAGCATCAGCGGATTTAAGATCTTTCGAGGTATGTAAAATGATGAAATTTTTGTTAATTTATGTACATGCTTATAATATTAATAAAATTAACAAATATATATCTTAAAATATTAATAAATTGTGTTTTATTATAAATTGGTATAGCCGTCACATTTGACGGATATATTCATCAAATATGATTAGTAAAAATGACAGATAAATAGATCATTTTTAATATGCTAACTGTGATAGATATATCCATCAAGCATGATCAGTCAATCCTGACTAATAACTATGTCATCCATGGTTAGTAAACAACAAAAGAGTGAGGAGCTCAAATATATGTTTTAAAGACGATAGAATTCATAAGTGCAAGGGAGAAGAAAAATCTCTTGTACACAAATGTTTCCATCACTTTTGTCCATTAGCCTTAAGAATCTGATAGAAACTTTGCTTTACGCTGTGATAGAAATAATACATCAGTAGTGTCAGTCAAATGACCGATCAAATGACTCTCAATGTTCTTGTTGGGCTGCTTCCACCTTAAAAGTCACAATGTATACATTTTAGATTTAACAAATTAATAAAAAAAGGCATGACTAAAAAGTAACTATCTACAACAGGACTTATTGTTAATTCCACATTTTTGATATCTGGCAACTTTTTTTAATATGTATATACATACATTTATATTAGTCATATCATTGTAAATAAATTTAATAATTTCTCTTCGTTTAAATCGTTGTATGTATATCAATATTTATAACTTTATGATATTTAAATATAATTTCCTTACTAATTATTTTAGATTTAAATATTTAATTCCGAAACTACCATAAAATTGTGTGACGTCATAAAAATGAAGTCATTAAATTCAGATTGTTCCGGAAGTAATAGTAATAATATTGCGGTAAAAACTGAACCGTTAGCAATTTTAAAGGATAATGAGGAATTACATTTTCAACAACCAAATACATCGGTTAATTCAAACAATAACATCAATAAACGTCCTATGTCTTTAGATTTAAAAAACTCATCAAAAAAGCAACGTCTAGCAGCGCCGTCTCCACTTCTTATTGCTTCGCCAGATGCGCAATCAGTTAAACCTCTTACCACTCCAGATTTGGAAAAATTGCTTCATTTATTACCAACCCCACAACCTGGGTTAATATACCAAGCAAAATCATCTGCAGTAACTTCTGAGCAAGAGGCATTCGGTAAAGGATTTGAGGAGGCGTTACATAGTTTACGCAATAATGGAAGTAAACAAATACAAACAGAAAATAGTACTAATGTTGTAGTTGGTTTATCCAATACAAGTACAACCAATGTAGGAACAGGAATGAGTGGAGGATCTTTTACATATACTAACTTAGGTAAGAAAAGTGATAAAACACGCCGTATTCAAGGTGTCTACAGGAAAATTTTTTGTTATATGTACAGTGTCTCACATAAGTATTTGAATTTGGTTGTACTTTGAAAAGAAACATAATTAATATTATTGTGTGTGAAATGAATAATTAAATATGTTATATTGTCTAGAAAGTTCTAAGGTATAATATCACTCTCTTTAAAATTTGGAAAAATTACGTTTACCGTTTAGATCGCTATTTAAAATCAGCAAAATCGGTCTATAAATAACGAAGATATGAGCAAAAATCCGAGAAAACCTCTGAAAATTTCATCAAAAAAGCCACATTTTTTCATTTGTTAAAAAAGCAACAACAACACTGTGAATTGGATAAAGATGTACATGTGTGTATTTGGTTTCATTCAGCTGTGTATTTTTTATGTTTGGATGCTGTTGGCGTCATTGAGTTGTATATTTTGTTTTGGTAAATTCTGTTCGTATATTTAGAAGTCAGTTGGTTTTATTGCGTTGTTTATTTTGTTTTTCTGTGTTTTTCGTTATGTGTGTTTAGATGTCTTTTGTTTTAGATGCCTTGTGAATTTTGTTTTTTATTTCGTTTAGCGTTGTTGTTGTTCATTTTGTTTTTCTTTTGGTGTAATAATAATGTAGACAGTAAAAATTTAAAATTTATAAAACTAATATGTTTAAAATACACTATGGTGAAGGGTATATAAGATTCGGCACAGCCGAATATAGTACTCTTACTTGTTTTGGTTTCGTTCTTCTGTTTCTAATTGAATTGTATGGATCTTAAGTCCCTTTTCGTACCACTAGGGTCGATATTTTCCGACAAAGTTGGTTAGTATACATTCATTAACATATTAGCACTAATATATTTTACATTTTTAATGCATACAATTCCAAAACATGTCTTTACAAAACGTCATCCTATACAGTAGATTTCAGTTTTTACTATTCGTAATTTTCACGCTTATGTTGGCCATTACAATAGCACTGTAAGTCCAAAATTTTGGGTTTATTTTGATCATAGTAATCAATATTTAAACAGATATCGATATTTTTGAGTTAGACCATAATGCTATAGTGGCATGTAGCCTGGACGTCATTGGTATATAAAATTAATGATACTACTATATTGAAAGGCGTTTCTTCGTAGCATGTTTTGAAGTTGAACACTTCCACAATACATTGAAAACTTAAAATATGTAAAAGCTGATATTTAAAAGAATATATACAAGAAAACTTTCCCCGAAAATTTTTGACCTTGTATTATGAAAATGGACTCAAGTTCCAATATATTGAATTAGCGACAGAATAATGATATCAATAATATATCTTGGATCGTTTAAATACAGATTCTTGTAACAAAAAATACTATTTTTTAGATACTCCAAGGGGTCTATTAAATCCCAATATCAAATTTTGGTTTTATCTCTGGAAAGAGAAAATACTACAATTTTTTTTAAAAAAGCTAATTTAATTTAACTAAAAGCATGATATAACCATAGAAAGGTAGAATTATTAGGGAGAGTTGTCAATTTTCTGCCCTTGTTATGTCAAACAAAAATGAACTAAAAAGAGAAAAACTTCAAAATCTTCAAATGAAAAAGCACGAAAAATACCATGAAATGATTCTTGAACGGCACTTGCAAACAGCATTCTACACTTTTGCATCCTGTTCTTGATTTTTATTGGTTTTACATACTTTTTTTGTTCAAAATATTAAATTTTGTTTTATTCATAAAAAATGTTCAATAATTTTTTTGATGTTTCTTTTATATTTTTTAAATTCCTTTTTTGTGACAATTCAAGGCATATAAAATTGAGAACGTACTTTTCTACTGATTCTACCTTATTATTGTTTTATTATGACTAAAAGTAAATTGTTTAAGTTTTAAAAAGCGTGATGTTTGTGTGTGTGAAAAAAAGAAATAAAAAGACAAGAAAAAAGTGTTTTAAAAAACAAAAAAAAAAAACTATGCAACTAGTTGCGAATTACTTTATACCGTTAGCGGTTTTACTAGTTAGAACTTATATCTACACTTTTTCAAAGTAGTATGATGGGAATAGAAAATAGGGTTTCAAATGAATTTCTAAAATGAACATTGCCGACCACCTTGCAACGACGAAGTTAGTTAAAGGTTAATAAATCTAGGATAAACTTATACATATATACATTTTTTTCATTATTATATATCTATTTATATTATGTTTTCTTTTCTTTTCAATTTTTTTTTTCATAATTATTATTTTTTCAAATTTTAAAATTATCGACGAAAGGTCAAAGGACCTGCTTAGATTTTTAAGAAATCTCTCGACTTTCCCCATAGAACCGAAGTCCCACAGGCTGATTTTTAAGAAGTCTCTCGACTTTCCCCATAGAACCGAAGTCCCACAGGAGGATTTTTCAGAAGTCTCTCGACTTTCCCCATAGAACCGAAGTCCCACAGCTGGATTTTTTTCAGTCTCTCGACTGTACCCATAAATAAATAACATTCACAGGTCAATTTAATATTATTTTTATTTTCTCAATATGGGGATTGGCCGGAAATGACCCATCCAAATAAAGTGTATTGAGCAAGTGGAATACCCGGGCTAGAATGTATTTTTCCTTTAATAATGGAAGCACTTAGTTCTGGCCCTAAAACCAACGCGACCTGTCCCGACTGATTAAATGTGGGATCAGCTAGCTGAATCCCGTCAAATAAAGTTAGAATGTCGTTGGGAATATTTTCCGGTGGGGTTCGTATACCGACCATTTTCCTCACTGTTGCAGACAATGTTATTTGAGGATGAGGCGCATATATTGAGCCGATAGTCAAACGACATATATTAACGTCGTTTGCAGACGAGAAAGGCAGCCTAAGCTGCCTGCCTGTCTCGGACAACACAGGTCTAAAACCGCTCGGACCAAAATTCGACGGTTACCTATCAACAAATTTACCTTTAAGGTCGGAGACAGGTTAATAGAATGTCTTAATGGCAAATGAGAAGTCTGGACGGAATAGGGCATAGATTTCGCTTTTGACTGCGCTGAAGTAGGGGGTTTAGGTTTCGCGCCTTTCTTCTTTTGACCTTTTCCTGGTGAGTGCAAAAGAGAGTGGTGATTGTCGTGGCAGATGTTACACTTCACCAACGACTTGCACTCATTAGCCAGGTGTTTAGTCGATAAACATATGTAGCAATGTCGATGTAAAATTACGAATCGAAGCCTCTTTTCGTGAGGCAACTTCCGAAAACTAGCGCACTTATACAGCGGGTGTCTTCCTCTACACTGTTTACATACATTCGAGCCCGAGGATTCCACATTTGATGCCTTTGCGGGTGTGGGAGCTGCTGCCGTGTCTGGATCTGTAGATTCAGAAGACTTCTCAACCGAAGCGACTTTTAAGGCAAGCAACTCTGATGCTGAATCAGATACCAAAGTAGGGGTTAGCGATGGTGTTGGAGCAGGGGCTGAAACAGGGGCTGAAACAGGGGCTAGATCAGCTACTGTAGCCACCTTAGATCCTTGGTCCTCTACCTCCATTGCTTCCTTGTCGGACTCTAAGAGCGCATCTTCCATTGGAATGGTTAAAGCGTCCATGGTACTAGGAACAAGGAAAATTATTTAATATTAATTTTATAAAGTTTCATTATTCAAAACAACTAATTTTGTGATTGGTCGCTTTATTATGCCATTTTCTGTTCGTATGTCAGCCACGCGAACGTGTTCATCACTTCCCGGATAAGTTTTAACGACTCTACCAAGTTTCCAGGAAGTCGGAGACATTTGTTCATTTTTTATAACTACTAAGTCACCTACAGATATGTCTCGTTCAGGGTATTTCCATTTATATCTTTTATGAAGATTTGAAAGATATTCTTCCTTCCATCGTTTACAGAAATGATGGGTGAGAGCTTAAACTTTCATATATCTATTTATGAGACTGATTGGAGATTCGTAAATAGAAGGCTCCGGTGGAGCAAGGATGGGTGACCCAATCAAAAAATGACCAGGCGTAAGAGCTCATTCGGATCATCACTCATAGGACACAACGGTCTCGAATTGAGACAAGCCTCAATTCTTGCGAGAACCGTCGATAATTCCTCAAAGGTATATTTTACGGACTTAGCTTCTTTACGGAATTAAAGTTTAAAACTTCGAACTCCCGCTTCTCATAAGCCTCCCATATAAGGAGCGCCCGCTGGAATAAATCGCCATGTAAGTCCATTAATACCGTAAGTGGAACACATCCTAGCACGACTTTCTGACAAAAATGTTCTAAAATCCCTTTCTAATTCACGAGAAGCTCCCACAAAGTTCGTTCCGTTGTTGGAAAACATAGTAGTGGGACAACCTCGTCTCGATATATATCGATTAAAAGCAGCCAGGAATCTATCAGTTGATAAATCTGATGTGACTTCCAAATGAATGGCTTTAGTCGCAAAACAGACAAAAATACAAACGTAGGCCTTTAAAGTTTGACACGATTTACTATTTAAGTTTCTTATGTCAAAAGGCCCAGCAAAGTCGACTCCAGTTGTTGTAAATGGTCGGCCTATCTGAGTTCGTTCGGGGGGTAATGCTGCCATTATTTGGGTACAGGTGCGCTTACGGTCAAGAATACCCCGTTTGCACCGATTAATAACAGCTCGAACTAGTGTTTTTAGTCGAGGTACCCAATATTCGATCCTTAAGATCCTGAGCATTAACTGATTTCCACCGTGGATAGAAATCGTATGTACGAACTCAATCAAAAGACGGGTAAAGCGACATGAATATGGCAACAATATGGGATGCCGTTCGGTATAGACTAACGAAGGTGATTTTGTCAAACGACCATTAAGTCTCATAACACCCTCATTATCCACAAATGGATTCAAAGTCAATAAAGGACTTTTCGAAGATAGTGGTCTTTTATCCAAAAGACATTGGTATTCTTCGACAAAATTTACTTTTTGAGCCATAACTGCCAATCGCAGTTTTACTCTCTTACCCTCAATGTTTGTCACAATAGTAGTCTCAAAGGAATTTCGATTTTTATGAGCCAGGTGAGTATTATAGAAAAATCTAAATACATAGGCTAACACTCGAATTGCCCTATCAAGAGAAAAAAATCTCTCAAGAATGTCTTCATAATTCGAAAAAATGAATCATGAGATTTTACTGCACGAGCCTCTAAGTCCGTATCTAATAAAGACAAATTTCCTAGATTCCAGGTAGTGCTTTTTTCCCGAAGCCAATTTGGACCATGCCACCATAGATTGTGCTGTCTTAAATCAGAGGGTGAAATACCCCGACTTCCCAAGTCTGCTGGGTTGTCGTCAGATTTGACATGGTGCCAATTATGTCTTCCGACCACTTCCTGAATTTTACAAACTCTGTTGGCTACAAAGGTTGCCCATGAACAAGGGTCCTTTTTCAGCCAAGCAAGGACGATTGTAGAATAAGTCCAACAATATATTTGACATAATGGGATGTCAATTTCATATGCGGATTTTAAAAGATCCGTCGCAAGAACTGCACCACAGAGTTCAAGTCGTGGTAGAGAAATTGATTTGATGGGAGCTACTTTTGTTTTGGCAGTTAACAAATGGGTATAAATTTCGCCATTAGGTCTTTCGACTCTAGCATAAATTACCCCTGCATAGGCTTTTTCAGATGCATCTGAAAAGACATGAAGCTCCACTGTAGAATTAGCTATATAATTAACTTCATGATATAAAGTAGCAAATTTTTGCCATTCGGCTTTAGTAGCGGGCTTAAGAGCTGCGTCCCAATCTATCTGGTCTTGCCAAACCTTCTGCATTATCATCTTATGACTGGTCCTAACCATCCAACAGGGTCAAATAATCTAGCTATTATAGATAGTACCTCCCTTTTTGTGTGACTTGATCGCATCGAAATACGATCCACATTAAAATAAAACGAGTCAGAATGAGCATTCCACTGTAAATCGTAAAATCAGGAGAACGAGGTCTGCCTGTAATGTGGGTCCCACAAATAAACAATCGTTAAGACTGTTGCCGTTAGACGTTTTATTCGACGCATTGAAAACCACACGTAATTTTGTAGTCTTTCTGTCCAATTTAATAACAGGATGATGAGGCAGGTAGCAAGAAGAAGAAGGAGAGTCTTTAACTGGACGCATATGGTTTAAAATTAAATATTCCCTAACGACGTCATCATACATATTCTTGATGACAGGATTTCTCAAGAGAGAGGATTCTGTCCGTATAAATTGAGCCCTAACATTCTGTTTAGACTGACCTAAAGTTAACGTCTCGGGAAATTCAGGTTTAAATGGTAATGTTACTACATATCTACCAGTATAATCCCTACGAGTAGTTTTCCTATAATTGTCCTCACACATACGATCATGTGCTGACATAAGTTTCCGTGTAGGAGGTTCCTCTATTTCCCAAAATCTAAGTAAGGTACTATTTATATTATCTTCAACTCTAGTGCTGTATACCTGAATTGAAGACTGAGGAACTGGATCAGTAATAATCCAGCCGAAAATAGTTTTCTGAGCCACTAATGTCCCTAAAACCTTTCTAACTGAACCCTTTATAATTCGTGGATATAAATCTGCCCCTAAGAATAGATCTACTGGTTTAGAATCAAATAAGTTAGTATCTGCCAAACGTATATTTGGCAAATCATTTCGATACTCATTCGATATAATAATTGAGGGTACATTACCAGAGATCGTTGGCAAAACGAGAGCTACTGTACTCAAAACAATTGAAGAGTCCAAGGGCGTGCCAATATAAATGGAACACGATTTCCTTGATATTACAGAATTCGCCTGGTTGATACCAGATATTTGAGCATTCGTCGATTGCGTCAAAATTTTTAAACGATTCTGTACTCTTTCGGAAATAAACGATGTTTCCAAAGCAGGGTCAATGAGAGCACGAGCTGGGTACGTCATACCCTGGTGATGAATATTCACCATCGCTGTTCCTAACAATACTGTTTGGTTTTGCGAAGTATAAAACGCCTGTCTATTAATAGGAGCTGAAGTGCTAGAGCTGTTAGATGTTGCTACTTGCGAAGAAACTGTGGGTATAGATAGAGCAGCTTGTGATAAAGCACTTGTGCTCGGACCCGAATTAGAAGTTCTAGAACTTCCATTTGAATCTTCTGAAGTAGGCACATTTCTATGTAACATAGTATTGTGCTTCTTTTTACAAATTGAACAACAATGCAGACTCTTACAATCTTTCACTTCATGATTTCGTGACAAACAATTAATTCAATAGTGATGTTTCTTAATAGTCGAGAATCTGTCCATTACCGTAAGTTTTTTAAATCTCTTACAATCCCGTAGAAAATGGCTTTGATACTTACATAAAATGCAAGAAAGAGAAGAAGATGAAGTGGCATGGTGCGCCTTCACCTTTGGAGTCGATAATTTTTTCGATTGTGGGACTTCCCTAATGCTCGTAGACATTCTAATGTCAGACAATACGAATTTGTCTTTTATACTTTGTTCCCATAAGGTAACAGAGTTATCGGGTAGTCGTTGAACACAAATGAAAACAATTATCGGATCCCAATTTTCTGTCGAAACATATATTGATAAGGCCGAAAGACAACTGTTTATACCTCTTTGTATGGTCTTGAGACCTTCAGAAGTTTCCTTTTCAATAATAGGAAGATTAAAAAGAGATTTAAGTTGGTTGTTAACCAACATACGTGGATTTTCGTAAGCAGCCCTAAGGCTATTCCACGCCATATCAAATCCTAAATGCGAAATAGGATATTTAGCTACTATTTCCGTTGCATCACCACTAGTCTTACGTATAAGATGACACATCCTTTCTATGTTGGTAAGACGAGTATTATTTACGTATAAAACAGTAAATAAGGAGTGAGATCGAAAAATTCTTAACATACAAATTATTATTACAATTTACAAAAAGAATATTTTTATAGTTTTAATCACTAGTGATGAAATTTTGAACCCTTTTCGGAAACCCTTCCATTAACGTTTTTATAGTGCTTTCTGTCACTTTGCTCGAAAATGTAGTCCATCTCCGTTTAAAATCTACCACACTTTTGGACACCTTTTTTGTACTCTTCAATTCTCTTTTAACAAGAGCCCAATATCTCTCCACTGGCCTTAGCTCCGGGCAGTTTGGAGGATTTGCCTCTCTTGGTACAAATACCACATTATTGTTCTTGTACCACACAAGGGCTTGTTTACCATAGTGACAGGATGCCAAGTCAGGCCAAAAATAAGTGGACACATTATGAAGTCTTATGAATGGAAGCAGCCTTTTTTGTAAACATTCCTTGATGTAAATTTCGGTATTTATAGAGCCCGTTGTAACAAATGATTGGCTTCTTTTGCCGCAACTGCATATTGCTTGACATACCAAGAACTTTCTGGGAAATTTTGTCTGCTTTTGGGTCCTAAACTTTTCTTCAACATTCCCTCGAGCATCAGCAACATAAAACTTTTGACCTGGAAGTTGAGAAAAATCTGCCAGAACATACGTTTCGTCATCCATTATGCAGCAAGAATATTTTTTTATAAAACTTGACTTCGATTTCCGTGCTCTGTTTTTGGCCTCTAAAATTTTAGCAGCGTTCCTGTCAGGAACTTTCTGAGCCTTGTATGTTTTTAAACCTGCATTAGCTTTAACTTTTCGTACCAAATAGTCCGAGCACTGAGCTAACCGAGCGGCTTTCCTACCGGATGTGGTGGGAGCTCTTTTGAAAATGCGTTCTATTTTTTTGGCTTTAGAAACATCATGTGGACCATTCCTTCTACCTGAACCAGGTTTTCTATCAACTGACAAGTTCTCCCGGTACTGTTTAATAACATTGGAAACAGTTTGACGGCAGACCTTTGTATGCTTGGCCAACTTGTTGTAAGACCAAGTTGGGTTTAGTTGAAAATATTTAATAATTTCAGTACGCACTTTTTTCTGGTCACTCATTTTAATCAGATTAACAAAAAAATTAATATAATTGACATTACACATAATAACTGACATGTTTTTCAAAGGTAACTTGATCAAAAAAAAAAATCAAATAATACTTTGGTTGAAAAATGTAATGAAAAACGTGTGTTAAGAATTTTTCGATCTCACTCCTTAGATCCCTAAAAGCGGGCCAAGAAAGATAATCTCCGTCAAAGGTCTCAACATCACAGGGCGGTACTATTAAACTATGGTGAGTTTCCGTATAGTTCTGGCTAACTACTGGAGAATCACTAGTCTTTTAAGCTTGGGCATACGTATGCAATCGTTCTTTAATATTCGATAAACAGTTAACGAATGTATTATAAGTCGCCTGATATTTTGATGAGACGACATCTATATCATCAGGTTCTGTTGTGTCCGAAGTAGCTAAATAGTCCAAATATGTCTGATAGGTTGACTTAACCTCGTTCATTAAAACCTTCAATTCATCGGAATGAACCTCTAAACTAAAAACAGTGAGTCTTTCTTCCCTATGTTTGTTCATATTAGCTTCAAAGCTTATGAGAGCATCAGAAGCTCTAATAAAGAGAGCAAGAGCAGGAACAGACATAGTTATTTTGATATAAAAGCGATTTAATAAATAAATTTAATAATTTAATTCAATTTAATTTTATCTTTATTTAAAAGACTTCAATTTATGACGATTTATTATTACGTAACGTATTTAAATTGCACAAAGAAATAAATAATTTATTAAAATTTTCAAATTTGAAACAAATTTTATTAAAAGCTGTGAAAAAATATTTAACCAAATTTTATATTAGTCAAACTGACCGACCGTAGGGTAACAACTCAAAACGGGAGAAGAAGCAGATAATTGTATGTATGTATATAAAGATTATGTACAAGGTTCATAAACAAAAATTCTTTATTTATTTCACTTCTTCTTTGTTTTATTTGTTATTATATGTATTTTTATATTTTATTTGTTATTATTTAATTAATATTTTATCACACACGATTTTATTAAATTTATTTTTC
Source organism: Lucilia cuprina (assembly GCF_022045245.1). Taxonomy (NCBI): domain Eukaryota; kingdom Metazoa; phylum Arthropoda; class Insecta; order Diptera; family Calliphoridae; genus Lucilia; species Lucilia cuprina. The sequence continues at coordinate 26,877,276 of NC_060954.1, forward strand.
GCACTTTCTTAAGAATTTTTTAATTTTATTTTATCTTCACTATGTCTGTCCGTTTATGTAAACAAATGCACTGTAGATATATAAGGCACTGACAAAAAGGTAGTCACTAATGTCAAACAAAAAACAGTTGGCAAAGCTATCAATCACAATAATACACAAGAAAGATTTCTGTGTATGTGTTAATATAAATTTAACAAACAAGACTTTTTTCTTTTGTCTTTCTTTTATATTTATTCTTTTGTATGCACTTTTTAATTTCAAATTAATTTCTAAAATGAACACGTGATATTAAACTTAAGCACTGTCTAGACAATATAACAAATTAATTTATTTTTTTGCACACAAAATTTGGTTTCTTTTCATAGTTTACCTAAATTCGAATACTTATGAGAGACGCTGTATGTAATTCTGAATAAATTCAAAAGTAATTTGATTAAACAAAATAATATTAAATATTTAAAGTAGAAGTGCTACACTATACAATTTTTATCATGTATTACCAAAAAAATTAAATGTTGCATTGGGTATATCTCATCGTTTGCAACACCCTATCACCCACAGTCTAATGGTCTTTTGGACGCATAGACAATTTCAATGCGTCCTGTTTTACTTTGTGTTCGGTATCCATTCTAAACCCAAAATTTTTGTAAGATAAATTTGTACACATGTTCCCATTTTTGGATAAAAATAAACCATAAAAGCATAGAATATACGCCCGTCCAGATAGCAACAAAAAATAGCAACGGCAGAGAAAAAATTCGAGTTTTTGGGAATTAAGTGGCAGCACCACAGGGGAAAAATAAATTGCTTATATAATAAAAAATACCTATCATGGAAAACAATGAAAAATGGGGGAAAACACAAAAAAATCAAGACTATATATTATCTTGGAACTATAGTTCCAAGGAGTGTCGCTCCAAAAACTCCTTGGATGGAAAAAATTCTTCCGTATTGAAAAAATTCTTCCGTGCAAAAAATCGGTAGAAATTCGTTTCTTCCAAAATGGTCTGTAAAATGGTACCTGGTATTAAAGAATTTATTCTTTAATACCATTTAATATTTAATTTTTTCTAATATTTTTCCATATTTTGTTTGATATAAAAGAATAAAAAAAATGATTTATTTGTATTAAATAATTTATTATATGTATTATATAATTGCATTAACTTAATTAATTAATGTTTTCCTATTATAAAATTTTGCCGATATTTTGATTTTTGTCTTATTTCTTGTAAAGTGTCGTATTTTTTAAAAATATAAAAAAACATTACTAAAAACTACTAGATTTTGCCAAAATAAAATTTCGTACTAAATTTTTTTCCACTGAATTTACTCGTTTTTGATATTCGAATTTTCGGAGAAATTTTTTCTTTTTTTTAAATATTAATACCAAAAAGTTAATTTGAAACTAATCATTAAAAATATATAACAAAGATTGTAAATGTATAGATTTATTTCTTAAATGCCACCAATTTAAAATTTATAATTTTTTATTTCGAAATTAAATGTCATTTTTCGACAAAGACATTCAATTTAAAAGTTCTAATTATAGGCTATCCATTTAAATTCAATGCTTTTGTCAAAATATCGACAAATTTAATTATAGGTAAACAGTTTTATGTGGCCTTGGTACCAGCCAGCATCATCATTTTGCGGAGATGGACCGGGCTGAGCCAGTAGGGCTTTTGCCCAATCTAGGGACGATTTTTCGTCCGCGGTTATTGTATCGACCGACTTAATTCCAAGTCGCTCGACTAGACGTAAGGCGGAGCGCCTTTGAACAAAAGTCTTCCTAGATGGATCTTTGCGATTAGGGGGGTTTTTATTGGCCGTGAGGGCGGTTGAGGGAGCATTAGTTGGACCCGACATCGAGTCCGCGGATTTGTACATGCTGAACAGGAAGAATTGTACTATCATTTATGACCGTCTGGTATCAGATATATCATATATCATATTATATATTCATATATTTTATTATTTTTTTTCATATCCAAGAGACCATTTGTCAAAAATGTATCCGTTGGGGTACAATAAAAAGATTGTCCTGAATCACGCACTCATCTAGATATGACAGACTTGTTAGTCCATTTGTCAAAAATATATCTAGTCAGGTCTGCCTTATCCCGAGCTAGTATCGTCATTTTTGACCATTATATCCAATGTATAGAAAAAGACCATGTTTAGCTCCCACTATCCGCCAACTGGGACACGTCCGATGGGAGATCTGACAACTCCACACGAATTCGTTTAGCGTTGTTCTTGTTCATTATACCTTACACCACTATAGTGGGGAGGGTATTATACGTTTGTTCTGATGTTTGTAACTAATCGATTCAGAATCATTTTTTGAGTCGATTAAGACATGTCCGTCCGTCTGTGCGGCTGGCTGGCTGGCTGTCCATGTAAACATTGTGCGCAAGGTACAGGCCGCAATTTTCAAGATAATTTGATGAAATATAGACCAAGCATGTTTTTTGGCACAAGGACGAAGCCTATTGAAAGTGGTTGAAATCTGTCCATTATTTCACCTACCTCCCGATTTGGGCTTTTTATGCCATAATTACGTCAAATATACTATTATCTCTCTAAAAATTGGCACAAATAAGTTTTATATTAGTATACAGTGCACTCGCGGTAACGTAAACTAATTTAAACCAAGGGAGTTCATGTTAGCGAAATTGTTTACGTTAGCGATTGTTAAATTTCATGAAAAAAATATCAAATTTTAATTTATAAATCTGTATTTTACACGCTTGAGCGTGATATTCTTTTATTATTATTTATATTATTAAAATATAAAACTAAAATTTTATTAAAATCCATTGCAAAACAAGACGAGATAACGAGAAAATATCAATTGAAATAAAATTTTCAATTGATATTTTATACTTTTTTTGCTAAACTACATTATACTTTTTTGCTAAACTACTCACACTTGTTCCTTTTTGCAAACTATTTCAAATGTCTGCCTTTTCTTTTAACTGCAAACATTTAGATTGTGACTTTTAATATAAATAACAACATATTTTTGGAAAGTACAACAATAATGTCATATTTTCCATTAATTATTGGTTCATTTTTGTAAACAAATTTTGACAAGTTAGTATTTCGAACAAAAACAAATTGCCTGTGGTTTTTGTAGACGTTTGTTGTACAACAACTCGTGTCGCTACTTTATAAATTTACTTTGACTTCACATAAGAAACTAACTTGAAATTTCTATGCCATACAAACAAAATAATTTAGGGGATAAACACTCATTTATATAAGGGGATTCCCAAAATTTTAAAATTCGAATTTAATGGATGTATTTCAATGTTGTCTACATGCTTAGAAAACATATACTGTGAAAAAAATGTTCACGTTATAGAGCTTTCTGTGTTTGTTCACGTTACAGAGTAGTCAATGTAAAAAACATCTTGTTCACGTTAGGCGGTGTTCACGTTAGACGGTGTTCACGTTAGACGGTGTTCACATTACCGCAAGTGCACTGTAAATGACACTGCAGATTTTCGTAATGATCGGCCCTTTTTTGACCCTAGCCCCCATACAAACCCCCTTCAAAAATGTCTTAAACGTCTAAAATTGACTTGTAACCATTTATATCGCATTGAAACTCAACAAAACAAACTGTTATTTAAAATTATACCCTTTTCCCAAATTTAATGGGGGTCGGCCCATATTTGACCTATATTCTTTATAAAGCCTCATTTAGAAAATTTGGTTTTTTATCCATAAATTGCATAAATACTTTGGAATTAAGTGAATTTCAATATAAAAGTTTCTTTATGAAATATAAAAATTTTTAAAATATACTCATGATGTAGGGTATTATATGGTCGAAAATGCCCGACTATACATTCCTACTTGTTTTGTTTTGCTTTTGGTGTAATATTAATGTAGTCAGGAAAAAATTTATAAAACTAATATGTCTAAAATACTCTATGGTGAAGGGCATATAAGATTCGGCACAGCCGAATATAGCACTATTATTTGTTTAATTTTTGTTGGAGAATTTGAACTAGTGATATTAATGGAAACATGTTATGCATAAGGTGTTAATCGGCCACTCGCAACGACTTCCCCATGTTAAATTCAACAGTAAATAACATTGAAAATTCACTAGTTGTGGTTCTTATTAGTTGTTGATATCGCCATTTTCCAACTAGTTCGTCGTAGTACAGGGGTATTAATTTCACTGATTTGTTGTTGTACGAATGAGAAGAATAACAAAGCAAAACTAGTTTCAGAGTACGAGAAACTCCGTATTGCGAGTGAGATGAATGATAAGCCCAAACACCTACAATACTTTCCGTCGAACTGCGACGGACAGCTACGCAACGTAAAAAAAGAGATGCTCAATTGTTGCGTTGATAAAGTGTGACAAAATAATTAAATATGTTTAAGGGTGGGTTTCTTACTCCTCAGTTAAACTAGGCTTAACTTGCTGTTAGATTAAACTCGAAACAAATTTAGGCGGACTATAACCAATGATTGTGTTTTTCAGTTTTAGATTTAAGCTCAGTTAACATTGTTAGTATTGCCAAGTTTTCACTCAAAAATATAAACAATGAACAGCTGTTTTTTGCAACAATACTTTCGTAAAATGGAAAATTTTGAAAAATGTTAAATAAACATTTAAAACAATAATAAATAAAACAAAACAAATCAGAAAATTGCAATTTACTTAAAATATTAAGTTTTTGTTCTACCGAAATCATTGTTTTTGTTAATTGTGTTTTTTCACTTATAACTTGAGTTTAATTGGCCAATTACACACAGTTAAACTAAGATAATAAGTAACTGAAAAACATGAAACATATAAACCAGGTTTAACCAAAGAATGAAGATTATCTTTATCAGAAAAAACTCGCATTAAATAATATAAAAAATGCAATATTGAATATTGTTTAAGCGAGGTTTGTTGCGAGCTGCATTTTGGTAATTGCTCCTTTTAATGAATAATACTATTTTTAACAACGTTAGAATCTAATGCCAATTTTATACATCTTTGCTGGAATATTCTAACGAGTAAACCGTTAACGGTACTTAAATATTGTTTGCCACCAAATTAAGATTTTTTTACACGGTCTTAAGATATTGATGTTGTCTACGACAAGCACTACATGCACATTATCTTTTACATAAAAAAACCTGCAAACCTTCTACGAGGTAATATTTGGTTTTAAATAAAAGAGATCTACGTCTCATAAAATTTGAAACTTTATTTTGTTTTATTTTCATAAAAACTTGGACAAATTGGATTGATGTCAAACAAATAAAAAGAATATATAATTTAAAAATGGTGTTTTCCACACGCACAAATCTCAAATAAAAAGTATGAAGAATATTTTTGATAGTTTTGTTTTTGTTTTCATTTTTTCTTTTGTTTCGTACGCCAAAGTTGAATATTTTTCAACTTTTGTACTTCATGCACATGTTTAACGTTTTTTAATGAGCGTTGCGGTCATTTTCTGAAGGAGACCTTATAGATATATTATAACTCGTATGAAACTTACTCATGTCGAATTTCATCATTAAACTAGTATTTTTAAGACAGTAATGAGCGTTAAAGTCATTTTCTGAAGGGAACCATATATGGGGGGTAGGGTCAATTATGGACCGATCCTCATAAAATTTTGCATAGTGATTTTGGATCATAAGAAACTTACTTATGTCGAATTTCATAGCTATATTCTTATTTTTAATCAAGTTATGACTTGTATGGGGGCTATCCGAAATATTTATGTGAAATTTCAACCCCTAGCTCTTTCAATTCGGACTCTATCGTGCTTTCAACAGACAGACAAACGGACAGACATGGCTAGATCCTCTTCGAATTTAATGAGGACCTAGAATATATATTAGAGTATTCAAAAAATCGGTCTATTCCAAAAACCGGTTTTCGAATAATTTGAAAAATTTCAATTTTTAAAAAACCGGTTTCGAATACGGTTTTGTATAAAAAACCGGTTAACCGGTTTTTCTTTTTTATTTATATATTAACAAGGAATTCAATATTTAAAATGTATTTATAAGGAGTGAGATCGAAAAATTCTTAACACATGTTTTTCATTACATTTTGATCAAGTTACCTTTGAAAAACATGTCAGTTATTATGTGTAATGTCAATTATATTAATTTTTTTGTTAATCTGATTAAAATGAGTGACCAGAAAAAAGTGCGTACTGAAATTATTAAATATTTTCAACTAAACCCAACTTGGTCTTACAAAAAGTTGGCCAAGCATACAAAGGTCTGCCGTCAAACTGTTTCCAATGTTATTAAACAGTACCGGGAGAACTTGTCAGTTGATAGAAAACCTGGTTCAGGTGTCCACATGATGTTTCTAAAGCCAAAAAAATAGAACGCATTTTCAAAAGAGCTCCCAACACATCCGGTAGGAAAGCAGCTCGGTTAGCTCAGTGCTCGGACTATTTGGTTCGAAAAGTTAAAGCTAATGCAGGTTTAAAAACATACAAGGCTCAAAAAGTTCCTAACAGGAACGCTGCTAAAAATTTAGAGGCCAAAAACAGAGCACGGAAATTGAAGTCAAGTTTTATAAAAAAATATTCTTGCTGCATAATGGATGACAAAACGTATGTTCTGGCAGATTTTTCGCAACTTCCAGGTCAAAAGTTTTATGTTGCTGATGCTCGAGGGAATGTTGAAGAAAAGTTTAGGACCCAAAAAGACAAAATTTCCCAGAAAGTTCTTGGTATGGCAAGCAATATGCAGTTGCGACAAAAGAAGCCAACCATTTGTTACAACGGGCTCTATAAATACCGAAATTTACATCAAGGAATGTTTACAAAAAAGGCTGCTTCCATTCATAAGACTTCATAATGTGTCCACTTATTTTTGGCCTGACTTGGCATCCTGTCACTATGGTAAACAAGCCCTTGAGTGGTACAAGAACAATAATGTGGTATTTGTACCAAGAGAGGCAAATCCTCCAAACTGCCCGGAGCTAAGGCCAGTGGAGAGATATTGGGCTCTTGTTAAAAGAGAATTGAAGAGTACAAAAAAGGTGTTCAAAAGTGTGGTAGATTTTAAACGGAGATGGACTACATGTTCGAGCAAAGTGACAGAAAGCACTATAAAAACGTTAATGGAAGGGTTTCCGAAAAGGGTTCAAAATTTCATCACTAGTGATTAAAACTATAAAAATATTTTTTTTTTTTGTAAATTGTAATAATAATTTGAATCAAATAAAAAAAAATAAAGCTGTAAGTTTAGTGGTTTCTTTTTTATAAACATATATGTATGTTAAGAATTTTTCGATCTCACTCCTTATAAACCATATACATTAGGTTTTATCATGGTATAAAGAAAACAAGGTAACTCCGTTCTCTCTCAATGAAAAGTTTTTTGACGTAAAAAAGAATTATTGAAATTTATTTTTTGTAAATAAATAAAGAAAAACGTTGCCAAACATGTAGTAGGGGAAATCATATTTAGGAAATTGGAAATAAAAAATGCGTATAACTTTTAAAATAATCATTTAAAGTTGTGTGCACTAAGGACATTTTTATAAAAAACAGCTCATAAACGGACCACACTAAACCCAAAAAGTTCTTGTTTAATTTTATCTTATTATCATGATTTATTGGCATTAAACCCCAAAATAACACCTCTTGCAATTGTTTACGTTGAATTTTTTCAAACAAATGACACAGGAAGACATATTTTTATACCCTACACCACTTTAGTGGGGCCGGCTGGCTGGCTGGATGTCCATGTAAACCTTGTGCGCAAGATATAGGCCGCAATTTTGAAGATAATTAGATGAAATTTGGCACACACGCTTCTTTTGGCCCAAGGACGACGCCTATTGGTTAAAATCGGTTCATTATTTCCACTAGCCCCCATACAACCGTACCCCCCAAATAGGGCCTTTTGGCTTATAATTAATTTAAATGATTTATTATGTTAACAAAAGTCGATAAAACTTAGTTTTATAGAACTTTAAATGACACTACTGATTTTTGTAATGATCGGGCTTCATTTGATCCTATCCCCCATACAAACTCCCCTTCAGAAAATGACTTAAAGTTCAAAATTCACTTACAAACACTAATAACACTTTTAAATTCTACATAAATAATATTGAAGAAGACGTAACTCCCCCTACCAAAATTTTTAAGGATAGGACGATATTTTGCCCTACTCCCCTTTGAGCCCTCTTGTAAAAAAATTCTTTTTTTGCCAAAATAAAAGTAAAAATAATCCGAAATAAAGTTAAAAAAAACAAACCAAATGCTCTATTTTTTAAATAATCCCCATTTTTAACATACATACTGACGGGTGTAGGGTATCATATGGTCGGCTACGCCCGACTATACATTCATACTTGTTTAGAACTTTAATGCCGTTCGAAGATTCATATAATTTTCTTACTTGGACATGTTTGACAGCGCACACCGCAATCTTACCGGACACATACATAATACGTTGGCAGTAAAACAAAATATCAGGAGAAAACATCACTCAGAAGAAACTTCTGCAATTGGACACAAGATGAAGTAATGACATTATGTTTTTAAGTAAGAATGGCCCGCACTACTTACAAGCAGTGTTTACTTTTACTAATATATTAGTCAGCATTTGCCGCAAAATACACATTTTTATCACTCGTCATACTAAAAATATTTAAACTTACACAGCAACGTTACACAGCAATAACAGCAGCACGAATGAACAATATTAATGTCTTGTTTGTTGTACAAGAAAAAATATATTTTTTTGCTATAGCAAAGCACACTCAAATTTGTTAAACTAATATGGCTAGTATTGATGATATTAAATTAAATTTTTGTTTTGCAACTGCTAACTGCAAATTTATTCATTGTTTTTTGAAAATATTGATGTTACAATTTAAAACTATTATGGAGTGTTTATTGTTTTGTCATAACTAAACAGTATAATTCTAAGTCGAAAGCGAAAAACTCTTCAGCGAGTCGGCGATAATATTTAGAATTGCCTCCTGAATATTCGCAATATTTACATAAGCATGCTATATATTTGTGTATAGTTCTACAATTTAAAGATTAATTACATTTTAATAGTATATTTATGAAAGTTATTAAATTTTATAAAGTTAAATAAAAAAACTATACATTAAAAAAATATCGAGGGACTATATTTAATAGTCTCTATCTAAAATAACACTAGTTTTCAGGAGAGCAAAAAAACTGTTTATTTCACTAGTTCGTAAAGATTTTTGATTTTTTTCTTTTTGCAAAATTATTCACAAATTTATATCAGATAGAGCTTTTTTCTACGAAATTTTTTTTTCAACCTTCAATAGAGAATTTTTCATAGAAATATAAATTTTTTATTTAATATCAATAAATACTATATTTTATGCAATTTAATGAAATAATATAAACCAAATTGTTGAAAAAGAAATTTTACAGTTTTGGTCCAAAATCAATGTTATATGATTAAACACGGCAATAAAATTTATCACATTAGAATGAGCGATATCTCGAAAACTATTAAATCGATTTCAAATATATTTTTACGGATTTGTGTTCAGCACGTCCAAATTCGTAAAAACACTTTTTTTCAACAGAAAATTGTCCAAAATAATAGTGTTTTAAGCAATTTATGGATAAGATAGAGTTTTGCATTGAAAATTTTTCTTTTTTTAAGATAGAGAAACTTTAAAATTGTTATAAATTTCCCAAAAAAGATTTTTTCTTTTGAAATTGATGTCACTGATGCGGGATATTTTGCCATCAAAATCTTATTTTCATGGAAATGACAGATAGAGACTTTAAATATTTTTGCATACATACATACATACATACATACATACATACATACATACATACATACATACATACATACATGCGTACAAATGTGAAGTGTAATACTGAATTTAAGCTCATGGAATGTCATAAAACTGTCAGTGTACTTACATACATACCTACATATGTTTATTTACAAATTGCAGCATCAATATTGCAAAAAAATAATAAATAAAACTTAAACTGGCAATAGCAAAACCAAAATAAAGTTACATTTCTGCTAGGATACTCGCCATATTAGTTAAACAAATTTAAGTGTGCGCTGCTAAAGCACAAAAATATATTTGTGTTGGCCTGCAATTATGTCTGCCTGCTACTAGAAATTGCAAACACGAGTTGCAATTTTTGTATTAATACGAATATATATGATTGCAATTTTTAGTAGCAAAGTGATACAAAAAAGATAAAGTTTCATATTTATTTTATAGTCATATGTAAGAGAGGTGGTGCTAGTGCTGCATATTTGAACGCTGCTTACAAGTAAACTTGGTCCGTCCGCAAGGACCTTTTAACATTTTTATTATTTTCTTTGCTATTAGAATTTTATGTTTATTAATATTTTAATTAAGTTTGAAAAATATTTTCCATTTTATATTTTTAAATTTAACAAAAAATTAAAAAGTTAACAAAAAACTCGGATTTATAAAGTAAATACGGTAGCATATGAAATAATAAATCGCTTAAACGCCAGAAGTTTAATATGGCTACGAAAAGAGAGAACGGTTGTACCTTTATTTTTTCTACTATGGGTTTTATATTATAAAGAATAAAATGAAACACATTTCATTTTAAAATCATTTTTGTAACAAACATTTTAAAAATTCATTCTCAAAAAATATTAACAAAAAGAGAACGATTTTTTTTGTTTGTTTTGAATGTTGAAGTTGGACAGATTGTTAAAAGGCAGTTATATGTAAAAGATTTCTAGCTTTTCCGTTCTTTTGTTGCATTTATCCAGGTATATAAAATTGTCATATAATGATGAATGCTGTTTTCTGGTCTTTCTTGGATTTTGCATACTACTTATTGTGCTGTGTAAATCGGAAATTATTCTTGTAATATAAATTTCAAAACATAAATCAACATCAGAATCAACTAATTCTTCATCTAGCTCATTGCGTGGAAATAAACGATTACATAATTCCACAGCAAACTCTTTGAATTCTGCATTGGTGGAGTATTTCAAAATGTGGTCATTAGTTTGGTGCTTTCTTGAACTTAAGTAAACTATAAGGGTGTTTACAACCTTTATTCTGCGTTCATTAAGTCTTACCATAAACCTGTTACACAAATCTTGGGCATATTGTGTTTTAATTTTCCTTAAGTTGTTGAAAAACAATTTAATTTAATTTAATTTAATTTAATTGCCCTCTACAAAGATTCAGTAAAATCCTTAGATAACTCTTTTAAAGCTATTTTAGATAAAATAGGTATTAAAAAATCTAGAAAATCATGATTTACACATTTCCATATTCATATGATAATGAATTCCATCTGTGTTTAACAAAGATTCAGTAAAATCCTTAGATAACTCTTTTAAAGCTATTTTAGATAAAAAAGGTATTAAAAAAATCTAGAAAATCATGATTTACACATTTCCATATTCATATGATAATGAATTCCATCTGTGTTTAACATGGGATATTAACTTAAACTCTTTACCACCTTGGTTTTTAACAAAATATTGAAGCCGTTTTACATATTTGCGTAATTTTACCGGCTTTTAATAAACATAAGTTATTGAACATATACAGTGTGTCTCATAAGTATTCGAATTTAGGTATAATATGAATAGAAACCAAATTTAATAACATATTTTGTATTTAATAAATAAATTTGTTAAATTCACTAGACAGTCCTTAGCTTTGATATTACGCTTTTTAAAACTTTAAAAATTCACATTTACTTAAATTAATTTAGCTTTATTTAAAAAAGTCCATAAAATTACCTCACAAAAGTATACCAAATTTTTCTGTATTTCATATTTGATTATATTATACGAAACACAAAACTTAGAATCGAATGTTTTTTTCTAAAAATTGTTTTAAGGGGTAACTATCAACCGAATCGTTATAATTTTGGATCATTTGGTCCACAATTTTGGGGTATTTGTACCATCTTTTTATGTAATATCATTAAAATTGCGTTTTATTTTTGCAATATTTGTATTTTTTCTCCTTTTTCCCAGCGATAAAATTTGTTATTGGGATTTAATATACCCCTTGGGGCATATAAAAATAATAGTTTTTATTACTATAATCTGTATTTAAACGTTCCAAGATATATTATTGGAATCATTCTTCTATCGCTAATTCAATTTACTGGAACTCAAGTCCATTTTTATAATACTAGGGTCAAAAATTTTCGGGGAAACTTGTCTTCTATATATTGTTTTAGATATCAGCTGTTATACATTTTAAGTTTTCAATATATTGTGGAAGTTTATAACTCCAAAGCATGCCTCGAAGAAACGCCATTCAATATAGTGGAATCATTCTTTTTATAACCAATGGCCTCTAGGCTGAATGTCACCATATCATTATGGTCTAACTCAAAAATATTGAAAGCTGTTTAAATATTATCTACTATAAGCCCAAAATTTTTTACATACAGTGTTGTTGTAATGGGCAACATAATCGTGAATGTTATGAGTAGTAAAAACTAAAATCTACTGTATAGGATGACGTTGAGTTGTACACCGCTACGATGTCTTGAAAATTTAAAATATATTAATGCTAATATGTACATGAATGTATATTAGCCAACTTTGTAGGAAAATATCGACCCTAGTGGTAGGAAAGGGTCTTAAGATCCAGATAATTCAATTAGAAACAGAAGAACGATACCAAAAATATATCATGGTATGTTTAAAAACAAATCCTTATAACAAAGATTATTATTTTTAGATACCTGAAAGAATCTATTAAATCCCAATATTAAATTTTGGTTTTATCCCTGGAAAAAGAAAAAATGGCAAATATGGTCAAAAATCGTAATTTGTGATATAATATACAAATACTCCAAAATTTTGGACCAAATGGTCCAATATATCCATTCGGTTGATAGTTACCCCTTAAAACAATTTTTAGCAAAAAAAACATTCGATTCTAATTTTTATGTTTCGTATAATATAGTCAAATATGAAATACAGAAAAAATTCGTATACTTTTGTGAGGTAATTTTATGGACTTTTTTAAATAAAGCTAAATTAATTTAAGTAAATGTGGATTTTTAAAGTTTAAAAAAGCGTGATATCAAAGCTAAGGACTGTCTAGAGAATTTAACAAAATAATTTATTAATTTTGCATACAAAATATGTTATTAAATTTAGTTTCTTTTTATATTATACCTAAATTCGAATACTTATGAGAGACACTGTATGTATTATATAAAAAAAGGTAACTTAAAAAATCGCTTATTCGATATAAAAAAACGGCTTGTCGAATACTTCGAAATATGAAATATTCGAAACCGGTCGGTTTTTGAATGTTAAAAACGGAATGACAAAATCAATAAACCCCATCTTTTTTGATGGTGGGTAAACAAATATGACAGCATTTACTAATATTTAAACTAGAGTCTAGTTAGTTCACGTGAAATTCTAAATAAAAGTTTATTTACAGGTCTTTATTTATTCGAGACCATGTGCATCCATTATATATTACGCGATATTTCATAATTTAGATGCAATTTTCATTCATAAAAAGTTTTTTTTTTACAAAAAAAAATTAAAAAAATAATTTTTATTTTTAATTTATTTTTCAATTTAAATTTGTCAAACAAAACATAAACATTTGGTTTTTGTTTACATATATAAGCGATAAAAAGTGGCAAATTTTATTAAATCCCTATGTGGATAACACTGATACATTTCAATTTTTTTCAAATGAAATTGTAAAAGTTGATAAACATTTTTCACAAACTTCAAACAGAATACCAGCCTTAAGCTTAATTTGTTAGAATTACGCTTATTTTAAGCCATGTACCACATTTATCATAATAAATGTTGCTAAAATGTTGTTAGAAAAATTTCACATGTTTTTTTAATAATACAAACAGAGTACAAATTCAGCAACTTTTTTTTAATAAAATTCTCATTTCCTTTTTTGTATCAAATTTTAAAAAATTTTACGTAAAGTTTTTATTGTTTTTTACCTTAATTCCTGAATATGACGAAAAAGATATTTTATCCCAATAGAGATTTTTATAAATTTTTGATCATTACAAAATTCTGTAGTATCGATACAATGTGAGAAGGATGTTTACGAAACTGCAAAGTGTGTAAGATTTCTATAAGATGTTGTAAGTTGGTTGCACAAAAGATCAAAATGTTTTGTTAATTTTGTAAGTTCTACAAACGGGTCGCGATATAAAAATGCTTGTCGTACAACATCATTTTATTTTACTCATCATTTTGTAGTGACCGCAGAGCAAGTCTGTGAGTAAAACGCAATAAAAATTTTAAAATTAAGCTGAAATGCGTGTTTTTACTTTTTAAAACTATTAAAATTTGTATTAATTATATTAAAAAGAAACATCTTACAATTCAATTGCAATTACACGCACACGCTACCACCTTCATTAAAAATTTCTTTTACAAAATAAAGTTGTTTTCAAAATTGTAACATTTGTTGTACGTAACTTAAACAAAGGTGTTTAAAAAGTCGCATCGTGTATGCCTTGCATAAAAAACCTTTTTATGTTGAAATTATTTGATATACTGGTATTTTTAAGCGGTCAGTACGTTAAGTCATTTTCTGATGAGATCTTTATATCAATTATTGACCGAACCTCATAATATTTTACAAAAACATTTTCGTTCCTTAAAAATGTGTACATTTCGAATTTCATTGAAATTCACGTATTTATAAGCTAGTTATCTGCGTTATAATAATTTTCTAAAGGGAACTTTATATTGGTGCTAGGTTGAATCGTTTGTTATAACCAGGGAAACTGAAAACATGCTCTAAAAAAGTGTTTTAAGCGCTTTAAATATGCCGTAAAAAAACTCAAAATATACTCTTAAAATTTAAAAAATATGCTCTAAAAATAAAATTTTTCATTATTTTTTAACATTGAAAAGCTCAAAAAGACAGAAATTGTAATGAAATAATAAATGTTTAGTGTCATATTTCATCCTACAAGATTTTTTATAATTGATTCATCACATAGTTTGAAGAACTAGTTTAATAGAATTCCGTTTTAATAAATAACATGAAACCATTTGGACCCCAAAAAACATATTTCAAACGACAAAGTTTGACACATTTCTACCAATTGTATTCATAGCTTCCAAACTGACATTTTAATCGGTGTTGTCATAAATTCCAATAATTAGTTTTTTAAACTATAAAAATGGATTGGTCTCATGAAATCAAAAGTAATAGGATGGGATTCTACCCCTTATTTACCCAATGTATCAGTCAAATGAGAGTAAATACCAGGTTTATTTCTTTTTTCTATCTTTTTTGGAGTATTTATACAAAAATTTTCACTTTCTATTTTTTCAGAAACTGAATGAGAATCACTTCATAAATGTTTTAAAATATTTTTTTTTACATTTCATTTGTTTTGATAATAATAAATATTAACAAAATACAATTAAAAAAGCAAAATAATTTCAAAAAATGCTTCCAAGTACATAACGTGAATACAAATTGTAAAGAATAAATATGTATATCAGTGATGCCTGTAGTTACATGTGTATGTATTGCATCCATACATGTTAATCTCTAGGTTCAAAAATAGGAAGTTCTACACGAGAAAAATTCAAAAAATGCCACCTACCAACTGGTGGAAAAGCTTAAAATCGGTTAATTGATATAAATTATTCGTTATTTGAAATTTGACAATTTTCATTTATTCCAGCGATTAATCGTCAAAAATTTATCTATTAACAGATCGACGAATATCCTAGTATTTACCAATTTGGTTTTTACACTTTTCCCATCTCTAATTAATTTAATAATAATTTGCAAGGAAAAGCCTCAAAAACATTTTTTGGGAAAATGAATTATAAAACTGTTATTTTTATACCCCCCACTATCATCAGTGGTGATAGAGGGTACATATAAGTTTGTCATTCCGTGTGTAACACCAAGAAATGTTCATCTGAGACCCCACAAAGTATATATATTCCGTATGCTTATGAAATTCTGAGTTGATTTAGCTATGTCCGTCTGTCTGTCTGTGTAAAACACGCCCATGTTAAAAAGAAGCAATGGAAATTAACGAAATTCACCCAAAACATTCACTATTATCCGGTACAGTTTGGTATTGAAAATGAGTAAAATCGGTTCACATTGGGAAAAGTTATGAATCAAAATTTAAAACAACTCCGAAAAAATATGCATTTTTTACACATTCTGATGTAATTTTCTCGAAAACTATGCAAGACAATTTCATGAAAATCATCATACATTCGTTTCTACACAAGATCTTGCTGAAAATTACCAGAATCGGTTGGCAATTTCATATACCTCCCATACAAAGTACTTACATATTCCCGGAAAATGAGTTTTTTGTTAATAACTTCCGTCAGAATGTTAATATCTTCACAAAATTTTACAAATTAAAATCTTATATCAATAAAACTCATTGAGAGAAAAAATTTTCTGGGTCGGTCCATAATTGGACATAGCTCCCATACAAGATCCCCTCCTGAAAATCACTTAAACGCGCATAACTCATTACTTAATTAAGATATCAATATACAATTTGGAATAAGTATTGCTCATATGCAAATAAATATTACTGTGAAAGATTTTTCCGATCGGTCCGTAATTGGTCATAGCTCCCATACAAGGTCCCTTCCTGAAAATCACTTAAACGCACATAACTCATTACTACATTATGAAATCCATATAAAATTTGGAATAAGTATTGCTCATATACACAAAAATATTACTGGTCATAGCTCCCATTAAAGGTCCCCTCCCAAAAATAACTTAAACGCACATAACTCAATATTTAATTAAGATATGCATATAAAGTTTGCCACAAGTATAACTCATAAATAACACTGTGAATTTTTTTCCTATTGGTCCATAATTGATCATAGCACCCATACAATATCCCTTTCAGAAAAACACTTAAAGGCACATAACTCATTACCAAATAGTTATACCCATAAAATATTTGACATAAATACTATTTTCGTACATTTTTTCACGATAGGTAAATAACATATGTGCGGTCCCATAAAGGGTTCCTTACTAAATTACGATATAAATACAAAATTTGACTGAAATATAGCTTTTATGTAGAGAAATTTAGCTTAAAGAATCTTTTACGATCATTCTATAATTGGTCATACCTCTCATACTCCAGCCTCTAAAAACGCTTTAACCGTATTTAATTAGTCGCATTATCAATTTGTGTAGAACAAAATTATATATTTTTGTATATATACTTTGAAAATATAAAGAAAATGGCGTTTGTAGTGTTCAATAAATCTTGGAATTGTAATTTAAATCTTTGGATTTTTCTAATTAAGACACGAGAAAACTTGGGTCCACAAATATTTGATCAATTATAAAAGTATTAATATAAAAGTAGGTGGTGAGGGTATTTAAGATTCGGCTCAGCCTAATATAGCACTCTAACTTGTTTTCAGTTCCTACTTCCTATTAAAAAAGTAAAAATGTTATATCCTACAGCACTATAATAGTTTAGCTTTTTCCATTCGACTTGTAATAGGTTCGGCTTTACTTGGGTCCATATTGATCCCTTTGTAAAAATACCTGTAAGAAAAAGAGAAGGAGAGATAGGGAAGAGTGGAGGAACAGATACAGTTGCAAAGAGAAGGAGAAACGAGAGACGAGAAAGTCAGATTAGATGCCGTGGATGAATAGTGTGAGTAATAGGTCTCACAAACATTTTGACAAATTAATGAACTCTAGAAGACGTTCTAATTGAACGTTTGACAATTCGGATAGATCACCAAATTAGGTCGATCCAAGCGTCCGAAAACGGGACTCCGCCAAAGCAAGACAATCGCAGAGAAGATGAGTAATAGTCTCTTCTTCATCCTCGTTTTGATAACTTCTACAATAATCGTTGAACGGGAGACCAATGCGTCTAGCATGGTTCCCAAATTTACAGTGATTATCGATATCAGCCTACTTAACTGCGGTCTTTGGAGACCAAGAAGATATTTAGACCTGTGAGGATCCATTTGTGGCCACAGTACTCTACATAATGAGCACGTGTGTTCACGCGACAATTTGTCGTGAGCGATGCAGAGGCAGTTTTCACTGATTTGCCTCTTAATTGCAAGTAGTGGTATACCGCAGAACAGATCTATAACCATTCTACTAAGCATAGTGCCAGCTCTTGCCAAGGTGTCAGCAATACCATTGCCATACGAAATCCCATGTCCCTTTACTCTCGCCATCTCATTGAGAGACGTCCGGCATTCATGGACAATTTTGGATGTGGAGAACACACCAGTTAGGGATTTAATAGCAGCTAGACATCGGTATAAATTATAATATCCCTGTTGGATATCCGATAGTACCTTAGCCAGTTTACCGCCCTCCTTATCGCCGATATTACAGCCTGAAGGATACAACATTCATCATTAAGTCGGAAGGAGATCTTCGTTCAAAATTCCTCAATGAAAATGCCACCACCAACTCCTTTCGTTGTCTTGGATCCGTCTGTATACACTCGGAAGCAATTACTTGGCGGAAGGAGAGATTCTTCAGACTCCGAAGAGATATAATATTGGAACTTTCTTGCCAGTTACACTCAATCTGGCCGCAGTTGACATAGCCAATTTCCTTGCAAGGAGATCGACCGAGAGCCAGTTGAGCATAGTGAACAACGCCTTCGAAGGAGTTGTTCTAGAGCGCCTGTCATAAGAAGCGCAGTTGATCTCATTACTTTTTCCAGTTGTTGTCTGAGTGAAGCATTTTCAAGCGCCTGCCACCAGAAAACAACCCCATAAAGCATAATAGGTTTAATAACTGCCTGAAAGAGCCAGTGAACATTCATTGGATTTATGCCCCAGCATGTTCCTATGGCCTTCCTACAAACATATAGTGCCGTAATGGCTTTAGATGCCCTAGAGAGTACGTTTGTACTCCAAGATAACTTATCAAGTATAACGCCCAGAAATTTAGCGCTGTCCGAGAGATTTAATACTTCGCCGTTTAGGCAAAGAAAAGGAAATAAAAGAATCTTGTATTTGTTAGAGAATAGCACAAGTTCCGTTTTACTAGGACTACATTCGACGCTCCACGAACTAATGATCCTTAGTGCTTGTTCTAGCCTATGAGATATGGTTTCGAGATGATCGCCTGACACCGCTACCGCAACGTCATCAGCATAGGCGACTGTTTTATAGCCAAGAGAGTCTAGTTTTGCCAGAATATCATTTATAGCCATGTTCCATAAAAGTGGAGATAGTACTCCTCTTGTGGAGTACCTTTTAAAGCTTTTATAGAGATTACTGTATCTCCTAGGGAGGATTACTATGATACTATTTGAGAAAAGATTCTCGACAAAGCCCTACCAAGCCCTGCCCGAGATAGAGATTGGCAGATAGAAGCAGGATTTACGTTATTAAAAGCGCCTTCTATTTCAAGAAAGGCAACCAGTGAATAATTTCCATAACACATGGAATAAAAATCACATTGCACTTGGTCCATTGAATAGGAGTGTATGACCAATAGAGGCAGGCTGTGTATAAGTTTCGCAGCCAAGGAACTACAAGATCTATATTGTGTTGAAGATCTGCAGGAATAATACCATCAGGGCCGGGAGGATCAAAGCTTTTAATTGCCCATCGGATAATGTCATCTTCAATAGACACATGTGTTACAGTACGCATTGAAGTTGGAGAGAAACTAGTTAAATCACTAATTGGGATACAACCAGGAGAGTGAGTATTAAGGAGAAGCTCTAAAGTCTCCTGACTACCTGAAGTCCAGCTCCCATCCATTTTCTGTATATAGCTAGGACCAGAAGGGGACTTTGACAAAATTTTACGGAGACGACTGGTTTCGGAAGAGCTTTCAATATTGCTACAGAAAACCCTCCACGAGTTCCGTTTCGCATTTCGAACCAAATTTTTAAATCTATTAACGTTTGCCTTATAAAGGGACCAGTTACCTGATCTCTTAGCCTCGTTAAAGGACCGGCGGCATGTCCTTCTTATGCTCGCTATGTCAGGACTCCACCACGGTGGTTTGTCCTTTTTCAGGCCACTGGATAGTTTGAAAGCTCTCTTCGTGGCAACGTTCAGAAAACTAGCAATCCAATTTGCAGTCGAATCAATATCCCTTCTACTCTCTACCGTCGGAGCAGAGGGAGAATAGTACACAGAGAAGCTTTGTGCCTCTCCCAATTTGTTTTCCTTTTATTTAGAAAGGGTTTTGAAACTTTGACCTGGGCCACTATGGCGAAGTCCAGGTAGCTGAGATCAGAGAAGGAGCAGTCATTGGAGACATTCCCCTCTTTGATCAGTTCTATGTAGTTTGTACTAATACCTGTAATATCCAGAACTTCCTTTCTGTTTGTCACAACAAAAGCAGGTTCTGAACCTCTGTTAACGACTAACATATTAAATTCTAATATAAAGTCAAGTAAACACTCACTTCTACTGTTGATGTCTGAACTGTCCCAGGCACTGTGATGAGCATTTGCGTCAGCGCCGATTATCGCAGGAACGTGACGCCTATTTGCTTCGCGCATTAATTCTCTGACCAGGTCGTTTGGCGGTTGGTCACCATGGTCATGCACCATATAGCAGCTAATGAGCCAGATGGTGGAGTTTCCGGAGGCGGCGGCGCTGCGTTTGACGTCGCTGCGATAAATGCGTAGGGAGATACTATCAAAACCATTGTAAACGCATTTACGCAATGGCGCCAACGTTTCCTTATTAAGGACAACAGTCGCCTTTGTGACATTTTCCATCGGGGCGGAAACCCTCACCACCTTCCACATGACCCGCGCCAGAATTTTCGCCGGGTCATGTGGCTCAGTTGGGATGGCAATTGATCTCGGTCTGCGAGGAATTTCGCTTACCGGGATCACGTCCAACCTTGCACCTGGCCACACTTCCCCAAGGGACTGAATAGCGTGCTTGAGCAGTAGCGCAGAGCGCTCCTCCTCAGATCGTTGCCGTTTAGGCGCCTCGGCAGCAGGTCTAACCACTTCTGCCTCAACTGGAGGATTAGAGCCCTTTAGCCTAACCAGGAGGCTTTTAGCCCAATCAAGGGACGATTTCTCGTCTCTCGTTAAAGCATCGTTGGGTTTGGCGCAATGACGCTCAACTATGCGCTCGGCGGCCCGCCGATGAACAAAAGCTCTTCTGGAAGGTGTTTTGTGCCAGGGGGAAGAATCTAGGGATACATTGGAAGAGCCCGACAACGAGTTTGACGACTTTTCCAATGTAGGGGGAGGTGCAGCAGAGGAATCCGACATCAGGGTCGATGATTCCACATTCGCACAGGGCACTTGGGAGACCTTGTTGTCTGTCACCCGAAGACAGGGATTGAGCAGCCCGGTGTCGCCGCTCTTTCTTCTCTGACATTCTTGGGGTGGTTTTTTGGTCACTGCCAGGACTAAAAACTGCCGTCCCACTGGGAGCAGACAGACCATCAAGCCGTCCAATCTGTAACAGACGCTTGATGGATTTCGGGACTTGCACACTTAAATGCGTGAATCAAAAGATTCAAAACGGACTTTCTGTTGATTGCCCTGTCTCAGTGACAGGAGAAGCAAATCAACAGATCGTTTCTAACAGACCGCCCAATATGGGAAACATACATCTGTTAGGTGGGAGGGGTAGTTCTTAGTTTCGTGCTCGTCCCATGACCCGTCTGACAAGGTTGACCCCTAGGAGGCAGCCAGCTCAAGCAAAGCTGTCTCCGTCAGCATGGCCCATGGGATTCACCGCACTTAAGCCTTCACATCGCGACAAGATGACTACCCTTCGTGAATCAAACTACAAGTCAAAATTTTCCAGATAATTCGATGCAAATAGGCTGATATGTTTAATTTTACCCAAGGACAAAGTTGTTTGAAAATGGATTAAATCGGTTCATTATTCCCCTAGGGCATTGGAGCTCTTAATAATGGCTTCAAAGTCGTTAATTCCCTCTTAAACACTACAATTATGATGGAATTCTGCATATCTATCTCTTATAAGAACATTAAACGCTCAACCAAATTTTAATAGGATCGGTCCATAATTGATCTTTCAGAAAATCAGTTTTTCATCAATAAATTGCTCAAATAGTATATGGAAATTAAGACAAAATTCAATATACATAAATAATATATTAAAAAAACATATTTTAGTTATGCTCATATCTGGTATAATATGGTCAGGCATTTCCGATTATTCGTTTTTTTTTAATTAATACAATTTTTATAACCAAGCCCATAGGGCCAAATATGGCGTAAAAACTACTAACATAACATATATTCAAATCAGTGTTGCCACCAAAAAATTTAGAAACTACACTTGATCGACTCCTAAATTACACATTTAAAAAAAAATTACACATTCCCTTTTTAATTTTTATTTAAACAAAAAAACAATGAAACAAAAATATATCATATATATATTTTTCTATACGAATATTTAAATAACTATAATTAATTCATTTATAAACAAAATATAAAATTAGATAATTAAAATATCTCTATATATACTAGAGTATTCAAAAGATTAATCGTCGTTTGGTTAATCGATTAATTTTTGACGATTAATCGTTCGAATAAATGAAAATTGTCAAATTTCAAATAACGAATAAACCGAATAATTTCAATTAACCGATTAAGAAAAACACACTATTTAGCAGTAAAAATACTATGTATTTTCTACAAAATTTAATATTTTTATAATAAATTTTCTTCTTTTCTTAATTTCTTAATCAATTTTCTATAATAAGGAAAATATTTATTTTATTTATTTTATTTACATTATATTAAACTTATAATTAATATAAGACTAATATTACTAAAAAAAGCAAGAGCTACGAAGGCTATCAGCTATTATATTAAGTAAAAATTAGATTTTTTTATTTATTTTTAAAATGTAGTTAAAGATGGCGTAGATGTTATCATTTGTAGTTTCCTTAAGAAGATTAATACCATTATTTGATAGATATTTGGATTGAAGATTACTTAGATAGGGACAAGTTGAGAGAAGATGTTTGACTGATATTGTGGAGCCACAGTATGGACATTCATTAATAAAGTTGGTATTCAGTAGATGTTGATGTGTAGTGATCGTGTGTCCCATACGTAAGCGTGAAAAAACTTTAATTTTATTTTTGTTAATGTTCGTTGGATATTTAGGTGTTTTTATATCGGGATTAATTTGAGAATAGTGTGGGTGGTAATAACTTTTCAATTCTGTAATTCTTTGATGTTTCAACTTGGTAATAATATAATTACATATATCAAGTCTTTCGGTTAATGGGTCTTTTAATAAGGGAGCTGAACATGCTATTTTTGCTGCTGCATCTGCATAATTGTTTCCTTGTATTCCGGAGTGACCAGGTATCCAAACTAATTTAATTTTACCTCTGTGTTTTATTAATATGTCACGAATTTTGTTAACCGATGCCCAACTGTTATTTGTTAGGTTTATTATTGCTGATATAACGGATAAGCTGTCAGAGTAAATAACGGTGTTTTTATTGGTTTTAGTAGCAATTATTATAGCTTGTAAAATTCCTGCTGCTTCTGCTGTAAAAATTGAAGAGAATTCGGCTAATATTTTTGATGTTATGGTGTTACCATTTTGATTTACCACTGCATATGCTACATTGCTGTTGTTCTTTGATGCATCGGTGTAGAGTTGTTGCCATTCTGGATTTTTATAAATGGTTTGGTAGAACAATTGTTTGTAAATATCACTAGAGGTAGTATCTTTCCTATGGGTTGAGAGGCTGATGTCACAGGTGATAGGGTCGAAAGTCCATATGGGGTTATTGTTGTTGTAATTAAAAATTTTATGTTTAAAGTTAATTATATTGTGGTTAACACATTTGTATATAGCAGATTGTATTCTTTGGTTTTTATTAGAAGACAAGACTTTTGCAACGTCAGAATCTATAATTGAATTGTGAAATGAAAGGAGTTTGGGTAAAAGTCGGTTCATACACTCAGAGATCTTTTGTTCAAGTGAGGGAAGACCTGACTCCATTATTAGTATTTTTATTGGTGTCGTTCTATATGCATACGTACTGGCCCTCATTGTTTGGTGGTAAAGAGTTTTAATTTGATTTATATTAGTTTTTGCTGCACTGCCGTACAAAAACAGGCCATATTCGATTTTACTCAAAATAAGAGTAGTGACTAGGTATTTAATAGTATCTATGTGAACATAGCATCTAGTAGATAAATATCTTATGAAGTTTGCTCTAGTGACGAGAGATTTTTTGAGTGCTAAGATGTGTTTTTTCCAGCTATAGTTTTTCTCAAATATTACTCCTAGTATTTTTTGTTCAGTCACGTTGGGTATTATACTGTTATTGATATAAAGATTTATTGGAGTACAATTGTGTTTTCTGCATACATGTAAAATAGATGATTTTTCCAAGGATATTTTTGCCCCAGAAACTTTGGACCAGTTCTCAATATCTAGAATTACTTTTTCAAATGTATTATTTATTTTAGAAGTGTCGTTATTTTTGGAAAGTATGTAAAGGTCATCTGCGTATAGGCAATGATCAACATATTTATATTTTTTAATAATTTTGCTTATTTCATTAAAAGCTATTTGGAAGAGGACAACTGAAAGCGGTGAACCCTGTGGAATCCCATTGCTAAGAGGGTAGTTTATTGAGAGAGTATTGTTTATTCTGACCTTAATTTTTCGGTGGGTTAAAAATGATTTTACATAATTAAAAATTTTAGGACCGATGCCCCAGTCATTCATAGTTTTCAATATGACGTGTATTCCTATGCGATCGAACGCTCTTTCAAAGTCAATTCCCAAGATGGATGTGTGGTTTTTGGATGAAAGTGATTTTGTAACGTAATAGTCAATGTGGAGTAATGCGTCTGTACAACTGCGATTATGTTTAAATGCTACTTGATTGACGGCGATTAATTTTCTAGTTTCCATATACCATGCTATACGGTTTGCAATCATTCTTTCCAAAATTTTGGACAAACATGATAATAATGAAATTGGCCTATATCCGTTAAAGTGTAATGGGTTTTTGTTTGGTTTGGGAATGGCTATAACTATTGCTGTTTTCCATGATTGTGGTATGATTCCAGTATTAAAAACATCATTATATAGTTGGAGTACTGTTTCTTTCCCTTGGCAAGTAAGGTGTTTTAGCATATCATAACATATCCGATCTTGACCTGGTGATGTACCTTTTACTTTTCTTAAAGCCAATGATAATTCACATTTTGTCAACTGACTTTCAATTTGTTTGGCTTTGGTGTTGACGGTATGAATATTTGTAATTGATAACGAAGACCTTTTAGCTGCAGAGAAATTTGTTGAAAAGTTGCTGTCAAGAGAGTTTGTTGACCACCTGTCAGCAAAGTAGTTTGCAATTGAAATTGGTTCCGTAATAATTCCATTGTTAGTTTTTATTGCAGTTATTGGTTTTGCTTTATTACGACTTGAAAACATGTTAACTTTTTTCCAAAGAAGAGATATGGAGGAATCTCTAGATATGGTCTCGGTAAATTTTTTAAAACTTTCGGCTTTTGATTTTTTACATTCAAATCTAAATTTTGCATTGGCTTTTTTATATAAAACTAAATTATTACAGAGAGGATGCTTTTTGAAAGTTTGCCATTTCTTCATTTTGTCGTTCCGAAGTTTTGTGAGAGTTTCATTCCACCAGGGAACGATTCTTTTTTGTGTTGGTGTTGTTTGTGGTATATGGAAGTTGGCAGCAGTTCTAATCGCTTTAGTAATTAAAGCATTGTCCTTGTTAACCTCATGTGAAAAGTTTATTTTGCTTAATATATTTTCAACTTTTTGGCCATAAAGATCCCAGTTCGCCTTTTTTAAATTGAATTTTCTTATTGGTGTATTTATAAAGTTATTAGTACCGGTAGTTAATGTTGTTTTTATCGGGAAATGGTCGCTGTGATGTAAATCATCTAAAGTTTGACAGCATACGGAAGTTAGAAACGAGGGTGAACAGCCAGCTATGTCGATGTGTGTTAAGGTGTTATGTGTTGAAAGGTGAGTGGGATTGCCATCGTTAATAATACATATGTTGTTTGTATTTAAGGAGTGTTCAATAGTTAATCCTCGCGTATTATTAGTTTGGGATCCCCATAGTACATTCCAGCTGTTGACGTCCCCAACCAGAATAATGGGAGTTTGAATATTTTTAAAAAGTTCGTTAAAATCGTGTAACGAAAATGGTTCTGTGGGTGGAATGTATAAAGATATTATAGTAAATGTTATATTCAGTGTGATTTCGATTGTAATATTGAGCAGTTTTGATGAATTATAAATACGTTTATGAGGGATATATTCTTTAATGAATATGCCTATTCCACCTTTGGCTGAGGTGTTTGCGATGTCATTTTCAAAGTATGATTTGAATGTTTTTGGGGGAGTAGGAATAAAATTATAAGGACAGTGTGTTTCCTGCAATGAAATAAATTGGGGATTTTCATCTTTTAAGATTAATTGGAAGTCGATATAGTTATTAAAAAATCCTTTTATGTTCCATTGTATGATTTTGAATGAAGCCATAAATTAAATATAAATAAATAAGTAAATAGAGGAAAGTGGTGTGATTATTAAGTCTCCATTTGATCATTGCCGTCGATTGACAATCTTCTGTTTGTAATTTTTGCAGGAGTTTCAGTATTTACTTTGAGTTTTTCTGTTTTCTCACGAGATGATTCTCTTGAGACAGTTTTAGAGTTGTTTGCAGATTTTTTGTTAATTGTGTTTGATATTTGAGTTTGATGAGAGCTGCTTGTTTTGCATTCATCTAGTGTTTTATTTTTTAGAGCTTTATTTTTACTTATTATTTCTTCAAGAGATTTAATTGCTGTTGTTGTTAAGTCTGATTTTGTAGTTGTAGGATTTGATGATGTTTCATTAGTTGTGGAGGCAGGTAGTATTGTGGTAATTTGTTGTTGTTGATTGTTGTTTTTTTGGATGTTCAATTTTTTCTTTCTCTCTTCAATTGCAGTTTGCAAGTCTTCAGAGGGAATTTCAAAAGATTCTACTGGTAATGCTTTTGTCGTTGCTTCTTTATATGTACAATTGTTAATCGTTTTTTGTTTTAATATTTCTTGTCGATATTGTATAACGGGACATTTTTTATTGTTTGCTCTGTGGGGGTGTTTGCAGTTTACACATTCTAATTTAGTACATGGTGTAGGGTCATGGATTGTTGACGAACAAATTTCACATGTTTCATTACCATTACAATATTTTTTGGTGTGGCCCAATTTAAAACATTTTTTACATTGAATGGGAGTAGGAATGTACGGGTCTACTTTGCAATTTAGAAAGCCTATTTTTATTTCTTTAGGTAATTTATATTGGTCAAAATGTAAAATATGTAATGGAGTGTTTGTTACTTTGCCTTCAATAAATTTTGTGATCTTCTTGCAATCGACTACACCTTGATTTTTGAGTCCATCAGTTATTTCTTGTTCAGAAAGTTCTTTTAGCGATGGTGCAAATACTACACCCTTAATTATGTTTAGTGTTGGATGCAGAAAAATCTCAACTGGTCCAATTCCAATCAGTGTATTTGTTTTCAGAAATTTATTTGCTTGTATTTCATTTTTTGACAAAATTAAAATGTTACCATCTTTAGTAAAAACAATTTTTTGCATAGGTTCACTTGATATATTTTCTATTGCTTTAGACAATAAAAAGATGTTAAAATTTTGTAGTGGTTTATCAGGTATTTTACTTCTAATAACGATATATTTTGGACATTGTTGTTTATTTATAGTAGAGGTGGTTTGTTTTTGCGTTATTTTGGGGAAATCAAAATTATTGTTTATGTTGTAGCTAAAATTTGATTTTTTCCGTTTTGGGGAAGGGTCGGGATCTAACAATTGGAAATAATTTCCTCCGGAGGAGGACGCCATTTTTTTTTTTTTTTTTTTTTTTTTTTTAAATTGAAAAAAAAATTGTTGATTTATAAAATTTATTACAACCGAATATAAAAGTTTATTTTATTAAATAATAAATGAAAAGAGAGCAGACTGTAAAGAATTTGCCTATAAACGCGCGATGCAGTTATTAAAGAGCACGACTGTGATAAGGAAAATATATTTAATGATTTTTGAAAATAAATCATGGAAATAATTATATCGCTTTTATTTTTACAACCAGTTTTTTGTGGAACATTGTGGTGTCTTAAGTATTTCTAATAAGTTTTCAGCAACAGTTATAGTTGAACAAGTGTTCAATGGAACGTATGAATTCTAGAACTTAAAAACAGTAATGTCTTTATATAGAAAAGCATTTCACATAAACTTTTCGTGTTCGAACCACAAGGATTTGGAATTCTCTACCCAGGAGCTTAAGAAGTTTTAATTTCCCAATTAATATATTTAAAAACAAACTTATAATAGCTGTGAAATTACTTAACTATTAACAAGTGTCACTAACGTGGACATCAAAGTTTGGGAATAAAAACAAACGTTCAACGATATTTAATTTTAAACAAAATAAGATAGTTTTATTAATTCATTTTCCGTATGAATACGCTTTTAAAAATAATATTAAAAAAAAAAAAAAAAAAAAGAATAATAAAATAAAATGTAGGATGCTTCTCGACTGTTCGTATCGCACGCGTCTTTTTTTTTTCAATAATTGTACAAGTTCAAAAAGGAAAAGTTAACAACCATGCAGAGTTGTATTTTCACAGGGTGACAGCAGCAGGTGACAGTAGTTTGTCATTTCATTAAGTGCGTTGATGACCGGAGCTGCTTTTGTATTACGTACTGGTTTCACAATCAAGTATTTGCTAAATGAATCGGAAATAGCCAAAATGTAGCACTGTCCCCTCTTGCTTCGCGTAAAAGGGCCGAGGTGATCAATATGAACCTTCTGAAATGGTATTGGCTGGACGTCACTATAATGTAATTGTGCCTCGGATTTACCACTACGGTTCTTATAGTAGCAACATGCGATACAGCTGGCGATGTAGTTCTTCGTATATTTACGGATTTTCGGAAACCAGAATTTTTGTTGAATCCGCTGAATCGTCTTATCTAAACCAAAATGACCCATGTCGTTGTGGGAGTATTTGACGATTCTCCATCGGATGTCCTTTGGAATAACTAATTTTAGACCCTCTTTGTCCTTGTGATAAAGTCGGTGATTACGTAAGGAGTACTCTGATCTTATTTGCTTCTCTTGGTTTGACTTTAATTCACCTTTCAACACAGCCATAATATTAATAAGTTTTTCGTCCTTTAGTTGCATAGTAACCACCCAATCGTCCACGTCGGCGGTGACCTTCATAATAAACCCAGCTGGTTCGATTTCGGTTGGCAGGTTATCTGGGGCACGGCTTAAAGCGTCTACGTGTGCCATACGGCTACCTTCACGATGTACCAAAGTGAAATCATATTCAAGGAGCCGCATCCACCATCTGGCAATCTTTGGATTTAGCTCCTTGTTGGTCTTTACATTGGTAATTGCGGAACAATCAGTTACCAGGCGGAAATGTTTCCCCAACAGATGAAACCTAAAACGATCGAGCGACTTCAAGCTCATAACTGTGGTACCGACTTTCGGTGTCAGTACAGTGGCGGCTATAATAGAAAACTGGTTTCCATTGATTACCATCAACAGATTGTAACAAAATACCAGCGAGACCTAAACTGCTGGCATCAGTGTGGACTTTATGCTGTGCATTGCCATCGTAAAGTGCATGAACTGGTTCATTGGTGAGAACTTCGATAAGTTTTTCAAACGATTTTTGTTGATCCTCACCCCAAACAAAAGCATCATTCTTTCGTAACATCATCGTGATCGGTCTCGAGATCATTGAATAATCCTGCACGAATTTCCTAAAAAACCCCGTTAAGCCTAGGAATCTTCTTACCTCGCTTATGTTCCTCGGTGGACTGAAATTTCTAATTGCACTTGTCTTTTCGTTACCCGGCCGTATACCATTGCCATCAATTATATGCCCCAGGTAGGAAATTGTTGTTGAAAGAAAAGAACATTTGTCGAGTCGTAAGGTAAGACCACTTTTGATCAAGATCTCCAAAAATTTATTAAGACGTAATAAACCTTCCTCAATAGATTTACTTGGTAGCACAATATCATCCAAATATGCTAGAATTTCACCGGGTTTCATTCTGGATACAAGCTTATTCATGACAGATTAAAAAACGGCTGGGGCATACACAAGACCGAAAGGCATTCGGTTATATTCGAAATGTCCATCGTGAGTAACAAAAGCGGTGTACTTTTTGGACTCTTCGTCAACTTCTATCTGATGATATCCCATGCGAAGATCTAACGTCGTATAATATTGCGAATGGAACCCGATACGCTTTCGCCTGGATAGGTTTATCGGAGGTAAGATGAAACTCCATTTTAGCGACATTACACTTTCCAAGGTCAGAAGTATTTTCCGCAAAACAACCACGATGTCTTAGAAGTAATTCCTTCCATTGGTCTCGCTCGGAAGGCGCTAGCACTTCTGAGGCTTGGATACTATCGAGCTTCTCCAAACGACAATCATCGTCTTCGATAATTAATCGTTTACCTTTACCACATAGAACGTCCCTACCCAATAAAACATTTTCACTTAAAAATTCATCTTCGACGACCAGTAAATCAACACAAAACGAATTGTCATCAATCACCATGACAGCATGTACTTTACCTGTACATTTGTATTGTCCACCACAAAAACCTTCCAAATAAACATTCGTATCATTAACCTTACCGACTGTATGAGCATATGATCTACGGATCAGCGACCGGTTACTAACAGGATCTACAAACGAATTTGATACGTGTCCGTTGACATTGACCACTTTCACTATCTCATTTCCAACTGGCGGTACTGATGTTGAGTCAATTTGATTCACGGATGTTCTCTGCGTTGATTTCTCGGGGCATTTATCGACAGTGTGTGTAGTACGTTTAGAGTTGGTACATCTAGGTTTCTTAGATGGCTCCGGAAAATTTACGGAAAAGTGTCCTAGTTGCGAACAGTTGTAACATTTTACCCTGCTCGATGAAGAAGTGATATTGTTGTCTCTTTTAATACCTTTTGTACTGTTTACTCTGTTCTCATTTGACGCCGATGATTTGGCCTGCCTTTGTACTGTTGAGTTCATGTCATCGTTGTAGTTGCAGTAACTAATAATGTCCTTAAGCAGCTGATTACACGAATCATACTCATTCGAGATCTTCTTCCTTAAATCTGGTTCGTTAATGCCATTTATGACGTGTCTAGCTATGGCAGATTCGGGTAAACCACCTCTAGTACCCAGAGCGTACATCTTGAAATAGTAATCATGCGGTGGTTTCGTCAAAACGTCGTTTCGTGCGGCACATTTTTTATATGAATATCAGCTGAATTATCGACATAGGGAAAATCTCTCAAAAATTTGTCCACAAACTGTTGCCAAGAACCAAAAACAATTTGCAACGAATCCACCCAATAAATTGCGGGCCATGCATCTTCTGCTGCACCGCAAATATTAGATTATGGTCATTCCACCCGTATGCTGCCTTTAATACGTTAACGCGTCTAACGAACTGAGAAGAATTTACTGATTCCTCTATTGATGGGTTAAATTCCGGTAGAATTGCTATCATCTCCCTTACATCATTATTATATCCTGTTACATAGCACGAAGTTTGTTGTGGAATCTGTATGTTGTTCGCAGAAATAGTATATTGTTCATCAATACGTGGTATTGTGGACGAAACATAAACTGGCGGCTAGTATGTACTACCACCTTCCGTAACATATTGTGAAATCGGTAGCTGCCTGGCAGAGTTAGAAATGACATTTTGTGTTAGTGGAGGCAATATTTCAGGCTGATGACATGTGGAGCTTGGAGAAATAACGTGTTGTATTGGCGTTCGAATCATTGGCAATTTTTCCATATTACATCCATTTGCGGCTGGGGCTATTATATCGACACCGCTAAACGAGTTGCCCGACGTAACAATAGGGGGCTATTTCCGTGTGAAATAGCAACATTTGTACTGCGCACTGGAGAACCTTCTATTGAAGCGAATGTCTGCATCGGCGATGACGCTTGCGACGGTTGGAACCGCATTGACGTTGCACGCATATCTGCTAATGTCTTTTCCAACTGTTTAACTCGTTCCGTCATAGTAGGTAAATTACGCATTTCACCAATATCCTCCAGTCGTTCAATTAATTGTTTCTTATTCCCCGAGCACGACACACCGATCTCTCTACACTTCGCTCGTAGATTCTTAACCGTCATACCATGTAAGTTTTCCATGATCGTGCGTTCGTATTTAGACTTGTTGGATTCACGATCCCACTTCTGAAATAATGTCACTAACGTGGACATCAAAGTTTGGGAATAAAAACAAACGTTCAACGATATTTAATTTTAAACAAAATAAGATAGTTTTATTAATTCATTTTCCATATGAATACGCTTTTAAAAATAATATTAAAAAAAGAATAATAAAATAAAATGTAGGATGCTTCTCGACTGTTCGTATCGCACGCGTCTTTTTTTTTCAATAATTATACAAGTTCAAAAAGGAAAAGTTAACAACTATGCAGAGTTGTATTTTCACAGGGTGACACAAGTTTCCAATTTGAATGAACATTTATGTTTAAGCTTTTTATATTATTAAATTTGTTAAATTTTTATGTTTAATAGCTCATAATTTTGTATTTTGTTAGTAGTTTTTAAGCCATATTTGGCCCTATGAGCTTGGTTATAAAATTGTATTAAATAAATAAAAAAATAAATAAACAGGAATAATTTCTAGTATTTGATAAAAAACTAAACAAAGAATTAAAGTGAAAATAATATTTTTGTTTATAAACCGTGCTAAAGTTATTTTCAAACATGAAAAAATCTATGCGTACAGGAAACTGTGCACCATTAGTATTAACTCTGTGTACTCAGTTTTTCATAATCAGCTCTTATTCTCCTGTAAAAGGACTTTAATTTTAAAAAGACATCTAATTTTAAAAGATGGAATTCCAAATTTATATTAAAAAGTTGGTTATAATATTAATTTCAAATGAAGCTGAATTCCTCTGCTTCGAAATAATATAATTAATTTCAAATTATCAAGATCATCAGGGAAGAATTGGAAATCTTAAAAAAAAAATTGTCACAAAAAAGTATTTAAAAGTTTTTGAGTCGAAAATGAAACCTTTTTAAATTTAATTTCTTTTTCGTTTTTTCTCTAAGTTAGACAGGTAAATAATATAGATAGAATGTACAGATTCCCAACTTTCATTTAATATCAATATTCGAATTATAAAATACATATAATTATTTTAAATATTCGTTTGTAGTCCTATAAACTTTGAAATCCTTTTATAAGGACATAAAAATCGGAGTACGCAATTCTATAAGTGGAATCTATTTTCACATGCTTATGAACTTATCCATGTATGAATGCTTTTTTCAAAATTATTACAGGGTGTATATGAAAATTATTGTTAAAAGCAATAATAACATCTAGTTTCCTTTTATTCGAATAACCGAATAATTTTTAATTATCCGATTATTAACCGGCTAACGCAAAACCTTAAATAATTAGTTGTCGAATAAACCGAGTATGACAAAAACCCGAATAATTGAATACCCTAATATATACATATATAGTTATAACTGAGATCACTATTGCCAACTCTTTTTGATAATTGCTTGACTAGGTTCATAGTTTTCTTTACCGTTTCTTAAAATTCCTGCATTATTAAAAAAATTTATGCAATTGTTTCAGAAGACATTCTATTTCTTAAATCAGTTTTGCAATTTTTCAAATTACTAAAAATTCTTTCAGCAGAAGCATTTGAAAAAGGTAATATTAAAATAAACTGAATTACTTTTTGTAGATTGGGAAACAAACATTCTTCTAATTTAATTTAATTTTTTTAATTTAAAAACTTAAGGCCAGTATACTTCTGGTTCTAGACTAGCATTAAGTTCAAATTTTTCAAAGTCTAATAGAGCATGCTGTCGCCATTCATTATCAAGTTGTTGTAAATCTGTGTCGAATGACGGAAATCTTTTTTTAAATAGGGATAATGTCTTTGGTTCAAAAGATTGAGCAACTTTTGGATTAACAATATCTACAATAGAATAAATTTGATCACTAAAATCAAATCTTGATTTTATTTGACGAATTACCTCCATGTAAAATTCTCTACAATCTTGAAAATGATTGTTTTTTCTGATGCAGATATCTGAGTTAATGATTCATATGCAGCAACTCCATTATAAATATCATTTATGTTTGAAAATAGGTTTTCATATGATTCGTTGATTTGCCATACGCTTTTTGACTTCAAAATATCAATTTTTATATAATTTGAAGATTATATTTGCAATATATTAAAAACTTCATTTTTTATTTTACATAAAATTGGTTTTTCTGATTGAAAAAGGACATTAAAAGAAACTTGAATACATAAAGCATATGACAATCATTTCAGATTTATTTAGCCAATCAGATTGGAATCTGAAGCCATTTCTTCCAGTCATCCCTAAAATAAATTATTATTTAACTAGATCTAAAAAACAATGTAACTTTTACACACTTGAAACAAAATTACCACTAGAAATTAGTTTGAGTTAAATTTGATTATTTAGAAATTTTCTTATTTCTTGTTTCGATATTTTTGAATATAAAAATGTGTATATGTACCATTTACATGTATGTATGTGAATCATTTTTTTTAACAACCGGCTTTCTACAAATTAAACCACTTATGTAAATACAATGAGATTTTAAATTACACATGAGATCAATTACACATGAGCTACATATGGAAATAAAAATTACACGCAATATGTATAATTACACATGAAGTGGCAACACTGATTCAAATACAAAATTATAAGCTTTTAAACATAAAAATTTAACAAATTTAATAATATAAAAAGCAAACTTAAATCTTCATCCAAGTTTCAAACTTGTTAATAGTTAAGTAATTTCTCAGCTAAGGAGTGATTTTTCAACCAAAGTATTATTTTATATTTTTTTTGATCAAGTTACCTTTGAAAAACATGTCAGTTATTATGTGTAATGTCAATTATATTAATTTTTTTTGTTAATCTGATTAAAATGAGTGACCAGAAAAAAGTGCGTACTGAAATTATTAAATATTTTCAACTAAACCCAACTTGGTCTTACAAAAAGTTGGCCAAGCATACAAAGGTCTGCCGTCAAACTGTTTCCAATGTTATTAAACAGTACCGGGAGAACTTGTCAGTTGATAGAAAACCTGGTTCATGTAGAAGGAATGGTCCACATGATGTTTCTAAAGCCAAAAAAATAGAACGCATTTTCAAAAGAGCTCCCAACACATCCGGTAGGAAAGCAGCTCGGTTAGCTCAGTGCTCGGACTATTTGGTAAGAAAAGTTAAAGCTAATGCAGGTTTAAAAACATACAAGGCTCAAAAAGTTCCTGACAGGAACGCTGCTAAAAATTTAGAGGCCAAAAACAGAGCACGGAAATTGAAGTCAAGTTTTATAAAAAAATATTCTTGCTGCATAATGGATGACGAAACGTATGTTCTGGCAGATTTTTCGCAACTTCCAGGTCAAAAGTTGTATGTTGCTGATGCTCGAGGGAATGTTAAAGAAAAGTTTAGGACCCAAAAGCAGACAAAAATTCCCAGAAAGTTCTTGGTATGGCAAGCAATATGCAGTTGCGGCAAAAGAAGCCAATCATTTGTTACAACGGGCTCTATAAATACCGAAATTTACATCAAGGAATGTTTACAAAAATGCTGCTTCCATTCATAAGACTTCATAATGTGTCCACTTATTTTTGGCCTGACTTGGCATCCTGTCACTATGGTAAACAAGCCCTTGAGTGGTACAAGAACAATAATGTGGTATTTGTACCAAGAGAGGCAAATCCTCCAAACTGCCCGAAGCTAAGGCCAGTGGAGAGATATTTGGCTCTTGTTAAAAGAGAATTGAAGAGTACAAAAAAGGTGTCCAAAAGTGTGGTAGATTTTAAACGGAGATGGACTACATGTTCGAGCAAAGTGACAGAAAGCACTATAAAAACGTTAATGGAAGGGTTTCCGAAAAGGGTTCAAAATTTCATCACTAGTGATTAAAACTATAAAAATATTTTTTTTTGTAAATTGTAATAATAATTTGAATCAAATAAAAAAAAATAAAGCTGTAAGTTTAGTGGTTTCTTTTTTATAAACATATATGTATGTTAAGAATTTTTCGATCTCACTCCTTATTATAATATTCTACAAGTTTGTTTTTAAATACATTAATTGGGAAATTAAAACTCCTTAAGCTCCTGGGTAAAGAATTCTTTCATAGATAGAACTGTTAATACGAGGATTTATTATTTGTGGATTTCTAACAGATCTCGTAAATTCAATTAATTGTAACAAGTACTCCGAAAAGCCTTCTACAATAATTTTATAAAATTGCAACATAAACCTAATATCAATAAAACTCCTAAATTTACACCCTAAGAAGTCAATCACATAAGCAGTTACATGAGATCTAATTCTAAGATTATAAACATATCGTACAATTCTATTGAAGAGAATATTATATTTACGTATTAAATGACCACAAAATTCAGTAAAAATCTCAGCACAATACAACATGTTAAAGCATAAGCAATGTTCTTAACATATGTAGGCAAATAAAGATAGCCAATCAATATTATGTTTAATCGTCTTGTCTATACCCGAGCAAAATTACATATATCAATACCCAACATACAATTTATACATTTCCAGTGTATAATTCAGATAATTATTAAAACTAATTTAATAAAACGTCTGTATATATAAATTAAATTGTTTTTGATCATTTAGAATTTTTTATTTTTATTATAAGTTTTCTTATTGCTTTCCTATTAACAAAAATATCATATGCAAAAAATCTAAAGAAAAACGCCTTCATAACGTATAATGTACATTATACAGAATTTTACTTGAAGAAGCTATTACTCAGTGACCGGGAAAGATAATTGAACAAAACTTTTTACTTAATATTTATTAAGGTGTATAGAATCGATTAGCATTAAAGAAATTGTTTTTGCTGCCGTAGGTATGGAAGTCATGGCCAAAAATTTTAAAATTTAAACTTTAATATTTTTGTTTATATGAGAACAAAATTGTTATAATCAGCATACATAATTTCACTTTACTAAGTCTAGCATTTGTGTTTTCATAACATGTTCTAAGATCTTAGATTATTTATTTAATTTTTTTATTATTTAAAGAACTTCTTAAAAATATGTACAGTGTCTCACATAAGTATTCGAATTTGATTGTACCTCGAAAGGAAACATAATTTAATAATATTTTTGTGTGTGAAATTAATAATTAAATTTGTAATATTGTCTAGAAAGTCCTAAGGTATAATATCACACTCTTTAAAATTTGAAAAAATTACATTTACCTCAATTGATTTAAAAAAGTCCATAAAATTGCCTCACAAATGTATTCGAATTTTTCTGCAATTCATATATGACCATTTTATACGAAACACAAAAATTATAATCAAGTGGTTTTATGCTTAAAATTGTGTTAAGGAATTACTATCAACCGAAATTATATATTTTGGTCCATTTGTTCCACAATTTGTACCATCTTTTCATGTAATATAATTGAAATGGCGTTTTTTTGACCATATTTGCTTTTATTTCAGAAATATAACCAAACTTTAATATTAGGATTTAATACACCCCTTGAGGTATATAAAAATAATAATTTTTGTTATAATTTATTTTTTTGCACACAAAATATATTATTAAATATGATTTCTTTTCATTGTTTACCTAAATTCGAATACTTATGAGAGACACTGTAACTATTTAAAAGAGTTAGTAATTTTTCATAAAATAAATTTATCACATCTTAAATTAAAAATTTGTATAAACATTTTAAAAAACTTAGCATAACACTTAAATTTTTATAAAATAAAATGTTTATTTTTTATGTACCTATGTGATTTTGCTATTATTAATAGAATTAAATATTGAATAAAAGGATGTTTCTTTTGTTAAGATAGGGAGTATGATGCATTTTTTGTATTTTAAGGTATTTAAAAAATAAGAATTTTAAAGTAATATATTCCATGTGATTATATGTACTTTATTCCAGTTAGGCACAATTTTAGATTTTGGGGAAGGATCAGAAGCCGGCCATGGAATATGACGTCGAATTAATATATATGTTAAGATCGGACTTAAAATGGCGGCGTCATATATAAAAAACAAAAAGGGAGATATTTCTAGTCGTGGCAAAGAAATATTTTTTTTTTATATTTTTGGAAATATTATTAACATATTTTTAATCGTAGGTGACTGACTCATGCGAAATAATTTACCGATTTCAATAATTTTCAATAGCGTTCCTTAGACCATAAGAAGAGTGTGTGAAAATTCCATCAAATAATCTTGGAAATTACAGGTAGCAACGTGCACACAAATTTTACATGAACACTCATGGCTAAATTGGACCAATATTTTTGGGTGTTACAAACACTATAGTGGTATAGGGTATAATAAATGTTCGTTTGAGAACCTAAATGTTTTAGAAAAACTTAATTTTTATATTACTTTGTTAGAATAAATAAATAATAAATTTTCAACGGGTACATCAGTAAAGACCTTATTTATAAAAATTTACCAAAGGTTTATAAGATACATTTTTATAAACATTTTGTTTTATAAACCTTTGACAAATTGCTCTGAATAAGGCAGTAAATAAATTAATGAATTACTTTTTAATATTTTTTAGAATCGTTTAATCCTGTTCCAATAAAAGACGAACCACAAAATTCTTCTACCTCGCCACCAGTAAGCCCAATTGATATGGAGACACAAGAAAAAATAAAGCTTGAACGCAAACGTCAAAGGAATCGGGTAGCTGCTTCCAAGTGTCGAAAAAGGAAACTTGAACGGATTTCGAAATTAGAAGAAAAAGTTAAAATTTTGAAAGGGGAAAACACAGACCTTGGTTCAATTGTAAAAAATCTTAAAGAACATGTTGCTCAGCTTAAGCAGCAAGTAATTGAGCACATCGAATCTGGTTGCAGTATAAATGGAACTACACTTTTGCCAACTAAATGATTTTTAAATATATTATAAGTAGCATAAAAAATATTATTAATTTCTGTATGTAAACATTATTTCAATTATTCATTGTGTTGTTTATTAAATAAATATAAGAATCAAAATATAACTTAATAGTCGTCTGGCAAACAATTTTAAATAGTAAGGGTTTTCATATAAATGTTCAAAAGCCTCGCAAACTGTGCATTTTCGACTTTACATTGAATTTGTCACAAATTGTATGGGATTTTACTTCCACAACACTGATGCATTTGATCGCCTATTTGAACTGATAATTTTAAACTAAATTTTCACTTCTAAATAATACAGATAGACATTTGTGCAAATATGCAAGTTTGCACACGTGTTTCATGAATCCCCTTAGTATGTTTAAATACAAATCGATTATTTGCGGTGTTCATTTTTGAGATAGGGAAACCCTATTTTCTATTCCCTTGAAACCCTATTTTCTATTCCCTTTATAAACTTTTTATTGAAGAAAACTTAACTCTTTTTTGTATTTATACCCACCTTAAAGTATACCAATCGGCTCAGAATCATTTTCTGAGTCGATTTAGCTATGTCCGTCCGTCTGTCCGTCCATGTAAACCTTGTAAACAAACTACAGGTCGCAATTTTGAAGATAATTGAATGAAATTTGGTACATGATCTTCTATAGTCCCAAGGACGAACCCTATTGAAAATAGTTAAGATCGGTCCGTTATTTCACCTAGCCCCCATACAACTGTACCCCCGAATAGGGCTTGTAAACATTGTAATCAAACTACATGTTGCAATTTTGGAGATAATTCAATGCAATTGGGCACAAACAAATTTGGCATCTTCTATTAACCGTAGACGAAGTCTATTGAAAATGGTGAACAAAACTTTTTATTTATTATTTATTGAGGTACATAGAATCGATTAGCATTAAAGAAATTGTTTTTGCTGTCGTAAGTATGGAAGTTTTTTTGCAAAAAAAAAAAAAAATTGATAAGTCATGGTCAAAAATTTTAACTTAAATATTTTTGTTTACCTTTATGAGAACAAAATTGTTATAATCAGCATAATTTCACTTTACTAAGTCATATACAATAATAACAAATTATTCCATCAAAATCAGCACATATTTGTTAATGTTACAGGGCCCACATATATATCTCATTCAAATTTATAAATGTAGACACATGACTCTGTATTTAGAACTAAATTTATTGTTTGGTAATTTTTTTTCATAAGATACAAGAATATATGTATGAAATGTTATTTTTTCAAAGTGAATGAGTTAAATAATAAAATTTTAAAAGTTTAATAGACAACTAAACAAATGTAAGCCGATTTCAGTCAATCTCCTGATAATATTTTCATTTAATTTTAATGTCAAATTCAGGGTGAAAAATAATTAATGCCGAAAAAAAATTAAAAACTTGTATCTAAGATAATTTAAGTATGCTGAATTTGGGAAAAATAATATTTTTTTAAATTAGAGTTATTTCTAGGGAAATATAAGACATCAAAGTTAAATGTCGAATATACTCTACATTCGAAAAACTGTCACCAAAAGGTACCACCAATATTCTTTATAAATATTGTTTTAAACATCAGCAAACATAATGGAGGATATTATTATACACGTACCAATCCATTATTTGTTAAATTTCTTATCATCATATTTTATTTAGTTTTAACTGCATAATCCATAATTTATTTAGTTTTAACTGCACGGAGTATATATTAAAGTCCATCATATATCTTAAATTGCAAATAAATGCATTTTCGATGGCAACGAACGAAAATAATAGTTTATGCTTTAGTTTTTTCTAACATATAGTTATACAAAATCCAAAATGTAACGCTTTTTTGTCATTTCATATAGAGTACACTGTAAACACTAGAAAATTTAACAACCTTTTCTTTCAGTGCAAAGAATGTAAAAACAAAAACTGAAGTGGTGTTAGTGAGGCAAGAAAATTTTGCGCTCTGCCGATGTTTGTAATAGACATATTGACATCAGTTCTAGGTGACTTAAAAATCATTGCCTCGGTCTTCTCACGATTAATACATAGTCCACAACATGACATCCAATTGAAACAGAAGACAACACCGTATTAACTAAACACTCCAAGGCATCAAAACTCCTGCAAATAGTAATTGAATATCATCAATTAAAAATAAACAATTGACAAGAAAGTAACTCAACAATTAACATAAGATCATTCATATACTATAAAAATAATAAGGGACCAATAACTTGTGACCAAAGAACATACAGAACGACATTGACGAACATTGAATGATTTACACGATCAAACGCTTTAGACAAATCAAGCGCAACTAAAACAGCCAAATCATTCCAATCCATAATTTTACGTATAGAATCTGTCAGACCTAATAAAAGTGAAGTGGTATTATAACCACGACGAAAACCAGTTTGATAGGGATTAATCAAATTGCTTCCATTTAAAATATTATAGCATTTGTGTTTTCATAACATGTTCTACGATCTTAGATTATTTATTTAATTTTTTTATTATTTAAAGAACTTCTTAAAAATATGTAACTATTTAAAAGAGTTGTTAATTTCTCATAAAATAAATGTATCATTTAGAAAAACTTTTTTATAAAACTTAGAATAACACTTTAATTTTTATAAAATAAAATGTTTATTTTTTATGTACCTATGTATGTGATTTTGTTATTATTTATAAAATTAAATGTTGAATAACATTTTTTTTGATAAAATAGGGAGTAGGATGCATTTTTTGTATTTTAAGGTATTTAAAAAAATGAGAATTTTAAAGTAATATATTCCATGTGATTATATGTACTTTATTCCAGTTAGCCACAATTTTAGATTTTGGGTATGGATCAGAAGTCGGGCATGGAATATGACGTCGAATTAATACATGATATGTTAAGATCGGACTTAAAATGGCGTAATATATAAAAAACAAAAAGGGAGATATTTCTAGTCGTGCAAAGAAATATTTTTTATATTTTTGGAAATATTATTAACATATTTTTAATCGTAGGTAACTGACTCATTTTTGTTTTTCGACCCACCCTAGTATACATACATACATACAAGTTATATGTGCGAGTCCTCCGGACAACCCGATATCCGGTTTTCCCATGTCAATTCCGGTATGAATTGACAAAACATAGTGGGAGGCATTAAGTGCTGCCCTACTGTTTTGTTTTATTTTGCTTTAGTTTTGGTTTGTAACCAAATATTTTATCAAAGACCACCAAGATGGTTAATGTAAACAAAACGTTTGCATACTGTTGATTTGGATTGATCAACAGTGTGCAAACAATATACTCACCAAAGATGCCTTTGTTTGAAAATGCACAATCGGCATCTTTATAGAAAATAAGATTTGTCACCAAAGATGCCTTTGTTTGAAAATGCACAATCGGCATCTTTATAGAAAATAAGAATGTATTGGTACAGCCAATACATTATTTTTAAGCTAAACTTAAGAATTGAAATTAATAAAGATCAGAGTAAAATTACACCAAGAAGAACACAGTTCGTTTTTTTCTACACGCTCTCAGAGTTTTAAAACTAAAACTAAAACTTACATACATACAGTGAATCAACTAAGTTTTTTGCCTACATTTTTTAAAGAGAATTTTGTTTTTTGTTCATAAAATTCAAAAACAGGTAAAAAGTAAATATATGTTTTCCAATTAAAAAAGAGATTGTGTAAAATGGGAAAAATTAGAAAAAATATTAAAATACAAATTTTGGTGCATTTGTTGTTGTAACAGTTCGACTGTGGCCGATAGTTCTTTCCTGAAATTAGAATAAGATATACTTAATTATTTGAGTTTGTGTCTGTGGGTGGAAGGGGGAGCTGGAGAAACTGCGCCACCTCAGTCGGTTTTAACCATAGGTCTATGGGGCGCAAATTTGTAGACCTAGCAGGACAATTGAATAAATGCACCGTGTCATGAGGACTTTGATGGCAGGCTGGGCAACGATTTAAAGTGCCTGGAACGATACGTTCACGGTAGCAGTTGAGGAAACTGCACCAACCGGCTCTTAATTGTGCCAAGATGGTTCTAGAGTGCCTGGGTAATTGTCTCTCAGAATCCGATATCGCAGGGGGGTGTTCATTTAGGACTCTGTTGCATCTATAGCCATTAATGGCCTCGGTGACCGCCATTTGATGCAACATTTTCCGGGCGCTTGCAATTGACAGTCTGTTGACGTCCGATGGTATGACGTCTTGGATGTCGCTGCGAAAGCGTCGGAAGTCCATCCGGATGTGCCTAGGAGGGGGATCCTCCATCAGAATCTGATGGTATTATTCTGAGCCGTTTGTAAACCTCGCCATTGGGTATCACTGAGAAAAGAGGTTCATACTGGGGCAACATAATTGAGAAGAGAGAGACCTAAAGCTTTATACGTCGCTACAATCGTCTCTTTATCCATGCCCCAAGAGGTGCCAGCTAAAGCTTTAAGGACCTTGATTCTGTTTCGAAACTTTTGGTTTATGTAGTTTGCGTGCCCTGCGAAGTGAAGGAGGCTGTCAAAGGCTACCCCTAATATTTTCGGGTTTTGAACCGTGGGGATAGTACGTCCTTCGACGGAGATGTTTAGCGCCGTCCTTACTTCTTTGGTCCAAGAGGTCCAAGGAAGTAAGGACGGTGCATTTGTTGTTGCATTTTATTATTTTTCATCAGAATTTGCATGTCAATAAAGTATATAAGTAATATATATTGAGAATTCTGGTTAATTTCATTGGGTTTTTCAAATTATTTCATAATTATTTTTGGAATTTATTGTTTTATTGTTAAAAAGAAGAGTGTTAAGTATTTTTCAATTGCGATTTGCAAAAATCATATCCTCATTGGGTGAAAATGTGGTGTTATTTGCCTTAAAATGTTTAAAGGATAATAATGAAGCAATTTCGATATAAAAAATCATTTTAGATTTCTAGAACAAAAAAATATAATTATGAAATGTTTAATCAATAACATTAAAAAAATATAAAATACAGTAATAGATGAAATGATTCAAAGAATTATTAGAAAAAACGCATTGAGTGCTCTTTCAAAATCTTTAACTGCCAAAGGGAGGAGACTTGTATCCAAGGAAAACTATTGGACTCCTGATTTATCTTTTTTAAAATCTATATACAAACTAGAAGGAACACTATGTTTAAATTTAGACCTC
This sequence comes from Lucilia cuprina, assembly GCF_022045245.1. Taxonomy (NCBI): domain Eukaryota; kingdom Metazoa; phylum Arthropoda; class Insecta; order Diptera; family Calliphoridae; genus Lucilia; species Lucilia cuprina. Next base: position 26,921,510 of record NC_060954.1, read on the forward strand.
TAAACAGACCTTAGGTTACTTGGAACCAATGTAAAGTGAACTGTCGTGTAGTACAGGAAAAATACCTAATTTAGATATTTTAAAATAGAGGTGGGTATCATACCGTAACGTCAATAAAAACAATATTTTTCACCTAGTACATACATTTATATATATTTAGAATCCAAATCAAGAATAGCTATCCAAATCCAAATACGCCTACCGTATCTTATTCATAAAATAAAGAATTTAAAATATGAGGTTGAAAATCAAGATTTTAGCATTTAATAGTTCTATAGTGGTATATGGTGATGTCCCCATACTTAGAGTGGCTAGGATGGTACTTAATGTTAGATTTATTGAATAAGAATCAATATTATACAATTCTAAATAAAATTTACACAATACTCCGTAATGTAGTTTTTATTTATCAATACAAAATAATCAAAAATCCGGATTATTATACCCTTCACCTTCGTGAGAAGGGTATATATAAGTTTGTCATTCCGTTCATAATTTCTATAATATAACCCTATAAAGTATATATATTCTGGATCTTTATAGATAGCGGAGTCGATTAAGCCCTGTCCGTCTGTCTGTTGAAATCAGTTTTTAGAGGACCCCAGATATCGGCGAGATCCGAATCTTCAATAATGCTGTTAGACATGCTTTCGAGAAGATCGCTATTTAAAATCAGCAAAATCGGTCGGTAAATAACGGAAATATGAGCAAAAATCCGAGACAACCTCTGAAAATTTCATCAAAAAATGTCATATTTTTTCATGCTTTGTTAAAAAAGCAACAACAACACTGTATATTAGAAAAAGGTGTACACGTGTGTGTAGATGTATTTGGTTTTATTCAGCTGTGTAGTTTTTTGTATGTCATTGCGTTGTTTATTTTGTTTTTCTCTGTTTTTCGGTATGTATGTTTAGATGTCGGTTGGTTTAGATGCCTTGTGTATTTTGTTTTTTATTTCGTTTAGCGTTGTTGTTGTTCATTTTGTTTTGCTTTTGGTGTAATGTAGTCGGGAAAAAATTTATAAAATTAATATGTTTAAAATACACTATGGTGAAGGGTATATAAAATTCGGCACAGCCGAATAAAGCACTCTTACTTGTTTTTGTTATAAAATATAGATTTATACCTCACAAAACATTTTTTCTAGGTCCAAATCCATTGATTATCTAATATATCATGTATCCAATTTAAAATTACTTATTATTTTCGAAATTTAATGAAATAAACGATAGATTTCATGTTAAGTCAAATATTGATAAATTCTGATAGGTATATAGGATAATAAATCGGTTAAGAAATGTCCAAATTTAGTCGTTCCACTACTAAAATATCTAAAAAATGTTATAATATATATGAGTAATAAAAATATTAAATTTTATAAAATAATGCAGCAATATTAAAAAAATGAACAAAAAACCTAAAAAAGCAAAATACTTTATTGACCCAAAAAATTAACAATACGTTCACATTTTATCAAAAATCTCGTTAATTAATATAACTTTTACTTTTTTACTTTTTATGGTAGAAATTTAAAATATACGATATTCTTTAAAAATATTTACTGTTTAATAAAACTGTGGACATTTAAGTAAAACTTTGATGGGGGCTTTTAGAGGGGCCCTATAATTATAAAGTTCAACAGGGTCATCAAGACTAGTATAGAACTTGGTTTTGCAGCTTTTTGTCGAGATACGAGTATATTAAACATAATTATTAACTTAAAAGCACTATTTGTCGGGTTAAGTTCTATGGGGCCTAGGTGAAATAATGGGCCGATGTTAACTATTTTCAATAGGCTTCGTCTATAGTACCATAAAATATTATGTACCAAATTTCATTGAATTATCTCCAAAATTGCGACCTGTAACAATGTTTCGGGGGTACAGTTGTATGGGGGCTAAGTGAAATAATGGACCGATCTTAATAGGGTTCGTCCCTGGGACAATAGAATATCATGTACCAAATTTCATTCAATTATCTTCAAAATTGATTACAAGGTTTACATGGACGAACAGGCGGACGGACATAGCTAAATCGACTCAGAACATGATTCTGAGCCGATTGGTATATTTTAAGGTGGGTATAGGACCAATATTATTGTGCGTTACAAACATAAGCACAAACCCAATATACCCTTCCCACTAAAGTGGTGTAGGGTATAAATACATATGAATATTTAAATATTCGTTTGTAGTCCTTTAAACTTTGAAATCCTTTAATAAGGACATACAATACGCAATTCTATTTTCGTAGGCTTATCAACTTTTCCATGTGTTAATGCTTTTTTCAAAATTGTAACAGGCGTTATATGAAGAAAATTATTGTTAAAAGCAATAATAACATCTAGTTTCCTTTTTTTCCAATAACCGAATAATTGTTAGTTATCCAATTATTAACCGGCTAACGTAAAACATCAAATAATTATTTGCCGAATAAACCGAATAAAACAAAAACCCGAATAATTGAATAACCTAGTGACTACCTTTTTGTTAGTGCTTAATATATCTACCGTGCAGTTGTTAACATAAACGGACAGACATAGTGAAGATAAAATAAAATTAAAAAAATTTTAAGAAAGTGCGAAAAATAAATTTATTAAAATCGTGTGTGAAAAAATATTAGTTAAATAATAACAAATAAAATATAACAGTTAATATAATCTATATATGGGCATTTCCATCGTGACGAACCTGACGGTCGTACGTTTTAAAGAGATGAAAAATATATATATATATACATATAATTTTTTAAAAATTCTTGTATTTTTATATAGGACTTCAATAGCTCTATAACTGGTCGGAAATTGAAAGATCTTAATGGCCCTAAGATATAAGTAGTTAAAGTGCGTGACGTGATGTTACAGAAATAGAAGTTGCTTATTTCTTTTTTGACAAAAATGTAAAAATCTGCGAGTTTCACCTGGCTATTTGGTTAAAACCTTTTTTATTGTAATTTGGAATATTTATTGATTATTTTTCAGCTTTTAGAACTAAGAAATAGTTTTCAGCTTTTTTTGTACAAGCCGTTATGTGTGACGCACAGTGGTATAGGAAAAAAAAGAGGGAAATAATTCGGTAACTTCTAAACGGTTAATCCGATTTTAATGAAAGAGGAGGTGTTATCGAGTTTAGGTTTTGAATTTGGACCTTATAGGCCAACCAGGGGCCCGGCGGGGGGTCCTCAAATTAGGACACCTCGGCTATGTTAAATTTTTAAAACAATATATCTTCCAGACGATTATCTGAAGATATCTTCTTATTTTCACCATGCTGATTATCTAACAATGTCTCTTTTTTGTCTTCTAGGAGTATTGCTATCGTATTGCTTAGAAGTATCCCCTTTCACAGTGGGGCAGAATGGAAATTTTTTGGAAATAAATCTGGCATTTCTTAACGGCTGATCCGATCGGGATAAAATTTGGCGTGAGCGTAGCCAAGGAGTATTCGAGTGTAAGTTTTGAAGATGAACCCCGCAGATGCCCCAGGAACGGAGCTGTGGCTGCTCAAAGTAGGGTACCTACGACATGTAAAATTTTAAACTCGTGCCATTTTTTTGTTTTTCACCCAAATACAAAGATTTTTATATTTTCTGAAAGCGCTCGACATACTACTTATCTCTTATAATATCCGAGTTATAGGCATTTAAAAATTTAGTGATACAAAATTAACCATACCTTGGTCCGCCTTTTTTTGAATACCGGGCGTAATTTTGGACCAAATGGACTCAATTTTTTCTTGTTAGTTAGACAACAAAAAATTTCAGATCAATATCATTTGTAGATCCAAAAATATACGTTTTTTAATTTAAAAATTCAAAAAATTTTAGATTTTTGCCGTTTTTTGCCCAAAATGTGTCTTAACTCTTTTATTAATAAAATAAAATTTTCTTTAAGAACATATAACAATTTTATAGTTTTCTAAAAGGTATCTTTACGCAGAACGCTTTGGCGTAAAAAACTTGTCCTATTTTTTGAAAATGTTGCCACTCTGTCCTTCCGAATATGACCTATTTTTTTATCAAAACTTCAACTTTGTGCGACATGTTCTAAAATCCCAAAGCTGGGATCAGAAAACTGAAAGTAGTTTTGGATACCTCAATATGTTTTCTATTTACTCCAAAAGTATTTTCCCAGCCCTGAAAGAAATGTGGACCCTATGGGCAAAAATGTAAAAAATCCCATTTTTGGGAATTGCGGGATGCCCTTTGACCTTTTCATTTTTTTTTGCATTTTCTTATTTGAAATGACAAATTTAACAAGCGTTGAAGATTTCATTGAGTTTTGTTCATAAATAAAGATCTTGTCATATATTACCTATTTGTTAAATTTCTAAAACTATGATTTATATCAACATTTTAATAGGGTCGCAGATAGCTACAACAATTTAGTCCATATTTATCCCTTAATATCTTTTTTAGATATGGAAATTCTCGATCCTTTACAAAAAATTTCAAGCCAATATCTCAATTACATTCAAAAATATGTTCATTTAAACCTGTATCCTTTAATTTCATATTTTTCATATTTTAGTATTAAATATGCCAGAACATGTTTAAATCCTATATTTACCTATTTTCTATTTGTTTGCTTATCCTTATAATTGAAAGGTCCTATTATGCTTAAATTTTCAGAAATTTATAACTATTTTTTACCTAAATTTTTTCGACAGATCATTTCGTTCTGTTTCGTTTATGATCATGTAGGTAAAAAATATAAGAAATATCAATGACTGAATTACAGGTTATAGTAATATAGTCCTAAATGTTAATAGGTAGACAGTTCGTAATTTTTTACTTTGGAATACCTGTATCGGAAATGACAAGAATTGGTATATAAGTAAACTTCTCAGATTTTAAGTACCATATTTAATAAATCTACAATGAAGATTACATTAAAGTACGAAAAGTTGTGTTCCGTTTAATGGAGTGTATCTTCAAAAGGGCCAGAAAGAATTGAAGACATTTCAAATTATATAAAAACTACATATAGTAGAAAAGTAGACAAAACAGGCATATCAAAAATTAAAAACTTTTTGATGTAAAAAGTAAGTCTGTGGATGGAAATCAAAAGAAATTTCGATTAAAATTTTGTAGTTGGATGGAAACTACTACGGAAATCTCAACTTACAACACATCAGCAGGAGCGCCTTGCAAGTCATACGAAGACTTATGTTCAAGGTCAAAAAAAAAGAGGGTCACACAAAAACTTTTTTCAATCTCAAATGAGGAAATTGCTGATACATTTAACGAAATTCTGAAAAAGGAAAACCTATGGATGCCGTACATATTGCAACTATTCTTCCTAATGCATCACCAAAACGACTTAAGCGAATTGTGGAAAGTATACCAACTCCAACATCACAATCAAATTTTACTGAAGAGGAAGCAATAGCGCTTATGTTGGAACTGGGTCTCAGTCGAAATAAGTACCAAATTTTAAGGAAAGCTCTGCATGAAAAAGGACACAATATATTACATTCCTTAACGATGTTTTACGCAAGATCCTTTTTTTGCTTTACTTGAATTGGTGGTGGAGAGAAGAGGAAAGAAATATCATTATTATTTAGTCTCTCTCATGTAAATTCAAAAGGTTGGCAATGGCATATGCAAATTTATTAACACCTTAAGTAATTTGCCTATGTAAAATTTTATAAATTTTAAGAAAAAACTTTATCTGAACAATTATTTTTAGCAAAATAAAGCAATTTGTTTATTGTATTTTTTTAAAGAATATCTTATATATTAATTTTCTACTATAAAAAGTAAAATCGTTATATTAATTAACGAGATTTTTGATAAAATGTGAACGTATTGTTAATTTTTTGGGTCAATAAAGTATTTTGCTTTGTTTAGGTTTTTTGTTCATTTTTTTAATATTGCTGCATTATTTTATAAAATTTAATATTTTTATTACTCCTATATATTAGAATAACATTTTTTAGATATTTTAGTAGTGGAACGACTAAATTTGGAAAGTTCTTAACCGATTTATTATCCTATATACCTATGAGAATTTATCAATATTTGACTTAACATGAAATCTATCGTTTCCTTCATTAAATTTCGAAAATAATAAGTAATCTTGAATTGGATACATGATATATTATATAATCAATAGATTTGGACCTAGAACAAATGTTTTGTGAGGTATAAATCTATATATTATTACAAAAATAATCCGGGTTTTTGTTCATTTTGTATTGATAAACAATAACTACATTACGGAAATTCCATCTATTTGGGGAGTATTGTGTAAATTTTATTTAGAATTGTATAATATTGATTCTTATTCAATAAATCTAACACTAAGTACCATCCTATTCTTCATTATTATTCTTCAATATTATTTATGTAGAATTTAAAAGTGTTATTAGTGTTTTTAAGTGAATTTTGACCTTTAAGTCATTTTCTGAAGGGGAGTTTGTATGGGGGATAGGGTCAAATGAAGCCCGATCATTACAAAAATCGCTAGTGTCATTTAAAGTTCTATAAAACTAAGTTTTGTCGATTTTTGTTAACATAATAGATCATTTAAATTAATTAAAAGTTGGACCCGCTATTATCAAAAAACTAAAGTAAGAACGGTAAAAATTTTAAAATTTTAATTTTCAAATGCGAATATCTCCTAAACTATAAGAGATAATTTACTGCTGATTTTTTATAGTGCTTGATGAGGAGATTCTATATACGAAATTTTTTTAAATCGGAACTCAAATGATGAAATAGGGTCGTTTTAAAAATTTAACATAGCCGAGGTGTCCTAATTTGAGGACCCCCCGCCGGGCCCCTGGTTGGCCTATAAGGTCCAAATTCAAAACCTAAACTCGACAACACCTCCTTTTTCATTAAAATCGGATTAACCGTTTAGAAGTTACCGAATTATTTCCCTCTTTTTTTTCCTATACCACTGTGCGTCTGGTTATTGTGTTGTCTTATGACTTACATTTCGTCATTCTTTAGCAATATATTAGTATAAGCTGAAGAGGTAGTTTGTTCTTGTTGATATTTTGTATTCTTATCAATATGTACTTAATTCGTGTAACCCTACCCTCGCACAGTGGGACAGAATGGAATTTTTTTGGAAATAAATCTGGCATTTCTAAACGGCTGATCCGATCGGGATTGGCGGGATTTGGCGTGAGCATAGCCAAGGAGTATTCGAGTTTAAGTTTTGAATATGAACCCCGCAGATGCCCCAGGGACGGAGCTGTGGCGGCTCAAAGTAGGGTACCTACGACATGTAAAATTTCTAAACTCGTGACATTTTTTGTTTTTCACCCAAATACAAAGATTTTTATATTTACTGAAAGCGCTCGACGAGATCTTGAAAAAACATGCTTGGACATACTACTTATCTCTTATAATATCCGAGTTATAGGCATTTAAAAATTTAGTGATACAAAATTTACCATACCATGGTCCGCACTTTTTTTTAAATACCGGGCGTAATTTTGGGCCAAATGGACAAATTTTTAGATTTTTGTCGTTTTTTGCCCAAAATGTGTCTTAACTCTTTTATTAATAAAATAAAATTTTCTTTAAGAACATATAACAATTTTATAGTTTTCTAAAAGTTATCTTTACGCAGAACGCTTTGGCGTAAAAAACTTGTCCTATTTTTTGGAAATGTTGCCACTGCGTCCTTCCGAATATGACCTATTTTTTAACAAAACTTCAACTTTGGGCGACATGTTCTAAAATTCCAAAGCTGGGATCAGAAAACTGAAAGCAGTTTTGAAACCCTCAATATGTTTTCTATTTACTCCAAAAGTATTTTCCAAGCCCTGAAAGAAATGTGGACCCTATGGGCAAAAATGTAAAAAATCCCATTTTTGGGATTTTCATTCCTATTTTTGGGAATTGCGGGATGCCCTTTGACCTTTTCAATTTTTTTTTTTTGCATTTTCTTATTTGAAATGACAAATTTAACAAGCGTTGAAGATTTCATTGAGTTTTGTTCATAAATAAAGATTTTGTCATATATTACATATTTGTTAAATTTCTAAAACTATGATTTATATCAAAATTTTAATAGGGTCGCAGATAGCTACAACAATTTAGTCCATATTTATCCCTTAATATCTTTTTTTAGTTAGATATGGAATTCTCGACCCTTTACAAAAATTTCAGGCCAATATCTCAATTACATTCAAAAATATGTTCATTTAAACCTGTGTCCTTTAATTTCATATTTTTCATATTTTAGTATTAAGTATGACAGAACATACATTTGGTGTTGAATAAAATATTTGGACAATTTTTAAAAATTATTTAGTTAATTATTTTATTAAAGACTATAACATTGTATATACAATAAAAAAATATAATTTTATTATGAGCCACGCACACACAACACCTAAATCACCCCACACAAACCACCTTTCCCCCCACCGAAATATAAAACACAATTTAATACAATATCATCAGTTAGTATAATAGCTTTTTTATTTGAACTGTTTATCTTAAACATAATACAATTAATTCTTACAACCTACTTATATAGTTAATTCCTAACACTACTTATTTTCTATAAAATAATCTGTCATATCGGTATACATATCCAGAAGGTAATATAAGTCCTTTAAATATTCCTCCTTTTGAGATGATAGAGTTTCATAACAAATCCATCTTTTTCGCATAGTTGAAAGAACAGGATCAGAAGATAGAAAGTAAACTATTAAAAAATCTTCATTCTGTGATTGCCTGGAGCATTTTCTTGAGCTGAAAAGTTGAACATGCTTAAAATCTCATTTCCTCGCTTTCTGGGCTTCTTCTGTTAACTCTCCAAGTGGAAGAATATTCGATTCAATTATTATTTGACCATGACACAATACTTTGTGTACTGTTGGTGTTAGTTCCCTCCATGGATACAGAGATACAAGTAATTTAGAAATTTCAGATGTATATTCCCCAAATCGATTTCCATTAATTTTATGTTTACTATTCAGTGCCATTAAAATAGTGTTAACTCTTCGAAGCAACTCCTTGTCGATTCCAGTTATTTTTGAAGTAATTTCAAAATCACGAAAAAACCTTTTCGCCGTATTACCGTCATTTGTACTACCGCAACTTGGAAATGGTTTGTCGATGTTTAATCCCATCTGAACTTTAAATTCTTCTTGGATTCTGCTTTTTTCCGCAGCTCTCAGTTCTTTTAATTCTTCATTATTTTTTGTTGATTTAGTAAGATTCTCTGGCACACTTCTATATTTGAGGTCGTATGCTATGTGTAAAAAGTAATCCAAAAATCGTATTCTGGCATGAAGTGGTGAAATTCATTAATACTTCTGCTTTTGTTTATATTTGAGAATTGCGACTTTTTCTCATTACATATTGAGCATCTCCAGAAGGAAGAAGTTTCTGTTATGGCATTGCTGACCTTTCCATCAATCATTGTTAAGCTTAGCTGATATGATACGTTAATAGAGAATTCCTTTATTTTTATGCAAATGGGCTCCAGTGCATTTATTTCATCTTTTAAATATTCCACTATATCTTTTGTTGTTTTCTTTGACTCCTTTATATATTCAAATCCAATGGGTCTACAAAAATTTTTTGAACCCGGAGTTGTATTGATCCATATATCTTCAAATGAATTTCCGATGCTTGACGATGATGGATTAAGGAAATATGAACGAATTCGTAATGGCACTAATGATGACATAAATACACTTTTGTAGTCTGCTAATGTCCGAATTCCACAACCTTGTTTGTATTCTGGAAGTGCTGATAAACCGTCACACCCACTCCCCACTACACATTAAGACAACATCACAGTTATGAATTTTCCTTAGTTGGTCTTCTGAAAAGTCTGACACAATTCTTGATGCTGTGTTTTCGAGCAAAGATGATATATCAATACAAGCTTCCACATCATTAACAGCAATAGGTAATGGTAGGATAGTTTGATTTTTTTCCTGGATCGCCTTGTATGATGGTAATATATTGTGTCCTTTTTCATGCAGAGCTTTCCTTAATATTTGGTACTTATTTCGACTGAGACCCAGTTCCAACATAAACGCTATTGCTTCCTCTTCAGTAAAATTTGATTGTGATGTAGGAGTTGGTATACTTTCCACAACTCGCTTAAGTCGTTTTGGTGATGCATTAGGACGAATAGTTGCAATATGTACGGCATCCATAGGTTGGTTTTCCTTTTTCAGCATTTCGTTAAATGTATCAGCAATTTCCTCATTTGAGATTGAAAAAAGTTTTTGTGTGACCCTCTTTTTTTTACCTTGAACATAAGTCTTCGTATGACTTGCAAGGCGCTGCTGTTGATGTGTTGTAAGTTGAGATTTCCGTACAGAGTTTTGTGACTAGAGGGAGAGCTGATATTGCCGTTCGTGCTGCACTCGTGCATGATACCGAAGTACCGCCCGAACCTAACACAATACCTGCTCTAGTAGTGTGAATTTGTAGAATTGCCGATTGTAAGAACCCCCGAATTCTTCTTACATTCGTAACTAACTCGTGTAGTATTTGCGATTGTATTCTTAGTCGAACTCAAGAACCCCCGAATGCTTCTTGACTTCGTGTAGTATTTACGATTATATTCTTAGTCGAAATCAAGAACCTCCGAATACTTCTTGACTTCGTGTAGTTCCTCTCTTACAAACAACTAATCGTAGAACGAATAGACCCTGAAATAAACAGAAACCTCGCCAGAATACGGCGATAAAATTCCTTTTCCTCCCACTTGTCTAGCTAACGCCGTCAACACCGCCGAATAACCATCGTTCAACGATCACTTCCCGAATAATCATCGTTCAACGATCACCTCCCGAACAAGCATCATTCAACGATCGCCTCCCGAATAACCATCGTTCAACGATCACCTTCCGAATAATCACTTTCGCCGATCGCCTCACGAATAATCATCGTTCAACGATCACTTCCCGAATAACCATCGTTCAACGATCGTCTCCCGAATAACCATCGTTTAACGATCACCTTCCGAATAATCACCATTCGCCGATCGCCTCCCGAATAATCATCGTTCAACGATCACTTCCCGAATAACCATCGTTCAACGCACATCTCCCGAATAGCCATCGTACACTTAAGTAGATCATAAGTAGTTTAAGGTTTTCAATAATAAAGCTTTGTTCCGAATTACACATCACATTTTAAATATTTGTGTTTTCATTTAAAGGAAGCAGACCTTTGAACTGAACCTGGACAGGCTGAGTCATACCTCAGCTGGAAAATAAACTGCATTACAGTATTAGTATTATATCAATTAATATTGATGCATTATTTTACTTAAATGAGTGCGATTTGCAAGTCCAGGTCCAACAACATTATAAACATAATACTATTTTTATTATTTTTGTAATAGACTGCATTGTATCGCAATGTTGAAGTAAAGAAAAAACAAATAAAATCAAAAAAATTTCAGGAAACTTTTCATTTTTGCGACTAACCTATCATTCCTAGGAAGTTTATATGTTCGAGAAAGTTGTTTATGATGATGATTTTAGGTATATTTTTGTAGTTGATTGTTTTCTAAAACTTTTAACAGTCTGCTACTTATGAACCTCAACAAGGAAAAGATAACGTTTTTTACTTTATATGTTCACAATTTTGGTTCTTTATGATAAGAGCAACAACATTCCCTCAGAAAGTAAATCAAAATTGCAAGATATGAGCCTGAGAAAATAATCAGTTTTTTTTAAATGATACCGAGGCTCTTCTTATTTCATATAGTGATGTCTGTATATAGTTATCCTACACCACTTTAGTGGGGAGGGTATATTGGGTTTGTGCTGATGTTTGTAACGCACAATAATATTGGTCCTATACCCACCTTAAAGTATACCAATCGGCTCAGAATCATTTTCTGAGTCGATTTAGCTATGTCCGTCCGTCCGTTCATGTAAACCTTGTAATCAAACTACATGTCGCAATTTTGAAGATAATTCAGTACATGATCTTCTATTGTCCCAGGGACGAAGCCTATTGAAAATGGTTAAGATCGGTCCATTATTTCACCTAGCCCCCATACAACTGAACCCCCCAATAGGGCTTGTAATCATTGTAATCAAACTACAGGTCGCAATTTTGGAGATAATTCAATGAAAATTGGCACATGATCTTTTTTGGTACCGTAGACGAATTGAAAATGGTTACCATCGGTCCATTATTTCACCTAGCCCCCATACAACTGAACCCGCCGAATAGAGCTTTTAAGTTCATAATTATGTTTAATATACTCATATCTCGACAAAAAGCTGCAATAACCAAGTTGTATACAAGATTTGATGACCCCCTCGAATTCCATAATAATAGGTTCTTATATGACCCTAGACCCTATGAAAAGGCCCCAACAAAATTTCACTTAAATGTCTACAATTTTATTCAACAATAAACGGCTTAAGTATGTATATCTAAGGCAAGGTACAATTCAACTTAAATGCTTTATTATGGCAACTAAATCTCATTATATTTTTGTCATTATATATGGTCGGCCTCGCCCGACTATAATTTCTTACTTGTTTTTTTATATAATGATTCATCATCTCACAGTCCAAACGTCTGAACCAGGGATAAAAAATAAAAAAAGGTGGCCAAAACTAATTTTCTTGCACAAACTATCGAGATTATGAAAAATTTTGGATTCATCTGCATCCACTTCTAAAATAGTAATTTGAACGTTTTGGGCGTAAAATGCATAAAAAAATGATTTTGGTACCTTTTTGGGACTTTATAACATTTTAACTAAAACGGCTGGATTTATTTCCTTGAAAGAAAAGGAATATTTCTTATTTCAAAATGCCACGCCCTCATACAAAATAAATAGTAAAAGTCGCACATTTCTAAAACTGCAGAATCTTATTAACAATTTTTTTAAAACATTGAAGAACAGAATTTTGGGCATTGGAATCCTCAAATATTACTCGAACAACTTTGACATCCGTTTGAACATTTAGTAAAATAGCAAAAAAACTATAACTTTCTTTACATTGCTTTAAAAGCGCTAAAAATAAACTAAATAAAACAATTTTAACAAACAATTTTTGTTGCCGTATGAAATAAAATTGAAAATTTATTACCACATCAAACTATTTTAATTTCTAACAAAATTTTTTTAAATTGTTTAAAACTTAAAAAAGTTAGCATCTAGTAATTTTAAATCGTTTATCAAATTCACAAAAAAACTGTTATAATTATAAAATACAATTTATTAATGTTAACGCTTTTGTTTCTGTACTTTTACAGAAACGAACGATAAACAAGTAAGGAAGCTATATTCGGCTGTGCATAATCTTATATACCCTTCACCATAGTGTATTTTAAACACAGTTAATCACAAAATTAAGTACACAGAAATACTTGGTTTTATTTAAAAAAGCATATTAGTTTTTCAAAAAACAAAAAAGGAATACATTTATTTATTAAAAACAATAATGATAATTATTATTCAAAACTTTTTTGTATATTTTAATTCTCAAATTAGCTGAAGTTAAATAAGTGTAAAATTTACGTCAAAAAAGTAAGTATCCAAATCATTTTAATATATATTTGGTTTCATAATATTAACAAAATTTGATCTGCTTGACTATAATTAACTTCTAAAAAATTTATTTTTAGTTCCGATAAATTTAATTTACGGTAATTGACCTAAATATTAATTATAAGTGTTTTTTTTCATATTTAAGGCCATTTTGCTACTTAAACTCAATTAACAAAAATATTCAGATATTGTTTTAAATAAATAAATGTGTTACTTTTTTTTAATAATATCCTTTTTTATACCCATCACCTTCGTGAGAAGGGTATATATAAGTTTGTCATTCCGTTTGTAATTTCTATAATATAATTTTCCGACCCTATAAAGTATATATATTCTGGATCCTTATAGATAGCGGAGTCGATTAAGCCATGTCCGTCCGTCTGTCTGTCTGTCTGTCTGTCTGTCTGTTGAAATCAGTTTTTAGAGGACCCCAGATATAGGCGAGATCCGAATCTTTAATAATTCTGTTAGACATGCTTTCGAGAAGATCGCTATTTAAAATCAGCAAAATCGGTCTATAAATAACGGAGATATGAGCAAAAATCTGAGACAACCTCTGAATATTTCATCAAAAAAAGACATATTTTTCATACTTTATTAAATAAGCAACAACAACAACAACAACACTGTGAATTGGAAGAAGATGTATGTGTGTGTGGATGTATTTGATTTTATTCAGCTGTGTATTTTGTTTTGTATGTTTGGATGCTGTTGGCTTCATTGAGTTATGTCTTTTGTTTTTGTTTTCTTTTTGAGAACTCTGTTCGTATACAGTGGACGTCCAATAGTACGTACCCTCTTTATTACGAATGTCCAATAATACGAATGGCATTATCTACTCTATAGTACGAATAAAGTCACAATTTTATGTGTATTGTTTGAATTTAAACATACAAAATGTGTTGTTCAATAATACAAATTTTTCGGTACTACGAAAGGGCCTGACACTGTATATTTCGTACTAGTGGACGTCCACTGTATTTGGATGTAGGTTGGTTTATTGCCTTGTTTAAAAATACATTTTTGCATGATTTCCCAAAGACGCAACAACAACAACATCGCTTATTAGGAAAACGTATGTTTGGCTTTGTGTTTTGTTATTGCTTTTTGTTGTTTATTTTTGTAAAGGTCAGTATTGCCATACAGATGCTTCAAATACATATTATATTTATGTATTATTATGCTTTTTTGGTAAACATTTGAAAGTACTTTAAGTATGTACATATTGTATTTAAAATAACTGTGTACATACACATGTATGTATGTATTCAAGTTTTGTTTTCAACAAAATTTTTAATAAATTGCTAATTTATAGGAATGATTTTCAAATTTATATTTAATTTATTAAATTAAAAAAAAAAAATTGCTAGTTACATAAAATGTGGAAATAATTTCCGTTTACGAATAATATTTATCATATCCGGCAGCCCTATGCGAGTTAATCTTCATATTCTTTTTGGTAAAAAAAACTATCCAACAAAGTGCATTAATACAGCGGCTTCATATGCCCAGACGTAAAAGTGACCAAAAATGCATATTTTGACAATCGTGGTTTGTATAAAAAAAAACAACAGTGAAATTTTGACAGCCGACATATTTACCTATGGTAGTTGTACAATCGTCGACTCTTTATTAATACAATTCTCTATCCAAACTATTTTTTTTTTGCTAAAATAACAATGAGATCAAACTGCCTTGCATTATTGTTATACATGCGCCCTTACATACATACATACATACATACATACATACATACATACATACATACATACATACATACATATGTATATTGAACGGTCAAACATTGCGTAGTGACAAAACTCTCAACAATAATAGCAAAATATGCACCACAAAACCTTTTCTCATTCCATTTGTCTCTTCAATACAATTTGCTGAAAGAATTTGTGTTAAGAGTATTATAAATACTCTTAATAGAGTAAAACAAGTAGGAAAGTATAGTCGGGCATGGCCGACCATATAATACCCTACACCATGAGTATATTTTTAAAATTTTTACTTTTATAAAATTTTTACTTTTTGTAAAGAAACTTTTATGTTGAATATTACCATAATTCCAAAATATTTAAGCCATTTATTAATAAAAAACTAAAATTTCTAAATGAGGCTTTATATAGGTCAAATATGGTCCGATCCTCGGTAAATTTGGGAAAAGGATATATTTCTAAATAACAGTTAGTTTTGTTGAGTTTCATTGCGATATAAATGGTTACAAGTCAATTTTAGACGTTTAAGTCATTTTTTGAAGGGGGTTTGTATGGGGGCTAGGGTCAAATATAGGCCGATCCTTACGAAAATCTGCAGTATCATTTATACTTATATAAAACTTATTTGTGCCAATTTTTAGAGAGATAGCAGAATATTTGACGTAATTATAGCATAAAAAGTTCAAATCGGGAGGTACGGTTGTATGGGGGCTAGGTGAAATAATGGACCGATTTCAACCATTTTCAATAGACTTCGTCCTTGTGCCAAAAAACATGCTTGGTCCAAATTTCATCAAATTATCTTGAAAATTGCGGCCTGTACCTTGCGCACAAGGTTTACATGGACAGCCAGCCAGTCAGCCGGACAGACGGACGGACGGACGGACATGTCTTAATCGACTCAGAAAATGATTCTGAATCGATCGGTATACTTTAAGGTGGGTATTGGACCAATATTTTTGTATGTTACAAACGTCAGCACAAACGTATAATACCCTCCCCACTATAGTGGTGTAGGGTATAATGAATAAAATGTTCTTATAAGGCATAAGTGTAAGACACTAATACAGGTGCATCATATTTTAGGGAGACTGAGATTTCTTTATAATTTTTTTCTTAACCCCTTCGATGCATTACTCTAGTTGTGAGTATAATTTGAATTTTGTGTTTTCAAATAAATTTGTGAAAAGTTAATCAATGTTATTGGGGTTGGCTGGGAGAGAGTGGTCAACAATAATATTATCCGTCTGATTTTGCGGTGTAATCGTATAACGAATTCCTAAAAATTGTATATGAATTAAAAGATTTGGTACAGATGTGGTATAACATCCGCGATGAAGGGGTTAATGTTTTTTGTCGATTACAAAAATTATCTATCTCTTCTGTGCAAGAGTAAAACAAACTGCTGCTGTTTTTTATAAAAGAGATGTAGTATCAAAGCCAAGTGCAACACACTTTGTTAGCGCAGTTTCCAAAGTCTGAACTATACATATATATGAATTATGTATGTTTGTACAATTGTTTGCTGTTCTCTTTTGGATGGATAGCTTTTAATGCAGGGATTCACTCTGTGGGCCTTCTAAAAGACAAATTTGCTTATTTTAAACGGCTTACATTAATTGTTCATTACACTATGCATTCATTTATCTTATTTTAGAGTGGAGTAGCAAGGTACTGGTCCCCAATGACACACTGTATTAACTGGAAATGATTTTGTAATACGGCTGGTTGACTTTTGTATTTGTCTGCAAAAACAAGGCCCTTTAAAAGGGCATCTTTACTGCATATTTTACCCGCTCGGGAATATGGGACATAGTTTTTTTTGGCAATTTTTTGCTAATGTTTTTTTATATAATAAAACAAACTCTGTGACGTTAGTTTACAGTTATAAATATGTATGTTTATGCAACAAAAATAATGTTGTAAGAATGTTTAGAAAAGTTTAGCTTTAATTGTATACGAACTTCCGTAGACGAAAGTAAAATTTAAATTTTTTTCATCAAAATTAAAAATTTATTTTCTATTTATTTTTAAACTGTTATTTAATAAAACAATACATTAAATATATACTCAAAGAAAAGTTGTAAGTGTTTTTTATTATACCCTTCACTTTCGTGAGAAGAGTATATATAAGTTTGTCATTCCGTTTGTAATTTCTATAATATAATTTTCCGACCCTATAAAGTATATATATTCTTGATCCTTATAGATAGCGGAGTCGATTAAGCCATGTCCGTCTGTCTGTCTGTCTGTTGAAATCAGTTTTTAGAGGACCCCAGATATCGGCGATGTCTGAATCTTCAATAATTCTATTAGACATGCTTTCGAGAAGATCGCTATTTAAAATCAGCAAAATCGGTCGGTAAATAACGGAGATATGAGCAAAAATCCGAGACAACCTCTGAAAATTTCATCAAAAAATTGTTAAAAAAGCAACAAAAACACTGTACATAGAAAAAGATGTACACGTGTGTGTGTAGATGTATTTGGTTTTATTCAGCTGTGTATTTTTTTGTATGTTTGGAATTCAAACATACAAAGTATACACAGCAAAAAAAAAATGATTTGCATTTTTTGTTAAAATAAAATAATTTTCCCTTTTGTTTTGCAAATATATTTTTTGATGAATAGAAAAAAGTATTTAAAACGTTTTCAATTATATGAGAGTAGATTGTGAGTTATTGTACAATAATTTTTATGCGAATAATGTAAGTTTGAAATTTAAAACTAACACAAATTTTTTCCAAGTGCTTTTTAAAACAATTTTTTTTACGATAAACAAAAACAAAATCTACGTCTCGTCAATGTTTACCAGCAATGAATCAGAGGTCGAAGTCGACCGGCTTCGAGTCGGAGCTTAGCCGCCGCCGAACTATATTTAGTTGCTTGAGCCGCCGCCGAAACATTCGGCTTAAATCGACTCAAATTTTTTTAATGTTTTTATTAACTAGACTGTAATATCAATTATGTTTAAAATAAACTATGGTGAAGGGTATATAAGATTCGGCACAGCCGAATATAGCACTCTTACTTGTTATAAAACCAACT
Organism: Lucilia cuprina; assembly: GCF_022045245.1. NCBI lineage: Eukaryota > Metazoa > Arthropoda > Insecta > Diptera > Calliphoridae > Lucilia > Lucilia cuprina. Next base: position 26,939,795 of record NC_060954.1, read on the forward strand.
GTCATCATTTCTGTATACTTATTATTGCGATTAACTGTATTAGTTTTATAAATTTTAAATTTTTTACCGACTACATTATTATTACCAAAAGCAAAACAAAAGGAACAACAACAACGCTAAAAAAATGCAATTAAACCAACAGACATCTAAACATACAAAACGAAAGACATAGAAAAACAAAATAAACAACGTAATAAAACCAACTTACATCCACATATACGAACAGATTTCACAAAAAGAAAACAAAAACAAAATGCATAACTCAATGAAGCCAACAGCATCCAATCATACAAAACAAAATACACAGCGTAATAAAACTGTCCTACAAGCATTTTTGTAGCCGACTACCAAAATAAGTTAAGTTAACTTTTGTAGACTGAATATAAGTTGACTACACACTATTAGATAACTTTTCTAAGACTAACTCCCCTAAATACAAAACCTGTTTTTATTGTTGAAAGCTTGTTGTTTGAAAGTTCTCTTTTTGATTTTTTTGACTACTTAAAAACTAACTACAATGTTATGAAGAATTTCCTCAACATTTTTAACGTTTTTTGATTTTTGTGCGTGATTTTAAAAGCTATTATTTTTTATTGTTTAAAAATTTAAAAAAAATAGTTTTTAAGAAAGAAATAAATGAATTTTAAATAAATTAACAAATAATATTTTAGAACGTTTAAACAAATTAACAAATAATAGATCAGAATAATATAATTATTCTCCAAATATACGCTTCAGGATGGAAAAAGTGTTGAATAACAATAACAGTGGCTCCAATGATCAATTTGAAGAAAAAGACTTAATGAAAAAAATTGGAATGGTATTTTTAAAATAGGCCATCATGTATGGAAGTTTATGTTGAGGTTGTGTATAGACAGCGCGACAAGCTATCTTCCAAACAGGTAGGGAATACATATATTATAAAAAATGTAAATATATTTCCAATTACATGTATATGCATTTTTAACAGATGCTTGTCGATTGACGCCTTAACAGTAATTAGGAACGCCAAAGTCACGCAGAATGTGAAAAAAATAAATTCTATATATAAAAATAAAAATAATCTAATAATAGTCAACCACAACTAGTTGAGAAAATGATTATATGATTTAGCATGGGTAATCATTTGATTACCGAAAAGCACATAAAATGGAGAAAACCTATGGTAGTGTGAATCACAAAGGTAAAGGGTATAATTATAGAATAAGGGTATATATAATAGATTATATGATTTAGCATGGGTAATTATTTGATTACCGAAAAGCACATAAAATGGAAAAAACCTATGGTAGTGTGAATCATACTACGTAATGCCACAAATATTGGCATCCCAATCCCGTTGGTCCTTCTTTAAGTAAGAAACTTATGCCGTTCAGTTTGCTTGCGGAATGTATATGGCATTGAAGATATGTCTGATTCCATATTTTGACAGGCTTTAGACTGTTTACATGTTTCATACCTAGCTATAAAATTTCTAACCTGCAATGTCTGGGCGTTGGCGGGGAGGAGCTCGCCTTAGTCAAGGAACCCTGGATCCACCAAGAAAGGGTGAGCGGACTAGGCACGAAAAGTTTTAAGCTACTGTACCAAAGAAGATCTGGTAAGATTAAATCTTGTATAGTAGCTAAAAGCAGTCTTAACATCTTCGTCCTCTCTGATTTCAGTGATAAAGACACCGTAGTAGCCACATGGTAGACCAGTGTAGGTGCTATATTGGTAATATCCGCTTATATGGCTCACGACCACAGCGACCAACCACCAAACAATTTGGTCCGCAGATCTATTGAGATGGCTAAATCTTAGGGAATGCCGATCATCATGGGGGCTGATGCAAATGCCCACCACACTGTCTGGGGAAGCTCGGACATAAACGCTAGAGGTGAGTCATTATTTAACTTTATTCTATGCAATAATCTTGATATTCTAAATACAGGATCCGAACCGACCTTTATTGTTGCAAACAGAAGGGAAGTTCTTGATATCACGCTAGATGGTACTATGCAAAATGATTGGATCAGGGGATGTCACGACTCGAACGACTGCACATTCTCTGACCATCAATATATCGATTTTGAAATCGTAGCTAATGTAGGGGTCAAAAGACCCTTTAGAAACAGGAGAAGAACAGACTGGGAACAGCAATCTGCTTTAATCTCACGTTCGCTCCAGAATGTACCAATTGTTGAGAGTATATCGGACATAGAAAATGCAGTGGAAACGATAAACCACGTTTTCGAACACGTGACTTCACATGCCAGTGAACAAAAGACCTTCAATGGCAGAAGCAGACCTCCATGGTGGTCCAGGAGACTGGATTTCTTACAAGACCTTTGTAAATAGATTAAAAAATCTTATAAGAAATGCAAAGCGCAAATCTTGGAGAACCTTCTGTAGCGGCGTGGAAGGATCCTCCGAGACCAGTCGACTTCGACTCCTCCAGTCCCGAATTTCATTCAGAAATCATGTGGAAACTGGACGACCAGCAGCCAGGAAACCTTGGAAGTTCTAATGGCTACGCATTTTCCAGGCTGTCAATCTCCTGATACCGGAATTGACATGCAGCTCTCAAATCTCCCAGCTGATACCAAAATATCCATAAATGAAAATAGGATCAATTGGGCAATTAAGAGTTTTGACCCATTTTAATCACCGAATCCTGATGGTATTATACCTGCGGATTTGCAACACAATGCCATGGCTAATTCGGTTATATACTGCCTGCCTCAATTGGTCGTACCAGAACCCTGGACCAAGTGCAAAGTGGTCCTGATCCCGAAGGGAGGAAAGACCTCTCTCTAAAAGTAATTGCAAATTCCCAAGACCATTAACGTGTACCGCAGCACATGAATTCGAAATGTGACAAAAAATTACTTTTTTTGGATAAATTTTAAAAAACATTTTGTTGCTTAAAATATATCTATATTTTCGGATATTAGTTTTTGTCTTTATAAGATAACGCAAACTTTTTCTCAGCTGTGGTCAAAAAAGTTTTTTTTATGATCAATTTCAGTTTTTTTTTAAACTATGTGAAACAAATTTCAAAAATGTGTGTGATGATAAATGTTCATAGTTAAATATGTTTCAACGTAACGACTTAGATAAAACATATTTAACTAAAAAGTTATGACGTAACAAATCGACATACTTAACTGCAAAGATAAATAAAGAGCCTATTTTACCAAATTTTATAAACAAAAAACTTAACTTAGATATTTTGTAAACCTTTCAAAAACTTATATATGACTAATGCCATTTAAAAGTTTTATTTTTTGAACTTTGAGGAACTTTGCCCAAAATAAAGCTTTGGCCCAAGTGGATGTATAGGCGGGAGGCTCATGTAACCATCATATTGAAAAAGTGTGTAAGGATAAAGATATCAAATTCCATTAATTGGTCAAAGTAGGCAGATAAGGGAGAGGCATGAATAGCCACCATATAGAAAGTATGTACATGGGTCATAGTTATCACATCCCGTATATAGAATTCCCGAATTGAATTTTTGGAATTTAAACGAATTTTTGAAAAAAATTATTTGAGAAATTTTTGATTTCTTTAAAAGATTTGGTTAAAGTGGGCAGATAAGGGGAAAGCCTGTATAGCCACCATATGGGAAATATGTAGGAATTGAATTTGTGGGATTTTTAACGACTTAGAAAAAACATATTTAACTAAAAAGTTAAATATGTTATGACGTAACAAATCGACATACTTAACTGCAAAGTTAAATAAAGAGCCTATTTTACCAAATTTTATAAAGAAAAAATTAACTTAGATATTTTGTAAACCTTTCAAAAACTTATATATGACTAATGCCATTTAAAAGTTTTATTTTTGAACTTTGAGGAACTTTGCCCAAAATTAGGCTTTGGCCCAAGTGGACCTATAGGCGGCAGTCTCATATAACCATTATATTGAAAAAGTGTGTAAGGATAAAGGTTATTTGAGAAATTTTTGATTTCTCTAAGAGATTTGGTTAAAGTGGATAGATAAGGGGAAGGCCTGAATAGCCACCATATGGGAAATATGTACGAATTGAATTTGTGGGATGTTTAACGAATTTTTGAAAACAAATTATTTGAGAAATTTCTTTCTCTAAGGGATTAGTTATCACATCCCGTATATAGAATTCCCGAATTGAATTCGGGGGATTTTTAACGAATTTTTGAAATAAAATAATTTGAGAAATTTCTTTTTTAAATAAGATCTTTTTGTATGTTGCTTATTTTGTTTTAAGTGTGTAATAAAGTGTAATAAAACTTTTAAGTTGTTTTTTGAAATGTTTAATAAATAATTAATTAAAAGATTTGTTTGAATTAAAAACACAAACTAAATATTTTCTTACAAAGAAACATATTGTATTATACATTTATTAACATTTCAGATTTTATGTCTGGATATTCCATAGTCACCTCGTAGGATGCGAAGTAGTCAATGGCTTCCATACATGAGGGAGTTTTGTTTTTGGACACCAATACAATGCATAAATTTCTAAACCAGTCCCAGAACAAATCCATATCGCTTATATTAAATTGCAAGACGTTTGATATCGTTCAAACAAATTTTTAAAAAATTGTGGCAACAAAATTGTACAATTACAAAATTTGTTTTAAGTTTTTCAATTTTATTCAAAACATTAAAGCAGTCTTGAAGATATGCAATAACTGATGCGAAGTTATTAAATGTTTTAATTACAACGTTTGCTAAGAGGCCGCTTTATTTTGTTGAACAAAGAAAAAACCTTTACATCTTTGTAATAGCTAGCTAATAAGGCTTCCGCAATAGGTATTACTGCTCCTTTTTTGTTACCATCGGGTTCGTGTTAAGCAAATGTATATAAGAATACTCTTTTGCAATTTTCATAATTTTTTTTTGAAGTTCCCCCTGTTGCGTCTAAAATGAGCGTATTGCGGCTGTTTTCTTTTACTTGACCTCCATACTTCTGTGGCAGTAGATCGCTGCATCATAAGTAAATCTATAACAACATCTTTATATTTGCTTTGTATAGCTTCATTTTTAATTTATCTCATAGCGTCCTTAGAGGAAACTAACTGCGTGTTTCCCACATCACATAATGCTACTGATTGTGACACTAACATTTTGTTTCTATAATTAGATGGCTGCATATTAATAATTTTGTTTTTAACTACACTTCTTCTAACAGCTCAAAGTTGTTGATTTTTTATTAAGGATGGATGTGTAATTTTAGAACGACTAGAAAAAGCCTCAACAGAAAAAGGATGGTTCTGCAGATCTATTAGAAATTTATATTTTTTACACCCTTTATTTGGACTGACTATTTTTTGTGTATGCAAAACTAGAAATATTAATGTAACAAATATTGTTTATTAATTTATAATTTTCTCGAACTAAATCTTCGATATATTTGGTGAACACTTTTATATTCTTGATGATTCCACCATTTATTAAAAAATATTCTTTAAGAAACAGCATTTGCTGTTCATTAAAATAAAAATGTCCTGCTTCATATTTGTAACCAACACTTTTATCAAAAATTCGTTAAAATCCCACAAAATCAATTCGAGAATTCTATATACGGGATGTGATAACTAGGACCAGATGATTTGGGTGCAAAATCGTCAGATTTGGTGAATAAAATCGGTAAAATCGTATAATAGAATTTTGGAAATCGTCAAATTATTTGTTACAGATAATAAACATATTTGATGGTATTTATACTAATTTTTTATACTTCAATTCAACTATCGTTACTTCTATTAATCCATATTTTTATTAATTTCAAATGATTTTAGTTATTATTTGTATAACTTGACAAATATATTTCAAAATTCCTTCGTGTAAACATTGTGATATGATTTTCAGTAAAAAAGTGAAATGTATTCTTTTAATTGGATTTATTTATTTAAATTAAAAATAAAAATAAGGCATATTGTAATCTAAAAGACTCGAATCATGTATAATTATGATTTTATGGTTACAATGCGATATGGTTCAAAAAGCTGACTCAAAAGGAATTTGGTGGCACGTAAAACAATAATGTATAACTTCTTAAGTCTTTACTATCACCAACTTCATATAATGCTTTTAAAAAAAATCTGACCTCTTCCCATTTATATGTTGAAAGTTACAAGTACAAAAGCGTATAATGCCTTGACGCGTAGAATGCTTAAAGTAGATCTACTTTCTACTTTTATAAGCGTCACAAATTTTGACATTTTTATTCCGTTTAAATGCATATTTTTCAATTTTAATAAATTAATGTGTTTAATGATGAAAAATAAATAAGAGCTATAGAAAAACACTTAAAAAGCGTCGCATGTAACTTGAAGCTTAGAATGCGAAATAGGTATGGAAAGCACGTAATGCTTTGACGCGAAGACGCGTATTGTGGACCTCCGGCTCTAGAATCGGTTTGTCGGAAAAAATGGGATTTAATTCCAACTGGCAATTTTTTGCGATTTTCGATTTTGTTATAAAGTGTTTTTTCTTTAATTATTTTAAAATTTAGAAAATATCGATAAACATTGAAGAATAAAAATTTAAAGTTGTATAGTAATTTATAACTATAATATTGCTTAATTAAGTTATAACTCAAATTTATTTTTTTGATAAATTTGAAATATATATAAAAGTATAAAATAAATTGGCATATTTTTCTTTTAATACACTTAAATTTTAAGCAAAATAAATCAAAAATATTTTTTTAACACATTTTTAGTTTTGGCCATAAAAAGTGGTCGTCTGAACCATAGTGCAATGTGGAAAGATATAATCGATCCCAAAGTTCTTTAACTGTTGAAACGTGTTAATAATTTGTCCTTGTTACCACACGATGCACAATAAAACATATATTCGTATAATTTGGCTTTCCCGATTAGAAATTCTTATTTTATTTACATTTATTAATTTTATATTTATAAATCAAATTTCGTATGGAAATGTTGTTTTATAAACCTTTTATAAAATAAATTGCTGTTATTGAATAAGGGGGAAAATATTTCAAATATGTGTCGATTTTTTTTAGGTTATAGACACAATTATAGTAAAATATTTGAAAATTTTTTATAAAAATCCCTTTTTAAGCAAATCGTCAAATTAAGGAGTAAATTCGGCAAATCGTCAAAAGGCCATTTTGACAATGAAAAATCGTCAAAATAAGGATAAATCGTCAAATCTGGCAACAGTGACTTGGACCCTTGAACATATTCCCCATACGTGCCTCTCCTATATATAGAGAAATCAAAAAATTTCTCAAATAATTTGTTTTCAAAAATTCGTTAAAAATCCGACAAATTCAATTCGGGAATTCTATATACGGGATGTGAATACTAGGGCCTTGTACATATTTCCCATATGGTGGCTATACATCCCTTAGAGCAATCCAAAATTCGTTAAAAATCTCACAAATTGAATTCGGGAATTTTATATATGTGATAACTAGGGCCCTTGTACATATTTCCCATATAGTGGCTATACATGCCTCTCCCTTATCTGCCCACTTTAACCAAATCTCTTAGAGAAATCAAATAATTTTATGTCAAAATTTTGTTAAAAATCCCACAAATTAAATTTGGGAATTCTATATACGGGATGTGATACCTAGGACCCATGTACATACTTCCTATATGGTGGCTATATTTGGGTATGTTCAGTATACCATAGCGAAATAATATATACTAGAGTTCGCCCCACGGCCGAAATTCGACCGGAGCCATTGAAGAAAAGATTACATACATACATATGCTACAAAAACCATATTTTCGAAGTTGAAATGTCTGTAAAAAATGTCTATTCTTTAAGAAAATGTGATACATTTTAGTTTAATCCTGAAAGAAATCTGAGTTTTATTATCCTCTACAAAAATGTTCATTAAAATCTATTCAAAACTTACAAAATGATATTTTCCTGACAGTAAAATTAGTAAACTATTTTCTTAAATACTGTTTGAGTTCTTCATTATTCGATTTTTGCTCATGCCCCTTCATGAACAGTTTGTCGTAAACAATCTCTCTTTCCAGCACTAATCCTTTGTATTCATCTTTTTTATTTGATTCCAAATTCATTATATATGTATATATATATGTAATATATATAATATATATATATTATATATATAATATATATATATAATATATATATATATATATATATATATATATATATATATATAATTATATATATATATATATATATATATATATATATATTTATATATAATATATATATATATATATATAATATATATATATATATATATATATATATATATATATATATATAATATATATATATATATATATTATTTATATATATATATATATATATATATATATATATATATCCAGTAAAAACAGGTAATATTATACAATCTAATATTATATATTATATTATAAGCGAATGTAAATGTTTTGGAAAAAGGTGTGAAATGGTACATTATTACATTTTTGGTATTATCTGTTTCTTTTAAACCATTAAACATAGAAATAAAATTTAACTTATATTTTTACCTATTAAAATTTTAAGAATACAAAATGGACACCAAAGAATAATAAGAAATTGGACTATAACATTGTTTTACAACAATAACATAACACACTGGTGAAAATCCGACTCAAAGAGTTATTAATCAATTGTCGAATTCTAGTATCATTGTCATTGTTCGTATTATGCGAAGCGTTAGTTTGAGGCCTATTTTTAGGTCGAGCTCCTGTTTAAGATCTTGTTTGTATATTTGATTCTGTCCCTAAATCAACTGTAAAGCTAACGTTAGATGGTTCGTCCATCTGTGCCAAGTTTTCCATGCTTCGTGTCAAAGGCATTATTAATTGAAATATTTATAATTAAAAAAAAATCAATAAGTATATTCAAAATTTCACTACTCGATTTAAAACAACAGCTAGCAAAAAAATATAAAAAAATAATCATACATATTGGGTTTGGTTTGTTCCAGAGACCAAATCATTAATTCATATTTGTCGAAGATTATTTTATTTAATTCTGCATGCCTGTATTTTAATTCATTTTGAACCTGAATATTTACCCTACAAAGTCAAATCCGATCAAATTTTCCTACACGTTATTCAAAGGATAATTCTGGAGAATATTAGAAGGATTTATCTATTATAATACATCTATTTTTATACCCTACACCACTATAGTGGGGAGGGTATTATACGTTTGTGCTGATGTTTGTAACATACAAAAATATTGGTCCAATACCCACCTTAAAGTATACCGATCGATTCAGAATCATTTTTTGAGTCGATTAAGACATGTCCGTCCGTCCGTCTGTCCGGCTGGCTGGCTGTCCATGTAAACCTTGTGCGCAAGGTACAGGCCGCAATTTTCAAGATAATTTGATGAAATTTGGACCAAGCATGTTTTTTGGCACAAGGACGAAGCCTATTGAAAATGGTTGAAATCGGTCCATTATTTCACCTAGCCCCCATACAACCGTACCTCCCGATTTGAACTTTTTATGCTATAATTACGTCAAATATTCTGCTATCTCTCTAAAAATTGGCACAAATAAGTTTTATATAAGTATAAATGATACTGCAGATTTTCGTAAGGATCGGCCTATATTTGACCCTAGCCCCCATACAAACCCCCCTTCAAAAAATGACTTAAACGTCTAAAATTGACTTGTAACCATTTGTATCGCAATGAAACTCAACAAAACTAACTGTTATTTAGAAATATATCCTTTTCCCAAATTTACCGAGGATCGGCCCATATTTGACCTATATAATGCCTTATTTAGAAATTTTAGTTTTTTATCAATAAATGGCTTAAATATTTTGGAATTATGGTAATATTCAACATAAAAGTTTCTTTACAAAAAATAAAAATTTTATAAAAGTAAAAATTGTAAAAATATACTCATGGTGTAGGGTATCATATGGTCGGCCATGCCCGACTATACTTTCCTACTTGTTTTTAATAACGGATATTTTCATATTTGTGACTATTGATGTTAACCTGTTATGACCTTTATGGGTCAACAGAGATCGGTAATAACTTTGAAGTATGTCTCTTAAATGTCTATAATCTCATATGCCTTTGTTCCGTATAACCAATTTTGTTTGTATAATTTGTTTTTTTTTATCAATTCAATTTTAGTTTTATTTAAATTTTGTTGTCATTTTGTGAATTTTGTTTATATATTTCTCTGTTAAAAATATTGTTAACATTTTTCATATTGAACTTAACATTACACATAACATCTAATTTTACATAATGAGAAAGGAACTTTAAGATTGCATCGAAATACCAACATTTTACATCCATGGACAACAGGCCTGCTGTATCATCGGATCCGAAATTGGTGAGTGATTTTCTTTTATTTATCTAAATATGTTCTGTTTCTCATTTTTACTTACAAACATAATCACACAAAATTTCAAATAATGTTAAAGTAACATACTGTTACTATTTTTCATATTAATTTAAATTCTATAATTATTTCTATATGTTATCATTGAATTTTAAATGCTAACATATTCATGTTGTTAACATAATAAACTAAATCACAAAATCCTATTATT